>NW_022196891.1:25210427-25285905 GCF_008632895.1 Mastomys coucha | reverse complement strand
AAAAAAAAAAAAAAAAAAAAGTGCTCTAACAAGTTCCACCTTCCTGGATGCAATTAAGTATTAGAATCCTAATGGGCCGCGTCCCGACCCCACCCTTGCTTCCACCCAGGCTATCTCGGCTGTGCAGACCTCCCTAGCACTTTAAAGGAGAAAGAAGTATGCAGAGACGCAGCTGATGGTCATTATCTCCTAGCTACCCGGTACCCTCCACTTCTTATGCCAGAGAAAAACCTACATGAATCAGCTCTTCCCTTCTACCAGATGGGTCCCTAGAATGGAACTCAGGTCCCCAGGCTTGGCGGCAAGAGCCTCTATCCGCTGAGTCATCACGCCACTCTCCACTTTTGAAAGGACAATTATCTCTACCACCACCACCCCTGCCCCGGACTGTAGCAGCTCAGGACCATTCAGCGTCTAATGCCTAAGGTCAGATGTCAAGCTTTGCCTCAGAAATTGGTGGTTGTAGTGCCACCTCTTCAAGTTACCCACTGGGTTTTACTGCCTCTTACTGAGCCCAGGACCTGGGTGCTATCACATGGCACCTCTCTGCCTATGTCTGGCACATAGCCAACCCAGAAAAGGCACTGCTAAATGGCTACGTGGATGGCATTTAATGATTAGGCTCACTGGAAAGCCATGGAAAAGACAACTAGGGCACAAAGGAAAAGGACACCTAGGAGATGCTGTGGCAGGTGCCAGGTGCTAGATGCCACTTTGTGTCACAGTCTTTGGGAGACCAGATGTGAGATGAAAAGCACTTTTTTAAAAGCTGAGCCTGGGAGAGCCAGGGAAGGTGGAAGGAGTGAGGTAACAGGATAAAGAGGGGTCACACAGAAAAGGGGGCTGGTATAACTCCTGAAGTGACTCATCCATCCATTAATTTTGGATTTTCCTTTCCCTGGATCCTCTGGGAAGTTGGTGCTCCCTGAATTGTTAGGGTCAAAGCCTGGGCCCCAACGGCCACAACAAGCTAGGTTCAGCCACCCATCCTCAATAGGCCTCTGACCTCCAGACACACATGTGCACACATGTTCCCACACATGCACGCTCACACACACACACAGCTCAATAAGCATAAATTCTACTGGTGTCATACATAGCGTTGCTCCCTGAGTTTGGCTTCGCTGTCCCGGCACAGTCTCCTTGCAGTATGGACACAGTGGCAAACTCAAACACAATAGAGGTGTCCCAGAAAGAACTCTCAAATATCACAGAACTTGCACATTAAATTTTATTCCTGTCCTGGGAACGTAGCTCAGTTCGTAGACTGACCAGCACACCTGAATCCCTGAGTTCCATCCTCAGCATCAGAGAATGGAGCATTCTGCATACCTGCCGTTCCAGAACCATAAAGGTGGAGACAGGAAGACCAGGAGTTCAAGGTGATCCTCATCGACGTAGCACTGAAGGCTAGCCTGGGCTCAATGAGACCTTATCATAAAAGAAAATATAATGTAAATTGCCGAGACCTTCAGCAAGTAGAAATGGAGCATTCCTGTTGCTCTTCCACCTGAGCCTTGGATTTTAATGCTTTTGGAAGTATGAAAAATGTTCCCAGAAACAAAACAAGCACGTGTACTCATCTACAGTGGAAAGAGGAGAGATGGTTTTGAACCAGTCCCATACAGCTCAAATAAAGAGTGGACAAACAGAAGTTCTATCAATGCAACAAGAACACACCCCATCCCAAGGGACTGAAGTGAATTTCTTGAGATGACCAACACAGCACACCATCTTCTGCCCAACGTCAGAAGCATCCCTCTTTCCCCCTCATCTCTCTGTCTTTAGGGAAATCCCAATCCCAATCATCTCTTTGCTCACTTGAGACGAGTTCTGAGCTCCTAAGTTCTCGATGTTTGTATCCTGGAGACAAAGTCGGCATCTCAAACAGCTCTTCCGAGACAACGGTGATAATGGAGTGAGTCGTGGAACTTCCAATGCCACACATACGATCGGTGTCTTGCTCAGCCGTCATCAGAGAAGCTTCCTCCTGCAGCAGATGGGAACAGCTACAGAGACCTACATCTGGGCAATGTGCAGAGAGTGAGAGACCTTGGAACGCCCAGTCCTAAGCAGGACGCCTCCATCAAACCCCTCCCCTCAGGGCTCAGGGAACTCTGCAGAAGAGGAGGCAGAGAGTGTAAGGGCCAGTGGGGATGGAAGCCACCAGGGAAACAAGGCCTTCTAGACACAGCAGGACGGATGCACATATGAACTCAGAGACTGGCAGCATGCACAGGGTCTGCACAGGTCTAAGCCAGAGGGAGCCCCAGCGCTGATCTGAATAAAGTGGATGCCTATCCACATTCCTAACCCAGAAGCTGTCTCCAATGAACAACCACTCATAAAGGAAAAGCTAGTCTTCTCTAATGGTGTCTCCCTAGGTATATAAACCTTACTTAAAGCCAGGTACGATCTCCAAGAACAGACGGCCAACACAAATGACCTCCATGGTATTTCTTGGAGTTTTTTATTTGTTTGTTTGGTTGGTTGGTTTCTGTTTTTGTTTTTCTCATTATGTTTTGCCTAAGCTTTTTCTCTTTTTTTAACTTCTAGATCTTTTGTTTATAAATTACGGTTTCTGATTTTGTTTTTATGGGTTTTCTGTGTTTTCTTCTTTTTTTTTCTTGAATGTGTGTGTCTTAGCGTTTGTGTGTGTTTCTTGTGCTTTTTCTTTGGCTCTTTTTGTTTGTTTTGCCCTACTCTGGTTTGGTTTTATTTTATTATTACTAATTTTTTTTTTAAATGATGACTGTTTGTATTCTAATGAAAGACAGAAAAAAAGTCGCGTGGATTTGGGCAGGTCAGGAAGTGGACAGATCTGAAAGCAGTTGAGGGAGGGAGACCATAATCAGAACGTAGAGTATGGGGGAAAAACTATTGTCATTTTTTAAAAAAAGGAAGAAAAGAAAGCATGGGGTTCCAGGCAGGGACATAGCTCATTTGATAAAGTGCATGCTGTGCAAATATGATAACCTTGATTTCAGATCCCCAGCATCCTCATAAAAGCTGGTTCTGAAAGCGCATAGCTACAGTCCTAGCCCTGAGGAAGTGAAGGTGGGCCAATCCCAGGCCTTGCTGGCCAGCCAGGCTAGCTAATCAGTGAGCTCTGTGTGCAATGAGAGACCCTGCCTCAAGCAATAACACAGACAGTGATTCAGGAAGATACCTGATATCAACCTTGCTTGTGAGAGTGCACATATATGCACACACATCTACACGCGCGCACACACACACACACACACACACACACACACACACACAATAAAAATAATTTAGGAACAGGGTTCTATATTCAAACTCTGAAGATTGTGACATACTACGTCCAGAGGGTCTCCAAGTATCTGAATGATCATCTAAATAAAAGTAACAAAATTTGTTGTAATTTTAAAATCCAATACATAAAGTCAGGTGTATGTGTGAGTATGTATGTGACTGTGTGAGTGTGAGTGTGTGTTTGTGTGTGTGTGTGTGTGTGTAAGTGTAGGTGTCTTGTACATATGATTTGATGTAGACTATGTGAGGATTTCTGGGGGGTCGTAATTTGATACATAAAGTTTCAAGCATTGCTTGTATATGTTTCCTCTAATATCATTATTCCCCTGAATACATTGTTTGCTTTGTGCATCTATTAGCTTAATAAAGAAATACTTTGAAATGTCTTTGACTCTTCACTAAAATAGTCAAAATGTACCTGCTAACATGTGTTACTAGAATTTACCTCTGTAATTGCCTTATGAGGAATCGCCATACTAGCCTTCACGTGACCCTTCTGAGAACACCCACTATGCTATTGTTAATACGTCCTACCAAGTGGCCCAGAACAATTTAAACACTGGTTGACATTGCTTAGAAATCCAAGTCTCCGTATTTTATTCCGTGGTATAGCCATGGCAAGTTGCCCATGATAGTGTAAATGACCACTCACTGATACTCCTAGAGGTGACCTCTCACCCGGGATCCCCTAAGGATCTCTTTACCTGCACCCCTGTATGTAACCTCTCACTGGTGCTCCTGTGAGAAAGCCCTCACCCATGATCTTACAAGTAATCTTGATCAAACTCATTGATTCACAGAAAATAGAGATGAAAGTAAAAGGGGGACAAGTTAGTAAATAAAGAAAGTAGCAGGAAGTAGGGGGAGATAGGAGAGAGCAACGGGGTGAACCCGACCAAAGTACGTACGCCTTACGAAAATGTCATAATGAAACCATTCTTATAGATAATGGCTCTTTAAAAAGCTTGTTTAAAAGATCAAAGTGCCCGGTCTCTAGTTCTGCTTTAAACTGTCTGATCCAAGAGGGACCAAAGAGCAAGCTGTTTATTCTCATAAATCATCCTCTTTTCCAGATCATTCCTTGTGACTCCTGAGTCATACCCAGTGGAGAACAGACTCACTCATAAACAGATTATGAAAATTCAACAGTTTAAAGTTTAACAGGCCAGCCCACAGTCTTGTCAGAGATGAATGATGCTCTGAGGTCATAAAACCATAACAGGTACACAGCAAAGATGACACCCTGCCACTCCGACTCCTTCCCTCCTTGGAAAGATGGAGATGTTTCCTCTGGACACCTCCTTTAGAGAGAAGAGACTGGGGCTGGGGAAGGTGACTCAGGTATTTGGCACATAAGCAAAAGAAGTCTGATCCCCGGGACCCATGTAAAAGGCCATGCGTGGTATGGTGTGTTCCTGCAATTCCCAGCACTGGGAAGTAGGCAGGTGGCTCCCTGGGGCTAGCCAGGCAGCCTTGTCTACTCAATGAGCTCCAGGTTCAGTGAGAGACTTTGTCTCAAACAAACAAGGTGGTTAGTCCATGAGGAGCAACTGAGGTTGTCTTCTGACTTCCACATACAAGCTTAAGTGTGCATGTGCACACAAACACGCACGAAGGAGATAAGAGGCCGTACTCTGTTTTAACTAGAAGTTTCAATACCTACTCACACCATCCGCGGCTCAGTCCAAACTGAGAATGGACTCCAGGTTACAGAGTGAAACTTTCCTTTCATTCTGAAGGATTGCGCAGCTGTAAACATTACATTTTATTCACCTGATGTAATTGTCACCTCGGAGGCTTAATGCTGCGTAAACCCACCCTTCCTAGTTCTTTCTGAACTCCAGCTGGCTGCTTCAACTAGCTGTTCTGGACCGAATTCCTCTCCAAGCTGACTGAATCTGGCTTCCCTCTCAGCTTCTGACTGAATTGCTCTGCTTGGCCTCAAACTAACTCTGGTAATTTGTTCTCGTCTTCTGGCTCATTCTGTCCTCACCTGTGGCTAGCTGGTCTCTCTGCCACCTGTCTCTGTAAAACCGTCCTGGTGAAGACTACTTCTGAACTCCACAGACTACACAGCCAGCAAATGAACTGCTGGGAACTCTACCTCACTGCACTGCCTCTCAACAGACCGAACTGACTGCTGCTCTCTCTGAACTGTTCTTAAGTAGCTTCTCATTCCTGTCCTATCAGAGTTCAGAGTATCCTATCTCTGACTCATTCTGCCAGACCTTTCTCTGATTTGTCACTTTGACTGTCCCCCTAATTAAACATCACTTTTGAACGTAGCTGCTTCCTTCTATAAACTAACCTTACTTCATTGTTAGGGATTAAAAGTGAGTACTAAGGGTATGTCTATATTCCAGCCAGATCATACTATCATCCAAGGAATGTCTGCATTCCAGCCAGGTCATATAGACGTGGGATGTCTTTGAATGTGATCCCTTACCAGAGGGGCCATGTTGCTGGATTAAAATGCCTCTACACACTGCCATCTTAGGGATGGCAGCAGTAGTAGACATGCTAAAAGGTAGTAGTCACTTTCACAAATGAAACTGCTAAGGGAAAACAAAGCTACCATCCGATGACAAAGCACATCTCTGTGCGTAGTCGGTGGACGGAGTGGTATTGTATCATTACCCTCCTGATTGCTTTTACACCAGCCTGCTTCCTGTCTGAGCCTTCTATGCAAAACCTGACCTTAAATTGGGCTGGCTAGTGTGCCAACTTAAAGCTTTGAGGTTTTCTCGGGTATCGAAGACCACTTTTGAAAGGCCGGAGAAAAGAAAACAGGATGTATCTATCTGAGATTCACGGGGTACTTGAAACCTATGCTGTGAGTTCTTTGGCGGGGGCTTAACCACCTGACACAAGGTTCTCCACGTGCGACCTTTCTTAAACACAGTCAAATGTGGGACTTCCCTACAGTCTAGCCTCAATGTTAAACAGATACCCCAGCTTCAAGCCTGTGCTCTTCATCATGATAGGACATCCAAACCTGTGCTGCCCAGGGACTGTGTTTAAGAAGCCATCCGGCGAGGCTCTCCAAGTCTTGGCTCTGAGCCCAGCTGCCAGCCGTCTACTCTATACACAAAGGAAAGCAACTCTTCCCCCTCTCGCTCCTTCTTTTTCTCTTTCTCCCTTTCTTCTTTGTTTGCTTTGGGGTATGTATATGCGTCTACACCTTTGTGTAGACACACAAGCATTTGGAGGCCAAAAGTTGACATCAGGTGTCTACCTCCATAACTCTCCAGCTTTTTTTTAAAAAAAAAAAAAACAAAAAAAAACACACATGGTATTTTGTTGAACTCAGAGCTACTGGTTTGGATTTGGAGAGGCTGACTGGCCACAGGCTCCAGGGACTCCCCTTACTCCGGCTCTACAGCGCTGAGAATACAGGCATGCATCATGACCTCTAGCTTTTTTGTTTAAACACGAGTCTTGGCATATTGAACCCAGCTCCTCATCCTTGCCTAGGTAGCACTTTATTGACTGGACCCCTTTCCTCCTCTTCTTTTATATTTAAGTTCATGAAACCAGCAAGGGTCAGTAACTTCTTTGGAATACAGGGACTTGTTAGTCAATGAAAAATAAAGAGACCTTTATTTTCTCACATCCAGTTTTTAAAACTATAATCTTCCTTTATTTCATGGTATTAATTGCAGAAATCACTCAGAAAAGCTAGTTCATCTGACTGGTATTGCCACTGAATTTCTGATCTGTGTTTTAGAACCTTGGGGAGCTCTTTCTGTTTCCCCTTACATAAGGTTCTGCTGAAGTTTGGAAACAAGTGCTGCATACAGTTTTCAGGAACACATGTCAAAGATATCATGTTTTATATGTCAGAGAGGAGAGCTATAAACCCATTCAGGGGGGAAGGAAGGAAGATGTGGGGATCTCCTGGCTCTAGGTTTGGACTATCTGGGCTAGTACTTTCAGTGCCCTCCTGGTGAAACCCAGCTGCCCACACAGAGTCAGAACAGATTTGACAAAGGTTGACCAACCATCTTGGGGAACTTCTGTGGCCACTAACAGTTATCTGAAAACATGGGCCTGAGGTTTGTCATACCTTACCAAGAGACTCGCAGTTCCGGGGATGAACAGTAGTGGCTGTCTGCAGAGCAGGGGGGATTTCCAATACTAGGGGCTGAACGATCATTCCTTGTTGGTCAGGGTCCCCCAAGGGTCCCCTTATAGTCTTGTAAATGCAGCCCCATAGCACCATTTATACATATCAATCTCCAGAGGAAGAAAGAGGATAGGAGAAACAGAAGAGAAAGCCACCCTTAAGTGCAAGTCTTCCGTCCAGGTAACTGACCTGCGCATCCGTAGCCTCATCTTTAAAACCAGGCTAGTAACCTCTGCCTAGCTGGGTTTTCAGAAGAGAATATATTCTTTAAGGATATAAAAAGCACCAACTAAGTGAACTATATCAACACAATGTTCCTTTATGACACCGACTGGCCACCAGGAATGAAACTGCTAAAGTTGCTTTCAGGCATTTGCTGATACAGTAAAAATTTGAACAAACTAAAAATCCACAGACTTCAGATATGACTCAGTCAGGAAAGAGCTGAATGCGCAAGCATGAAGACCTAATATCAACCCCCAGAATCCATGAAGAAAGAAAAGAAAAAGGAGCCTAGTGTGATGGTACATGCTTGTAATGCCAGAGCTGGGGCAGAGACAGACCGTATGTACACACCCTCTTATTAGCTGATTTCTAGGTATCAAACTCAGATCTTCATGCTTGTTTAGCAACTCACACCAAGTAAACCATCTCCCCAACCTCACCTAAACCTTCCTGCCACCTTCCATAGGTTTCATTATCCCTCCTTGGTAGGAAAGTACCAGGATATAAACAAGATCTTACGTTGTTTTTCATCTTAGTGTTGATATGTGGCAGATCCAGGACATTAAACCTGACCCCTCCAAAGCCTGTCCCTGTCTTCCCTCTCTCCTCCTGCTCTAAGAAGTAGAGCATACCCTTAAATGCACAAGAACTGGATCTGTGCTAAAGCCTTCTGAGAAGAGCTAGGTGTGCAAACCTAAGAACCTGAGGTCAAGCCCCAACCCCATGTTAAAAGCTGGCCACGGGGTGGGGGGTGGGAGGGATGTGCATGTGTAATCCCAGTACCTGAAAGGTGGCCATAAGGGTCCTGGGCTCCCTCCAGCCACCCAGCTAAGCAGCAAGCTGCAGATGCTAAGCGACTCTATCTCAGAAAACAAGGCATGTGGCTTCTGAGGAATGACAGACAATGTTCACCTCTGCGGCTTCCCCAGCACCAACAAACAAGCCTCTTGAGACTAAGCGCAACCCTTCCTCTTCCTACGAGGCTCTGTGCTTCAAGTCCATCCTGACCCTCCTGTGAAAACACCAGCTCTTGAAGAACAGAAGTGGATATTACCCCTTTTCCACAATCCTGAATTAGTAATCATGGCGTTGACTGACTACCTTTTTGAAAATTATCTGTATGTGTTTGTATGGGAGAGGGGATAGCCTTGAGCATGCCACAGCATGTGTGTGGATACCTGCCGAGCTCTCTCACAGTCCCTATCTATTTTTGGAAAGAACTCAGGGATAAGCAAGAGTTGCCCTCTCCTGGACAAAGTGTGTCCATATTGACAGTAGAGAGACAGGCATCCTCCGGTTCCCCAGGCCTGGGCACAAACATTTGTCTTTGCTGAAGCTTCTCTCTGCAAGAAGGTCATAAGAGGCACATCCATCTTTGCCAGGAGCAGCCAACTCAGCCGACCATTCAGCATGCTTGCCCACATTTAATCCCACACCCTGGGAATAAATTGTGGACTTGTATGTATATACATATGTGTGCTGGTGTGTGTATATGCTCATGTGGCTGCATGTAAAGGTTAGGTGGGCACATGAATGCGCATGCATTTGTAGGCGTGCACGTGGAGGCTAAAGGTCAACCTGGGGTGTCGTTTCTCAAGAGCCGTCTACCTTGAGTTATTTATTATTATTATATCTTCATGTTCCTTTATTTTTTAATTAAATCTTTGTGTCCCTTTATTTTTAATTAAATCTTCATGTTCCTTTATCTTCTAAATTAAATCTTCATGTTTCTTTATTGAAGCAATTCCTAATTTTTATATATTTATGTATCTAGTAGTCCCAGACCTGTGCAAAAAAAAAATTGTATCTAATCTAATTCTACCTAGTTTCCTGAGATAGAATCTCTCACTAGGGACCTGGGGTTCTCCAAGTATTTTATGCTGGCTGGTCAGTGAGTCCTAATAACCCATCTCCCTCTGTGTCCTCAGTATTGGTCTTATATGCATATACTGTTACACCTAACCTGATGCACGGATACTGACTAAGTTTCAAGCTCAGGTTCCCTTTCTTGGATGGCAAGCACTTTACCAAATGAGTTCCCTTCCCAGGCCCCAGTTACAGAATTTTAACTGAACAGCTCTTAGTAGCCCACAGCCCGGAAAACATTGCTGCCGTAGATGTCTCCAGATCCCATGTGGAATGTCCTGCATATGGGGTCAAGCCCCAGCCTGAAGATTTACTCAGAGATCCCAGAGTGGAGCCTCTACAAATGTGTCTAAGGGAAGAAACAGCCTTACCTGCCCATGAGTGTTCATTTGATGGCTCCAATCATTTCCAGACCATTTAACACTTCCACTCATGTAATGGTTGATTTTCCAGGTCACAGATTTTATGGGTTCACTCACAACTTACAGGATAACTATTGATTGTTTAATTGGCAGTCGAATACTATGGAGAAGACAGGAAAATCAGATGGTAAACACTTATAGCTTAATTGCCTGGTTATCTTTGAGCTTTCCTGGGCAGCAGTCACTTACTTTCAAAGTTAAATTTAGTCCTAGAAAAATCTCATTCAAGGCTTGGGGATGTGGCTAAAGTGCTTGCTTAGCTTGCAGAAGGTCACCCTGGGATATATAAGACCCTACTCAAAATGATAGAAGAATAATCTCCATTGATATCCATTGATCATAATGAAAACCATTATTAGGAATCATTAATATATGCTAATAAAACTTTTTAATGGAAGTGCACCTTAATTTACATGTAATTGTCCATGTCACTGTTTGGAACTTCATAAGAAAACCACATTTCATCAAAAAACAAAAGAATGTAAGCCCTGAGCAGGAGGTCTGCAGACTTGCCAGTTTATCTTCACAAAGGGCCACTTCCTGCTTATCTGAACTCAGTGAAGGTAACAAATGGTTTCTTCGGGGTGTGCACTGGGCTTTTCCAATGAGATGGAGACCTGAGGAATTTCAGCCGGGTGCTGGTCTTTGATGCCCTGGTTTTAGAAACAAATGCTTAGAGGAAGTCATTAAAGAGCCAGACTCCGAACTGTTTCAAAAACCACATACCTTTCCCCTAAAACAACAGGGACCCTCAAAGACCCTGGAGCCAGCCAGTCAGGGAGCATCCCAAAGTGGAAGTGGAAAACAGTAGCAGCCCAGCATGGGTTTTCTAAAACCTTTGACAAAAAAAGCTGAGGTCTGGCCATACTTCGCAGTTAGGAAACACTCGGGAGAAGACTCCCAGATAAGGAGCTCCGATGAAGCCACCAGTTTTATTTTACCAAACTGAGTTGTTCTGAAAATGAGTCCTGAAGCCCTGTGTAGCTTTGAAATGCTGTGTTCCCCACCGCTGGCACCCATAGATCAGTGACTGTATTCCCCAACATATAGAAGTACTCCCCCAACATTTAGATAGAAGAAGTCCATCTTTCGTCTCACTTATGCCTAAGATGCTTTAGTTCAACAGTTATCTAACACAGTTTAGCAGGGGCTCTCTAATAACTGTCTTTTGAAGTACAACGTTACAAAAAAAAAAAATTCCTTGCCTTCAGGCATCGATTTCCTAGTGAGAGAGATAGACAAATAGACTATATATGTCAGCAGAGATGAGCATTGTACAGGAGCAGAAAGAAGGTGAGTGTAGACAACCAGATTGAAGGCTATTTCCATTTTTCTTTTTAAATACATACTATCTTTTGAAGCATTCTTTATTTGGTGATACGGAAGGAGGGCACATGCACCAAGGCATGCATATGGAGGTCAGAGACAATTTTATGAAGCTAGTTATCACCTTCAGCTTTTAATTAGTACAAAATTCAGGTCACCAGAGCTGCAAGCACCTTTGCCTACTGAGCCATCTTGCCAGCCTGTTTCCACCTTTAAATAGACTGATCAGGGCAAGTGAGTTGGATCATCAGGTAACAGTATTTCCCATGTGAGTCTAATAACTTGAGTTCAATCTCTAGAATTTCTAAAAGTTGACCTCCTCAGGTCATACACACCATGACATACTTGAGCCTGACATACTCACACATATATCATACACAAACAAACATAATAGTAATAATAAATAAAAATTGCATAGGTCCATCAATATGTACAAATCCATAATCCCAAGGGCATGAAATAGTAAGTAACCTTGAATTTGACGACTCATTCTTTCAGTTTCAGGTAACATTTACTCTTAAAAGATTCACAACTTTGAATTCACTTCATTAAAGAACTTATCTTCAATGATAAACTCTTCATTCCTGAAGAGTTCACAGCTTTTGGGTGTAGGATATTCCCATTGGGTAGACATCAGTTTTTGTTGAAAAGATGGTATAGTGTAATGGTTAGCCAGGAGGAATCCAAAACAGACCACTTGCAACTAGAAGACCCAAAGCAACTAATTAGTCTTACATGCACTATTGTCTCCCATCAAAGTTGGAATTTTAGAAAAAGTCCTCATAAGGCCAGAGAAATAGCACAATGATTAATAACACTTGTTGTTCTTACAGAAGACCCAGGTTTGATTCCAAGCACCTATATGGTGGTCTATGAATTATCACCATTTGTAAATGCCAGTTCCAGAGAGTCCCATGCCTTCTTCTGACCTCCATAAGCATCAGGCAATTGTATTGTGTAGATGCGAGCAACCAAGCAAAACACCCAGGCACATAAAGTTAAAAAATCAGAAAGAAAAAAAAAATCACTTTTAAAAAAGAGATTGGGTCCTCACTTGAATAAGATGCGTATTCCTCACACTGGTGGTCAGCTGGGGTCAAGCTACTCAAAAATGTTAGCCATCTAAGATTGAAGGTGTATCTCGGCAGTAAATCTCTAGCCTGCCATGCTCACCACACATTTCAGACTGAGAATTCAGTTCAGGAGTAATCACTTTGTGCTCAAGGCCTGAGGTTCTCCTTCATACCAGAAAAGCAATGGTAACCATCTAAATAGAAACCAGAACAGATGACCAGTAGAGACCTGGTCATAATCTCAAGAGACTCCGTCGGAAGAGCCCAGAAATAAATGGGGCCCAGTGAGAGTTGAGGTCTACTTGGACGTCATTTGTTTGATTGAAGCTTGGGAAAATCAGATGGCATTATACTTTTGCAGAAGCAGAAAGGGAAACCAGCTTCCACCGAGCGTGCTATTTATTGCCCAAGTAGAGGTGGCTACAGAGAGAGACCCAGTCCAAACAGAGGAGACTGATTTTATTGAAGGGACCAAGGGCTGGAGACATGTGAGTGAAATGCTTGCTATGCAATCATGAGGACATGAGTTCAATCCCCAGAATGTACATTTAAAAAAAAAAAATCCAACCTTGCTATTGCACCCTTGTCATCCCATCTTCAGGGAGGCAAAGACAGGTGAATGTCCTGCAGCTCGCTAGCCATCCAACCGAGCTAACTCGTTGAGTTCCGTGCCAAGAACACACTTGGTTTCTCCACTAAGAACATCCCTCTGCTGGCCCCAGAATGTAACCAACAAATTATTTAGCCAGTTCCCCTCATTTGCATAAGAATCCTGCTCCATCTGTTAGAAGAAGCAATATCCCTTCATGCTAATCTGATTGCTTCCATCACTTGTATTAAAAACCATGGAGGCTGCCATGAGCTGTGCTCTGACCTTTGATTTTCCAATATCGCATCTGGGGTTAGCACTTCCTTTTAATCTCTATGGACAATAGATGGGATTTCACCGAGGGGACTGTGACAGAGGCGGGGATCACAGAGCATGTGTCCATGACCTCAGGTTAGATGATTATAACACATTTCGGGCTCTTCTAATAAAGAATATGCTGAACGAGCTCCCACGTGTGTGCGTGAACGTCTAATTGCTCTTAACATGTCACTCCCAGCATCGAGAAGCAACAATGTCCTGACGGCTTGTCAAATCTGGAATTGATTCTGAAATTGCTTTAATGAGGTGCTGAATAAGGTTGTGGGGGCCTAGCCATCTGAGAGGCCTCTGCAGCGTCAACCGTCACCTGCAGTGGCTTTGTTGACTGTTCATAAATCAGGAGGGTTGCTGTCCGGTTGCCGGGGGTTGGCATGCTCAGAGCAAGATCTCTTGTCTTGTTGCCACCTTGAAAGTCCCTTGCTTCTCGAGTTTGTATTTTCTTTCCAAATACATTCTTCCTAATGGACACCTCCAATTCAAAAGGCTGGGCTAGTTTGGCTGAAAAGCACAGGAAAGATTTCAAGTTCCTTCTCATTCCCTTTCTAGAATGTACAAGTGGCATCTGAGAGCAAGCGGCCTCTCAACTTTAAGCTTTACCCTGCCAGTTAAGATGGATCCCTGGAGAGATGAAAGTCAAGTAGGGAAAAACACATGCTCTGCGACTGTCCACAGAGGAGGAGCAAACACCGCCATCACCCATCTCCAAAATTAACAGACCCACCTCTGTTCCACATAAAGGAAGAACAGATAAAAGTTTTGCAAATTTTCAAAGGATAGACTACTGCCCTTCTTAATTCCAGACAACTGAAACGTAACCTGTATACTGTGACATCACGGCTACATAGTAACTGCCCGCCTAGCATATCCATCTTCCGAGGCAAATGCTAGCAATTCTAAAGTAGTGAGGTGTACCGGAGAGATGATTCAGTAATCGTTCAAACATGAGGACCTAAGTTCAATCTCTAGCACTCACATAGAGATATAGACGTGGCCGTGTATGCTGTAACTCCAGAGCCGCTGTGGGGATTCCTGGGGTTTTACTGGTCAGCTAGTCTAGCCTACCAAAAGCTCCAGGCTCAGTTCAGGTGGGACTGAGGAGATGTAGGGTGGATAAAGCTCTTATTGCACAACAGTAAGGATCAAAGTCTGGGTCCCCAAGTCAACATGAAAGCCAAGAAGACAGGGTAGACACCTGTAAGGCCAGCACCCTGAAAGTGGAGAAAGAGGTTCCCCGGGGCAGGTTGGCTAGCCAGAGTTCTGGATTCAGGGAGAGATCCTGCCTCAATAATTAAATAAAGGAGAACATGGTCAAGGTCATTAGAAGGTAACTTTAGACTTCTACACCCATATGTGCAAATGTGTGTGTGTATAAACATTCATATGTATTCACATACCTATGAAAATGTATACACATATACACATATCACACATACACACAAAGAAGTAGATAATGGACAGTGATGGGGAAGACCCCCCCCCATTGACTCTGCTTCTGCCCTCCACAGGCATGCACACATACATGTAAAATCATACCCAAATGAAATGTGTGTGTGTGTGTGTGTGTGTGTGTGTGTGTGTGTATCACTGAGCATGGACCATTTGTACCCTCGAAGTGTTTTTGGACTCCCGATAAAAGAGAGGTGTTTCCCCAGCCAAGAGAACTGAGGCAGCTTCCCTACATCCTTGTAAACAATACCAGCACTTGGGTAATGCAGATAAATACATGCCTGGCTCAGGGTAAAAATGAAAGCCCTGCCAGTAACACTTCACAATTGCTGCTTTCACTCCCCATCTCTCCAGCCTAGAACATTATCTCATTCAGAGCCAAGGTAGAGAAGCCAAATTGCCTTATTTCCAAAGGAGATGAGTGCTCTTGAGAAAAATATCCCTGTGCCTTCTATCCTGTGAGCAGGGTCTCATTTCTAACGCCTCTGTGTTTGGAAGTACATGACCAGCATCCTTAGCAGGTAGAGTCGCTCCCAAGAAATTGATTGCTCCAGGGACTATACATCAATGTTGTAAGGATGTATTGCTCATAAAATCTGTAAACACAGTCAAAAGGAGAGGGGTATTCTGCCTGAAAGAATCTCTAACAGATTGTAAGAAATAGCCAGCTTTCCTGCAAAAAAGTCCATTTGCTTCTCGCCCCCACCCCACCTCTCCTCTTAACTTCTGTTCATTACCAAGTCTGATCTGGGGAGAGACACTTTCTTTAGTGATGTAGGCACTGGCAAGTCGTCCAAGCTTCTCTGAGTAATTTTAATTAAACACACTGGGTCTAAGAAAGTAGAAGGGGACACTAGTCAAGAAGAGGAATGGGGTTCAGCTAACAGCAGGAGTAGGAAGGGGGATCGGGTGAGTAGGACCAAACTGCATTATGTAGATGCACAAAAACGGACACTGCTGTGTATAGTTAATAAATGCTAAGTTAAAGAAAAAAGAAGTCTGATATGGCTACTTTGTTGGGCATGAAAACCCCTCCCTGAATCCACCTAGCCCGTAACATATTAAAACAAACAAACAAACATTGCTTTTGTATGAACCAATGGGAAGAAATAAAAATAAGCATGAAGGATAGTTGGCACCTTAATGATTTGGTATATTTTATCTTTTCAGTTACCTCAAGCCCTTGATATTCAAAGAAGTAAATGGAAGAAGGAGGAGGAGGAAGGGGAAGAAGAAGAAGAAGAAGAAGAAGAAGAAGAAGAAGAAGAAGAAGAAGAAGAAGAAGAAGGAAGAGGAGGAGGAGGAGGAGGAGGAGGAGTAAGGGAGAGGGGGAGAGGAGGGGAGGGGCAGGAGAAGAAGAAGAAACTGCCCAGGATCATGAAGGCCAGGGTTTAAAGTCCCATGACACTTTTCACTTTTATAACTTTAGTGAAGCCAGAACATGATTTTCAGCTTCTCCCAAGACCTCAGTGCCTCCCCAGCACTGGACTCTTGTGGAGAGTGTCTGGCTGGCTCCCTGCCTGTCCAGTGACACTTGGGGCTGAGATACCCAGTATAGCTCCTGGGTTCTCCCACCCCACATAGGACTCCAGGTAAAGAGGGGTTCCCTGGATAGAGACACCCAGACACAGAATAGACAGATGTGGTGCACAGTTTCTCCCAGAGGGAGACTGAAAGTTGCTAGCAGAACTGGGAAAGGATGGAGGCCCTCAGCCTGTGAGCCTCTGCAGCTTATTTCATTGGAGGAGGGGTGCTCATTCTTAGAACAGCAGAATACTGTTGCTTCTCCTAGCTGGAGAAGCATTAGCTATCAAACTCATGAGAGCTACAACAACACTGAACTTGGTGCAACTAGATCCTGATCTTGGTGTGAAACATATGTTGCACGTGACAGTAGATAGAGTCAATTCGTAGGTCATACAAAATTATATGTAATATAGTGCATGTAAGATATCCCAAGACCCCAATAATCTACCCCTTTCAGACTAAAAACTTTCTTTTCTTCCCACTGGTATATACAAAAACAACAAAACTCCCCCTCCCCCAATATGCTATGGGGTAGGTAGGATGAGAGAATTTTCATCAAAGTTGCCAGATAAGACTTCTTTTAAAAAAATTCTCATATAGTCTCTATACACAATAGTGCCTTTTTACTATAAGGAAAAGATGGTTATTAGGAAAAAAAAAAAAAAACATGGACCAGTAACAGAGCTCATTGGGTAAGGTCAGTGGCCAATCCTGGAGAACTGAGTTCATCCCCTGGAACCGACATCAAAGGAGAGAACCAAATCTTGTCCTCTGACCATCACTCCCTAGCATGTGCATGCCCACCCAAACAGATAAAATATGGGTGGCTACAGAGATGTGTCAGTGGTTAAGAGCACATATGGTTCTTCCAGAGGACCAGAGTTCAAGTCTCATAGGGCAGCTTACAGTCACCTGTAACACCAGCTCCAGGGGGATCCAGCAAGCCAGCTCTGATCTCTATAGGTACCTGTACTCACAGACACAAACATCTCCCAGAGCACACATATACATGCGCATAGTTTAAAATAATAAAAATAAGTGTCAAAATAAATAAAATAGGAGACACCTGCAAGGGATTAGACAAAGAGTGTTACAGAAGCACTAAGTGTGTAATAAGATGTATAAAATGTTATATATTATATATCAGGAGTTTTTAGTTTCAATGCTAAGGGTAGTTTTTGTACGTGTGTATGCATATCCCATGTGTGTGGTTACAGATGTGTTATATGGGTTCAAGTGTGTGCATGTGTGTGTGTGTGTGCACACGCGTGTGCATGTGGAGGCTAGATGACAACCTTGACTGCCAAGCATATCTACCTTATTATTTGAGACTGGGTCTCTCATTGACCTCAAACCCCCCAAATTTAAGTTGGCCACTGAGTGTACAAGCACATACCACCATCATACCTGACTTCTCTGGTTCTGAGACTCAAGCCCTTTTCCTTATGCTTCTAAAAGAGGCAACTTACAGCCCAGATAAAAACAACCAAAATGGGAAGAAAACATCCTGCTATGCTCAACACATCGCTTTCTCATTACCTTTGTGTTTTTCTTCAAGACAGGGTCTAGTGTCTCCCAGGCTGGCCTTGAACTTCTGATCCTCCTGCCTCTACCTCCCCAGTGTTGAAATTACAAGCAGAAAAACAAGCAGAACTGCAGACTCCTGGTCCTATCCTTATTGCTAATGAAACAGTGCAGGCAACCTCTTCCTGGGAGCTCCCCCTCAGGGCTCAGCACAAGGTGAATCCCAAGTGATGGGAGCCAAAATGTCACTCTGTCCTGCCACCACCTGCTCTTGGGGTCAGCTGCACTGTGTGGTAATTACTGACCCCATCACTGTCTCCTCACTTCAGGTCCCCTTCTGCCTTAATTGATGGCCCTGACACCAGCCCAGAGTCTCTGCCTAGAAGCACCTCAGGCACAAATGACTCCTGGAGCCATCAGACGCTGCTCCCCTCTGAAGGCGGTGGCCAGAGCCAGGGTCTCCATCGGTGGCTTCAGTAATGGTTAATCTTGACTGTCAACTTGATGAGATTTACAGTCACCATGGAAACAACCCTCTGGGCACATCTGTGAGGGGGTTTCTACATTGAGTTAATTGAGATGGGCTGTCCCACCTTAAATACAGGCACCGCTGTTCCATGGACTGGGTGGAGTCTTGCACTGAATATAGAGAAAAAAACGGGGGGGAGCCGAGCACTTGACAGGTGGAGGCAGGAAGAGCAGAAGTCCAAGTTCATTCACAGCTGTATAGAGAAGTTTGTAGCCTGCCTGGACTACATAAGACCCTGTTTAAAACAACTAAATAATCTCTCTTACATTGTATGGTGTTTACATATAGATAAGAGTTAACAACTGCATGCAGGCCAACTGGCCCAATAGATTTTTTTTTTAAAATAGAATGTCAAAAGTAGGTGTTATGTATTTAAATGAGCATGTTCTGTGGTTATTGAGTTAGTGCTGCAAGATCAGAGACAAGGAGAGATAAAAAGAACCCTGCCCTGTGAAATAAAAATGAAAAGATGTTATTGAAGTCTGTTGTTCAGATAGGAAAACGAAGGAAACTTCTCTGGGGATCTGCTCAAGGGGACTCAGATTTGCCTGGCTTGATTGAAAACTGAATATGAAGCGATTCCTCATGGAGAATCCTTTTTGGGTAAGGACTGTGTTTAAAGTTGAGAGTAAACAAATTAGTGTTTGGTTTTCCATGGACCATGTAATGGCAGATGCAGCCAACTCCTGGATTCTTCTCATGCCTTTGGGACTTACAGAAGATACCTCAGAGCCTCTCAGTCTGACCTGAAGGGAGATAAGGTCTCTATGACGGGAGAGCGGGACAGAGAGGAAGTGTCTAGAAGCACCAAGATCTACGTAGGAACAAGCCAGTGACAAGAGGCGACTGGAAACCCTCCCAACCTCCAACTCCATGTAAAAACATAGAGCCTGTACAAACACAAACAAAACCAGCCAGTCCTGTCCTACAATACTTTAATCTCTAAATGCTGGGGAAGGCGGGGCTATGCAAATGCCCCAAAAAGAAGAAGCCTGCTCTGGGTCTTTGAGCCAAAAGCCCCACCTATCTCAGCTCCCTAGACTACTTCAGTCTCCAAAATGTCTTTTTCCTTCTTATAAACATGTCTCTACATGTCTCTATGTGTCCCCACTCCGGCTCCTTGTTCCAGGATACAGAACCCGAAAATCTCAACAAGGGCCCTCCGGGATCTAATCCATGCCCAGAATACCTGAGGTGTTCCAACTCTCATGTTGTTGTTGTCGTTGTTTTTAATTAAAAGAGTGTTGGTTAATTGTATGTACATGCACACGCATGCACATGGGGGGGTCAGAGGAAAGCTTTCAGAAATCAGTTTTTGCTTTCCCCCCGGCAAATACCAGTGGTAGAACTCAGGTCAGCAGGCTTGCCTTATGTTCTTGTTTCCTTTCTGTTGCTAAGATAAAACACCCTGACCCAGGAAGAAAGGATTTCCCTTTGCTTCCCCTTCCAGGCTAGAGTCCATTATTGAAGTGAAGTCACACAGAGGCCAGAGTTCAAAGCAGGCAGTCACATCATCAAAAGCAGAGAGAAACAAATGCTCCCGTGCTGGCCTGCTGGCCTGCTGGCTTTACCCATTCTTTAAAGATGCCATCACCCACCGTGGGGCCTGAGTCCATTAACCACCAACACACTCTCCACAGACATGCCCACAGCCCAACCTATCTAAACAGTTCGTCAGCTGAGCATCCTCAGGGGATTCTGGGTGAGGTGGCTGGTTGACGGCTTAAAACCAGCCAGCACGCAGGGCAAGCCCTGTGACGCACTGAGCCACATATCAGGCTCTGACTGGCATGTTTTCTGAGACACACATAACTGAGCTTTACAGCAAACATGTATCAAGGTCTGTCAGGACCCTAGCCCTTTAGTCAGACCTTGGGCTTGAACAAGAGGTTGAACACTGGCTTGTACCTGGGCTGGAGCCGCAATGGTCGTAACTGGAGTGGGACCCCAACGATTCTAGACATTATATCTCATACCCAGGGACCAAGTTCCAGATGGTCGCACAGATGTCACTATCGAGTAGCCGTGCTCTTTGGGGTCAGAGCAAACATCCTTCTCTCTATACAGACCCTAGGTTAAAATGTAGCAGGCACATACCTCTATCCATTCCTGTCTTACACACACACATACACACACACACACACACACACACACACACACTCACAGAGAGAGAGAAAGAGAGAGAGAGAGAGAGAGAGAGGAGAGAGGAAGAGAGAGAGAGGCAGCACATACCTCGATCCATTCCTGTCTTACACACACACACACACACAGAGAGAGAGAGAGAGAGAGAGAGAGAGAGAGAGAGGAGAGACTGTCTTTCAATTAAGATACAAATCACATCTGGAATTCAAAGGCAAAGTGATGGTCACCTTATTTGAAGCTTGTCTTCCCTCAGGGTATGAGGGATGCTTCCGGTATGTTTTTGTCCCATGTAACTTTCTTTTTTCTCTTTCTTTTTCTTTTCTCTTTCTTTTTCTTTTCCTCATTAAGCCATGAGTTCGCAGGGAACGGACCCCAGCAGCCCATGTAAGGCTGCTCGGCTTAGGCCTTACAAAATGTGCTTCTCTGGGAGGAGCAGGCTGGCTTTTCAACTGAACCTGAGTTCCTCTCTCTTTAACTTCCTTCTCTTTGATCATGGTCCTTCATGGGCTTCAGGAACTATTTCCAGTCTTCAAGTGCTCAATATGGTCTATATGTACATTAATACATTAATTCTCTTAGAGAGAAACTTGCCCTTAAGTTATTTGTTTGCAATAAATGCCAAAGCCATGCTGGGTGACCTTGTGGAGTCTTACACTTTTTCCATTGTACCTCTCCTGATGGATTCCTTTGTGAACAGTACCCATTCCCTTACTGTCTACAATATTGCCCTTGACATATATTGACATAGGTGTGGCCAAAGAAACAACTTCATGTTTCCTAAAAGGCCTGGAAATTATATGGCAAGTTGCATCTCCTCTTTCCCACTTCCTCTTGTTGTTCGGAGGAATTACTGCAGTTGAAAGGAAGGCGGTGGTCTAAAGTTGTGTGTGTGTGTGTGTGTGTGTGTGTGTGTGCGTGCAAGTGCTAGAGGAAAAACAGAAGAGGGCATTAAACCCCTGGATATAGAGTCATATACAGTTACCAGCCACTCAACATGGATGCTGGGAACCAAACTCAAGTCCTCTGAAAGAAGTGCAGGCACTCTAACTAACTGCCGAGTCATGCTTGTGTGGGTATCTGGGGAGGGGTGTGTGTGCCCCCAGAGTGAAGGAGAGGGAATAGGATCCCCTGAAACTGGGGCTACAGGTGCTTCTGAGCTGTCCTGAGTCTATGAGTGCAGTGCCCATGGAGAGAAGAGGGCACAGGTGGCTCTGAGCTGTCCAACTCAGGTGCTAGGAATGAAACTAGGGTCATCTGGAAGATCAGTGTGGAATCCTCTCTCCAGTGCCCGTTTCCCCCTCATCTCTCAAGTGCTGGGCTGCAGATGTACAGCACTATTCATTCCCAGTGGTACTTGGGATGGAACCGGGCCTTCATCAGTCCATACTGTATCAACGGAGATACAACCTCGGCCTTTCCGCACGATTTTCTACTTAAACTTTACCTTGTTACTCTGTGCATGCCTAATGTCTGGCATAGTACTTAGCAGGAAGGTACTCAAGCAATATGTTGTCCATGTGTTTAACCTCACCATGTGACAAGTACCTTGCCAAACAGAATAAAAGAAAAAATCGAATGGGACAGAATCTGTGTCTTCAACGCATCCTAAATCTAGAAGGAAGGAAGGTGAACATATGTGTCGTAGCTGAATAGTGCTTAAGACTTCAGGGATGGACCACTAGCCCTAGTCCTGTCTAGGGAAAACATAGGTATGGGCATAGTCAGGCTTAAGCTGGGAACATCCTACCCTCTCGAATTGTCACATTGAGACTTTGACCCTCAAAGGATACAGAGAGAAGAATGTCCCTTCTGACGTTAAATCTATGAGATTTCTGGTATTTACCACTCACTGAAACGTGTCAGTTTGTGTCTCAAAAACAGAGAAACAGAGCTGAAATATAGCTGAGTCAGTAAAGTTGTTGCCAGCAGTCAGAAAATAGCTCAGGGACTGGAACATAGCTTGGGTGATAAAGGGCCTGCCTCGTAAACATGAGGACCTGAGTTCAGTTCCCAGAGCCCAGACTTAAAAACCAGGCATGGTTTACACAGGGTGGCTGAGATAAGCAATCTCTGAGACTTGCTGGCAAGAGGCCAAGGCAAATCAGTGAGCTCCAGGCTTAGTGAGAGACCTCGGCTCAGAAAAACAAGATGCTGGTGGCTAAGGGGGCAACACTTGAGAGTGTCCTCTGGTCTCCACAGGTAAATGCACTTGTACACACACACACACACACACACACACACACACACACACACACACACACACGAAATGAAAAAGGAAATAAAACACTTCACTCCTTGTTTGATGGTAGATGACATCTCATTCCATTGACAAAGTGACCTATGGGCCCTCAGTCTTTTTCAAGAGGGCACACTGTGTGGGGAAATTGGCACAAGGCAGTGATTTGATACATGCGTTCTGAATGGGTAAAGACAATGTCCTAGGGATGTGTAGAGAAAAAAAAAAGGCCTGGAAATTCAGAAGCTCGAGAAAGAGGCACTCTGACCTTTCTTTAAATCACTCCTCAACCCCTGCTGTGTTCTGAGAGCTGCAGAGAAAGCAGGAAAAAAATGATCCCGGAGCTGTGATCTTAAAGCGTACAAACGAGACAGGGAGTTGAAGTATAGGTGTGGATGCTCAAGCTGGTGAGAATCGGAAAAATAGACGTCGAGACACTCACTAACCTTAAGGCATAGGTCCATCCTAGAAAGCGAACCTACTGTGTGCAAGGTGCACGTGATATTTTGCTGAGACAAGACCCATGAAAGGACATGCAATGTTTGGGCAGAGTATAAATAGGACTCAACAGGCAGTGACGGCACGCTTGCATAGCTCGCTTTGCAACACTTCCTTGTTCTCTTCAACTCTTCATCTTTGCTGATCTTCACTTCATTGAAAGATGCACGGTAGAGAACTCCTGGCATCCTAGCTGGTCCTGGTCGCTACCGCTGACTCATGCCGATTTGGCAGAGGCCTGGCAGTTTCTGCTAGGTCATGCCACCACCGCTGGTTCGTGTTTGCTATCCTGTCACTACTGAACTGTGTCTGCTGTATCCTGATAAACAGAGATTAAAATCTCCCCCAGGAGCTACCTCTAAACAGGTCCACATCCCCTTGTCCTATTTACCATCTTTTCTCCCCTACCTTTGGAAAGTTGGTTTTTAAAAATCTAAGCCTACAGATCTTCCTCCCGGGTGTATCCTTCTGGGGAGAAGATGCAAAGAGCAGCCCAGACTTCCATTCTGTCCCTCTCAGGAACATGGCAGAAGGAGCTTATCCGAACCTGGGACTTCACCATCCCTGAACTACATCTTGTGAAGAAGATGAAATTAACTGATCAGCTTGGGCAACACCTCCAAGCCTGACTCTGGGACTTTGGCAAGACCTTTCCAAACTGCAGAAATGGTGAATGAGGGAGGGGTGGGTTTGGTTTTGTTTTCATAAAATGGGTAGCAGACTGACGGCAAATAAGACCCACAGTGGTGAGGTGGTTCAATGGTTAAGAGTGCCCTCCAAGCCCTCCACAGCAAAGAAAAGCAAAAGAGGAGGCTAGAAAGTGTGCCTGTGAATTGGGATTGAGGAAGTCCTGGCAGGAATCAGCTAAGTGTTCTTGTTGCAGAAGAGCTAGATTTAATCCCAGTGTCCACATTAGCAGCTTACAACCACCTGTAACTCTAGTTCCAAGAAATCCAAACGCCCTCTTCTGGCCTTTGCTGGTACTGCACTCACACATGCACAGGCACAGAGGAGAGGGTGGGAGTGAGGGAGAGAGGGTGGGAGCGAGGGAGGGAGGGTGGGAGTGAGGGAGGGAAGGTGGGAGTGAGGGAGGGAGGGAATGGAGAAAGGGGAGAGGGAGGGAGGGAGTGAGAAAGAGAAATTAAATCAAAAACACCACACAATGCCCTTCATCTAGGGCTTGTGGGAAAGAATGGTTTTGTACTTTTAAAAAATTGAGTCAATAATCATTTTCTCTGGGCCCTAGAGTGACAGTAAGAGAAACCAAACCATCAAGCATTGGACCTTCAGAGAGAGCTCAGTTAGCAAAGCAATTACCTTGAAGACATGAGACCCGAGTTTGATCCTCAGAAACCACATTTTTTAAAAAAAAATCCCTATGTGGTGGTGAGTGGTAACCTCAACACTGGGGAGGAAGGCTCAGGTGGATCCCTGGCCAGTCAGCTGAGCCAGATCAACCAGTCCAGGCCAGTGAGAGATCCTGTCCCAAAACAATCCAGGTAGAGGCCCCTAGGTTGTTACACATACAATACCTCTGTGTGCATATTCACATAGTGGGAACAAGTTACCCAAGTCAAACTTAAAGTCTCCTGAGGATGACAGACAACACATGTGGTCAGTAGGCAAAATATAATGACTGTTGATAATATGCTCATAAGGGACTGTGTGTATGTGTGTGTAAGAGAGAGAGGGGGGTGAGAGGGAGAGAGAGAGGGAGGGTGAGAGAAAGAGAGAGAGAGGGAGAGAAGGAGAGAAAAGACAGAAATATATAATCCTTTATGGACAAAAATCCTTTCCACAGTCACGTTCAAAGCAAGAAAGGAAGCTAGAAAGTGTATCTATGAAATGAAGATGTAAGAAAGTAGCCAGAGAGCAACAAACTGAAACAGGCCAGGAAAGAATGCTCAAGCAGTAGGCATGGAAGAGTAAAAGATGAGAGCAGACTTGCTTGTGCAAGAAGCACAGAGTAAAAGTTACTGGAAGCCCCGTGAGCTAGCTAGCTTTACTTCGACTTGACACAAACTATAATCATATGAGAGAAAGGAACCTCAATTGACAAAATATCTCCACAAACTAGGCTTTAGGCAAGCCTGTAGAGCATTTTCTTAACTGGTGATTGATGGGGTAGGGCCCAACCCATTGTGGCTGGTGGCCCTGGGTCCTAGTCAACAGTAGGCTGAACGAGCCAAGGGGAGCAAGTCAGTAAGCGGCATCCCTCCATGGACTCAGCGTCAGCTCCTGCCCTAACTCCCTTCAATGATGGACTACAATGTGGAGGTGTAAGTCAAATAAACCATTTCCTTCCCTACTTGTTCTCTGTCATGATGTTTCATCCGAGTGATAGTAACCCCAACTGGGATACCCACTTAAAGGCAAATTTCAGATAAACATCAAATACTTGTATAGCATAAACATGTCCCAGATACTGAATGACTATTTTGTGGAACATTTTGGAACATAGTTTATCTAAACATTTGGGACATTCGTGCTCATTGGAAGTTTGAGTTTAGCTGGGTGTCTGATATTTTTATTCCCTAAGTCTGAAAACTCTCCATGTATCTGAAACAAAATCAAAGAGGGGGTACGTTACGGCTAAAGTATGTGGCCCCTAAAGAAAACACTTTAAAGTCATATCTCTCCACGAAGGGAACCTTATTTGGAAATCGTGTCATGACAGATGTAATTATTTAGGGTTAGGTGACGGTGTGGCTGGAGACAACAGACCCCGTAGAGCTGCTGTGATAGGATCTAGAATCACCTTAAGAACCTCTGGACACAGCTGTGATGGGATTCATTGAGGTGGAAAGACCCACCCTTTACTGTGGGCGCCTCCATTCTCTAGGCTGGGACCCAACACTGAAAACAAAACAAAACAAAACAATAACAGAGAAACCCAGCTGAGCACCAACCTTCAACTCCCGCTGCTTCCTGACTGAAGACGTATGTGACCAGCTGCTTCCCATTCCTGCTGCCATGACAACTCAACTCTGATGAACTGTTCCCTCAAACCATAAGCCAAAGTTAGCCCTTCCTTCTTAGTTACTTCTGCCAGGTGTTTTGGTCACAGCTATGTAACCACTGTAAAGCAACAGTAACCACTATAACTGATAATCCTGATAGGAATAGACAGAGTGGAAACACACGGGGAAAGGCCACATGACAACAGACAGAGACTGCAGTGGCACAGCCACCAGCTAAAGAATGGCACAGTCACTCACTGGGGCTGGAAGGAGACCTAAGAAAGGCTCTCCCCTGCGAGCACCTCGGTTTCCAATTCTGAACCCTCAGAACCAAGACTCTACAAACATATCTGATGTTTAATGCACTGTGTCCTAGGAAGCAGACAGAACCATCAAATCAGTATAAGGGGGAAGGGGCTGTGGTAGTTTGACTAGATATAGTCCCCATAGACTCACGTGTTTGAATGTGGTTGGCCATGGGGAGTGGCTCTGTTGGAGTGGGTATGGCCTTGTTGAAGGAAGTGTGTCACTATGGGAGTGGAGTTTGTGGTCTTATATGTTCAAGCTCCACCCAGTGTGCAACACTGTCTACTGGCTACAGATCAAGATGTAGAACTCAGCTCTTGCTCCTGCTCCTGCTCCTGCTCCTGCTCTCCTGCTCCTGCTTCTGCTCTCCTGCTCTAGTACCATGTTTGCCTACATGCTGCCATGTTTTCCCCGCAATGACAATAAATGAACTAAGCTTCTGGAACTATAAGCCAGTCCCAAGTAAATGTTTGCCTTTAGAAGAATCACCATGGTCGTAGTGTCTCTTCACAGCAATAAAATTCCAAGACATGGGGTGAAACCAGAGAGGTAACGGGGCCCCTGGAGGTGCCCGAGAGGGCCTGGTCTATCACCTGAGGACCTGGCTCACACTCTGAGATACAGACTCGCTGAGATTTGGCATGAGATCTAAGGTCACTTCAGGGTAACCCCCAGGGAAGGAAGTGGTGTGGACTGCTCCAAGAACCGCAGTGTGACTGTGCCTGCTGGATGTGGGGGAGGCTGGTGGGTGGGACTGGAGTAGTGAGGGGTGCTAGACCTTGAAAAGTCTTTTGGTAACTTACAATGTAGGGATGTGCTTCCCCCTGTAGGCCACAGAAGACCAATGAGAAATTTAAAGAATTCATCCTACTAGAGATTATGCCAATGAATTTAGGGACCAGAACAGATATGGAATTCCAAGTGATTAGGAGAGGAAGACAATGGGTCACTCACTGGAGGACCTTCTACCCACATTCTCAGACAGCAACATTCCCACTATACACTCATCACAAGGCCCTTCACCCGCCTGCTGAAGGAGATGAATGCAGCACCCAGGAGCCAATCCTCTGGCTCTCAAACCTCCATCTTCAAATAAAACCCAGGGGGCTGGGAAGTGGCTCAGTCAGTAAAGTGCTTGCCATTTAAGCATGAGGATCTAGGTTAGATCTCCAACACCCATGTAAGAAAGCAAATGTGCATGAGTTTATAATCCCATTATTGGGATGGTAAAATAGGCAGATCTCTGGATGATGCCCTAGCTAGTGAGCCAAGACAAATCAATGAATTCAGTAAGAGATTCTGTCTTAAAAACAACAAAAAGAGAAGATCAAATGGCTCAGTGGGTAAAGATAGTGGCCACCAAGCCAAACAACTTTAAGTCAGTGCCTGAAAACCACAGGCAGAAGAAGAAAATGGGGTTCTGCAAGCTGTCTTCCAACATTCACACGTATTTTGACGTATGTATGTGCATGTGGGCATACACTAAATAAATTTGTATGTTCTACAAAACAAACAAATGGAAAAAAATTAAAGACAAAGTGGACAGCATCCTGAAGACAACATCTGAGGTCTCTGTACACCGCTGGTCTCTTTACATATACATGCATGTGCACACACATGTATACACACAAAGACACACAAGAAACACAGGGAGCATCTGCGGCTTCCTTGGAAATGAGAAACTGTCCCAGTGAGGGACTTCTGTGTTGGTGCGGAGTGGCAAAGCCGTAGAGGAAACATGACCTATGAGAGCCTGCGGCATGCTGTGCTTAGGGATGGACAGGCCGGGAGAGCCTCGCGGACGGGATTGGCTGCAGTGTCATAAAAATTTGAACATCTGTGTCTGGGAAAACAGATAGAGAAATTCCAGTGGATTCTTAAGGAGATTCTGAATCAAAGTAGGATGAAGTAAATACTGCAGGAAAGGGCACAGAAACGAGCCAAGTTCAAATCTGTTTGTGGGTGGGGAGGGGAGTGAAGGGGGAGGGGGAGGACAGGACCCCCTCAACTGCTCCTCAGGTGCTGCCTTGCTGGGGGGGGAGGGGTCCTGCTTGTCTGTTTATGTGTTTCATTAGTTCTTTGGAAATTTAGTGCAATACGTTTTGAACATTTTCACCCCTTCCTCCAACTCCTCCCAGATTCATCTCCCTTTCCTTACCCACCAGACTTGGCACGCTCTCTTTTTCACCTTTTCTTTTGTTTGTTTGTTTTTTTGTTTTGTTTTGTTTTGTTTTGTTTTCTGAGATGGGGTTCCTCTTTGTGTAGGCCCGGCTGTCCTGGAACTCACTTTGTAGAACAGGACAGCCTTGAACTCACAGTGTTCTGCCTGCCTCTACTTCCCAAGTGCATGCATGATGGCATGTGCTACCACCACCTGGCTTATTTTTTTTTCTTTTTCAAACACATCCAGTTTAATTTGTGCTACCAAACGATTCTGGGATGTGTGACCTTCCACTGGAGGAGTGTCTCCTTTAATCACTCACATTCTCATCTTGCAAAGCAGACATCTTACTGACTAAAGCATCGCCCCAGCCCTAAAATCCACTTGTGTAGGAGATGATGCTGTTGCTAAGGTCTTGTTTCCCAATTGGTTCTTGATCCATCAATAAAGATGCCAGGGGCCAATTCCCCGGTAGAATAAAAGAGGCGGGACTTTTAGGCCCCCAAAAGCAAGCTAAGAGATGCAGGAGGAGGAAGGGAGATTTCACTGTGCTTCAGAGGGAGAAAAGGTGACCAGCCATGTGAGATCTCGAGGGGAACGGCCATAAGCCACGTATCTGTGTTTTTCATCCATATATCTAATACTGTCTGGGTGGGGGCTGGTAGCTCCATCTGCCCGGAGCTTAAAGCAAAGTAGCAAAAACTACATACAACACTTGAATAGCCATGACGCTTTGACAAAAACAAAGGTTCTCATCATTGTCTACCTGTTAGAACTCCCATGGAAACCTTCCAAAATTCTGACATATCAGGCTCTACTCAGTTTGGCTGTGATCTTAGAACTGGAATGTTCTAAATGCAGACAGAACTGAGAATGGCAGCTCTAGAGTTTTGGATGAGCCTCCTCTTGGGTTGTTGACTGTCATTTACCTACAAGACTTTTTGTCTCGTGGTACAGCATGCTGCCGCCACAGCTTCATGAGGAATGAAGAGTCTACAGCTGATGTTTTTAAAGTTCTTAAAACAGAATCTAACAAAAAAGTTACATGTATGCATCTATATCTTAGTACTATATGTATTATATATAATATGAATATTATGTTTTATATAACATGTATATTATCTATTATAGACATTTTTATGGCATGGACTCATGTAGATCAGGCTGACCTTGAACTTGCTATGTAGCTGAAGGTGACTTGGATCTTCTGATCTTCCTGCCTCTACATCCCCAGTTCCCCAGTATTGTGGGTGTGTATTATCTCTCCTGTTTTGTATATTGTTGGGGGTGGAACCCAGAATTTCATGCATGCTAGGCAAGCACTCTACCGACTAACCTACTACCTGGCCCCTTAGACGTAATATTTATAATGTAATATAGGTACATATAAATAGAAGACAGAGAGAGGTAAAACTGCTGTTGTCAGGGTCAGGTGTGCATGCTACCTGAGAGGTGGCAGGCAGCCAGTGGCAAGTAGAATGCCCCTTTCTGTTCCTCACCACTCCTTCCCTTCTTCTCCCAAGCTGGATTGTCCTTGATCCCTCGCAACAAACCATAAGACATTGCAAAGGACCTCTGGAGGAAGTTCTCCCAAGAGCCTACCATGTTTTAGTATCATGTTAACCAAGAGGGTCTGTGGGAAGGGATTCCTCACCGTTTCATGAGTGTCATGGGTGGAAGAGGGTGGTTAAACAAAATGTGATAGGATTCCACTGGAGGAAGCTGCAGAGCTTTCCAAAACACAGTGGGACTCTTAGGAGAGGTCCTTCATCTTGAGCTAGGTGAGTTATGTCTGCAACTCTTAGGGAACACTCTTGCATGATCTCTGAAGCTGCGGTTGGTTTCATTCCAAGAATAGGTTTTCATAAAAGAAATAAGGAAATGGGGGATGTTAGAAAACAAGAAAATGAATGAAACAAAGACAGATGAAGAGTAGACAAGACATTGGAGGTGTTGGGGACCAGAAACGTCAAGGGTGATGCTTGCTACACCATAGGCTAACTTGAGGAGGGGAACAGACTTTTCCAACAGGATATAAAGAAGAGAGTAAGGCCCTGTTTGCCCTAAAGGGCAGGTCTAAGGCCACCAAATGGGGCTTGGGTATAAGAACACTTTTCTTTGAAGTGAAAAGATCAAAATGGCCTTTGAGAAATCAGATCTCCTGGGCTGGATTTCAGCCCCCAGAGCTGGCTTTGTAGGAGAAGGACAGAAGAGCCCTGTAACAGTCTGAGCTAGAAGAGAGTGACTGTGTCACTCCAAGCCAGACCTTCCTTGGAAATGTCCCAGCATGATGATGTAGAAGAGGAGAGAAAGAACACAGGGGACCTTGAGTGAACTATTGTAAGGCCTCCACTCAGAAAACATAAGCTAAGACTCCTTCATGAATACACAAGCTCCAGCTCCAGGAACTATGAGGAAGTGAGGGTGTGTGTGTGTGTGTGTGTGTGTGTGTGTGTGTGTGTGTGTCCTTCAGCATTCCCTATCCCACAAAAAGGCTACAGATGCACAGGCAATTCATGAACCCAGTGGTCTTTTATCTAGTCTCTCCAAATTTGTTTTGGAGGGTTGGGGAGATGGCTCTGACAATAAAGTGTGTGCTTTTCACGCACAAGGACCTAGGTTTGAAGTCCAGAGCTCTTGTTTGTTTGTTTGTTTGTTTGTTGGATGTGGGGCACAGATTTGTAATCCCTGCATAGAGACAGGAGGGTCCCTAGTACTTGCTAGCCTGCCAGCCTAGCCTACTTGGTGAGTTTCAGGCCAATAAGAGACCTTGTTCCAAAAATCAAGGCAGATAGCACATAAGGAATGATGGCCACGGTTGTCCTCTGTCCTCAACAGGCACACTTGCAAACAAACACTTGCCTATACCCATGAACCAGCATAGTCATGTATCCCTGCACACACACACACACTGCTTTTCTCCCTGTACTCCTTCACCATCTTTGTTTTTTCTTCTCACTGGACACTAGGACAAAGAAAAATCCTGTAAGGGCCTTGCTGTCTCCATTTAGTTGAGGCTGGAGAGTTTTAAATTGTTAATAGTACCATATTCCATGAAAGCCCAGCAATGCATTAGGCCTTAATTGCTTCCCATCAGACAGATAGTCTCCTAGGAGCCCTGGGCAACAGCAGCCTGGGACAGCTTTCTGAGTGGACAGAAGGGCTGCATGCAGACCTGTGGAGCCAACAGGAGTGATAGACAGAGCTTGTGACAGCAAGGTACACTCCTCTTGGCCAATTGCCTGGGAAGCAGGCCTGAGCTGCCTGCCCTATTTCTCAGCTACCTGTCTCCATTTCCACACCAGGGGATTTTTCAATGAGGGTACAGTCTGATAAGACTGGATCTAGTTCACAGGAGAGGAAACCGAGGCGAGGGGACTTCCTGGTGCCCCAGCCAAAGCTTTGACCAGAGCCACGTAGGAGGATTCCCCTGCTGAACTTCTCACTTGCACTGTCACGACTCCCCTGAGAAGCAGTGGTTTGGGGGAGACTCTTGTATGAAATGAAGAATGCACTTAAATAGTGTAAGAGAAGGCAAAAGGTAAGATAGAGCCTCCATCAAGGGCAGAGTGGAATCCCCTTTCTCTTTGACCGCTTTGTAGCCAATACACCCCAAAGTCACAGCTTCAGGAAAAGCTGGCTAACAAACTTGATGTTCACATCAAAGATGGGGGATCAAGTGCCTCAAAGGGCCAGGTGTCATCTGGAGCAAACTGCAGCTACAGCCTAAGGCTCTGCAGTGAAGATGGAGGTGTAAAACACTAACACACTAAGGCAGGAGCAGGGGTGGGAGGATTGTGTGGGGCATGTCTGTCTGGGGTTATCTAGGCTGGGCTAATTGGGTAAGAAAAAGCCTGAGCATGGGCCACAGCATCCCATGGGGTGGAGCTCTGGACTGAATACAAAGAAAGCAAGCTGGGCACCTTGGCTATGGATGTGATGTGACCAGCGGCCTCATGTTTCTGCTACTATACCTTCCCCACCATGATGGACGGCACCATCAAATTGTGAAGCAAAATAAATCCTTCCTCCCTTAAGCCGATTTTGTCAGATTATTTTGTGGAAGCGATAAAAAACAAAGCAGCTGGCATCTTAACTAGATCTGCAATGTGTAGGGAAGAGCGGCAGCAATTGGCGACATTCTCTGTTGACTTCCACTCTTACTTGGATTTATTTTTTATGCATGTGGGTGTGGGGGGGTGTGCATGCCACAGTTGTACATGTGAGGGTCAGAGGAGACCTTATAGGAGTCTGTTATCCTGAGTATTAGACTCAGAGTGTCCAGCTTTGCAACAAGACACCTTGCCTGCTGGACCAAATCTCCAGGCCTTCACTGAGTTCCTAATTCAACCTCACAGCATCCCATGAGGTGGGTTAGCATAGAGAGGTTGAACATCTTGCTGGCGATGATGCAGCCAAAAGTGGTAGAGCTGAGATTCACTCAGGCCACCTAGTAAAGAAGTCCAGGACCCTGATTCTGTTTTTAGTTGGGCTGCTCAACAAAGCTTCCAACTTCCTGGGCTTCACAGAAGGGGCACGAGCAAGGGACTCATTTCTTCACCCATCCGAAGCTGGTTTTCATCTTGAATGTCTGAAGTACATTCAGTTATCCTGGGTCACCTTTTAGAAAGAGCAGGCTATGAACTCCTTGAGAATAGGAGCTAGATGCGACTCTTCTCTGAGTGCAGTGCCCGGATCAGGAAGTGTTTGCTGGCTCCTGGTTCAGCCATGGAGACAGGCTGTACCGCAGGGAACACCTTGTTGAACTCCTGAGGCTCCGGTCCCCAATCTCTAAAGTCGATGTGATCACTTAGTTCTCCCAGTATGTAGCTGTGTGATCAGAAGCCTCATGTGTTTACCCCTTTCCCCGTGCTTTGCACCTAGTAGGTACTCAGTAAATAATGGCTGCCGTTACTTCCTTCAAAGCCAAGACGCCAATGATGGAATGGTGTGAGGGTTAATCTTGATTGCCAGTTTGCTTGGATCTAGAATGAGAGGTATCTCTCTCTTGCCTCTGTGAACGCATTTCCAGGAAGGACTAAGTGAAGGAGAAGGTTTTCCCCCAAAGGGGCAGACCTTCCAGCTACAGTCCAGATATATAAGAGGTCTAAAGAAGACAGTGCTGTCGGCCTGCCTGTCTTTGCTTCTTGCTGGCCAGTGTGTCTACCCACGTGTTGGTGCTGAAATCCTGAGCTGACTGCAGACTCCAACTTCTCCAGCCTTCTGATATGGACTAAATCATGCAGGCTTTCCAGGAATCCTCCAAGTTTTCAAAATCAAGGACAGCTGACGCATCCATCCTGGTAGGCTGAACAGCTACCAGGTTCTCCGCCTCTGTAGCAAGCAGATGGCCAGTGTGGACTCCCCCAGCCCTTGTTGTGTAAGTCATTCTACTAAACCTCCTTTGTGATGGATCCATCCAATCAGTTTGGCTCCTCTAGAGAACAGTCGATGATAAAAGCTGGGATTAGAAAGACCCACGGTTCTTATCTAAATGCAGTTTGAAGATAGAAGAGGTCACATTTGGTATTTCTAAAGTTATTTTCTGTGTCCAGCCCTCAAAACTTTGGATGCTTGGTCCTCTAGCATCTCAAAGAGGTAAGATGCTAGAGAGTGTTCTGTTAGGTGCTTTTTAGGGACATTTCCATCTTGTGTGTGTGTGTGTGTATAAGTGTGTCTCTGTGTGTGTGTACAGGGAGAGAGAGAGAGAGAGAGAGAGAGAGAGAGAGAGAGAGAGAGAGAGAGAGAGAGAGAGAGAGACCTTATTTTTTGAGACAGGCTCTCTCACTACCCAGAACTCACCTTACCAGCTAGCTTTGCTGGCCAGTAAGGCCCCAGGATCCTCCTGCCTCTGCCTCTCAGGGCTGGAATTACAGGTGCACACCACCATGCCTGGCTTTTCCTCCTTTGGGTCATTTGATTTATTAATAAGAAATGTCAGTATAGCTCCTTAACTTATTTTCTTGTTTATTTGCTAATTATAATGTAACTCCATTTTTATTGGTTACTTTACTTACTTACATTTCAAATGTTATCCCCCTTCCCAGTTAACTCCCCTACCCCCTCCCCTGTTCCCCCTGCTTCTATGAGGGTGCTCCCCCATCCAACCAACCACTCCCACCTCAGCACCTTAGCATTCCTCTATGCTGGATCATTGAGCCTCCACAGGACCAAGGATACCTCCCACTGATGCCAGATAAGGCCATCCTCTGCTACATATGCAGCTGGAGCCATGGGTTAGCCATGTGTACTCTTTGATTGGTGGTTTAGTCCCTGGGAGATCTGGTTGGTTGATATTGTTGTTCTTCCTGTGGGGCTGAAAACCTCTTCAGCTCCTTCAGTCCTTCCCCTAACACCTCCATTGGAGTCCAATGGTTGGCTATGTGCATCGCATCTGTATTGGCCCAGCTCTGGCACAGTCTCTCAGGACAGCTATACCAGGCTCCTGTCATCAAGAGCTTCTTAGCATCAACAGTAGCATCTGGGCTTGGTGTCTGCAGATGGGATGGATCCCTAGCTGGGGCAATCTCTTGATGCCTGGCTTTTAACACAGGCACTGGAGACATGGAGTCCTCATGCTTGCACAGAAAGCACTTTACCCATGGTGTCGTCTCCCCAGCCTGCTTCCCCTCTCTTTATCCTCAGTAGAATTCTACAAGTGGCTATATCCATTAGTGAAGTTTTGTGTTATCAGGCAGTCTCAGAAGAAAAGGCATTGGGCTAAACATCCAGATGGTTTACATACCATATCAGGTTTGATTTAGATATGGGCACAGGACAGGTTATGGCTAATAGACAGTGCAAGAAAGATGGTAAGAAATTTCTGGAAAGAATTTCCCTTACAGACCAAGAAGATGCATAAGGCACAAAGTCTTTTTTTTTTTCTCCCTTCAGATATTGTTATGATAATATGATGTGTGGAGTATGAAGACATCTTATGCCCCAAGAAAAGGTGGCACGTAGATAAAGCCAACATACCAAGTGCAGAAGCAAAGAGAAGAGTTCAGCCTTAATGATCAGTGAGCCCAGAACCAACTAACCTTGCAGTGCACACATTAGGACTTCTTGTTATAAAAGATAATTCAAGTTGCTTACTGTTTGAAGCAGGCGAGTCGATGACTCCAGCTATAACATGCAAAAATATTCTGATGAACTTGCCATCCAATAAGGATGACCTCTGAGGTAGAGGAACTGCTCCAGGAGAAAATGAATACCAGAGATGAAGGAAAAGAGCAGGGAGCCCGCTCGGATGCAAACACTCCCAAACCCAACCAGAGTAGGGCACCTTGGAGCCAAACCTCTGTGTGTGTGTGTGTGTGTGTGTATGTGTGTGTGTGTGTGTGTGGTCTCAGGAGGGCGCAGTTAATGCTGGGGGTTCTAAGTAGATCCTGGTTTGACTCTTTAGTCTTTATCTCTGACCCAACCCGGGGTCTCATAAATCCCAGGCTGTCCTCAAGCTCACTGTGGAATCAAGGATGATCTTGAACCCCCAATCCTTCTTATGCTGGCTAGTCTTACATCAGCTTTATACAAGATAGAGTTATCAAAAAAAAAAGGAACCTCAATTGAGAAAATGCCTCCATAATATCCAGCTGTAAAGCACTTTCTTAATTAATAATTATGAGGGAGGGCCCAGTCCACTGTGAGTGGTGTCATCCCTAGGCTAGTGGTCCTGGGTTCTATAAAAAAGCGTATGTGTATGTACACACACACACACACACACACACACACACACACTGAGCAAGTCATGATGAGCAAGCTAGTCAGCAGCATCCCTCCATGGCCTCTAGACCAGCTCCTGCCTCCAGATTCCAGCTCTGCTTAAGTTCCCGTCCTGACTTTGATGGTAAACTGTGATGTAGAAGGGTAAGCTAAATAAACCCTCTCTTCCCCAAGTTGTTTGGGTCATGGTGTTTCATTACAGCAATTGTCCCTAACTAAAATACTCCTGCTTCTATCTCCTGATGCAAACACTCCCAAATTACATTATAGAACAAGAAGTCTCGATGTGTGCCTGCCAGGATGACAGGTGTGCAGCCATGCCAGGGTGACAGATATAGCAGCCTTGCCACTACTCCTGGTTAGTGTGAGCTGCAGATAAAAACCAGACCTTTGCATGTGCTAAGCAAGTCTCTGCTGACTGAGCTACATCAATCCTGGCTTCCTAACCAGCATTCCTGGAAACCTGACCTGTATCCCAGCTGGGGTCCCACAGGCTCAGAAGCACTCCCGTTTCCTCCCAGGCAAGGGCATCCACACTCTGTACATGGGAAGCAGATCACAAAGATCGATGCAAGCTTTGACCAGAGAAATAGAAATTTCTCAGAGCCAAGAGAGCAGCCTGAGCAAACACGTGTCAACAGGTTGCTAAGAATTCCGCAAAGCACACGTTTCCGGACTGCCTTGACTCCCTAGAGTTCAACGGTAGAGAAAGAGAAGATGGGAAAGCCAGTGAGGTCAAAGCATGTAGCCATCAGCTCATCAATTACTGCTGGTGTTGCAGGCACACTGGCTGCTGACAGAGTGATGTGGCTGAAAGCTTGCCGCATCTGCAACGAACTCTCAGGGCAGGAAGGTGAGCTTTGAGGGCAGAAAATACCTTGGCATACTTGAGAAGTCTTTACAAATGTTAGGCGGCGGGTGTTTTGTATCTCCAAGGTTTGACAGGAGTGTGGGCATGGATACAGCTAAGTGACTGACGGGGCTCTACAGCAAATAGCATCAGCAGTGGGTACGAGGAGGCCACAGAGCTCTTCAGGCCTAGTCTTTCCCAGATCTGAGACCCACTACTTAGTTCCAAGTGTTTGATCTCAATGTCATCAATGTAGACTGCAAATAATAATAATAATAATAATAATAATAATAATAATAATAATAATAATAATAAAATAGTTCAGAACTGGGGATATAGCTAAGTGGTAAACCACTTGCTTTGCATGCGTGGAACCCTGGGTTTAGTACTCAGCACTGCAAATTAATAACAATAATAATATGCCTAAGAGAAAAAGATATAGAGTTGGGGCTGGGGATGTAGTTGCTAGAGTGTTGGTCTAATATCCATGCACAAGGCTCTGGGTTTCATCCCCAGCACTGAATACACTAGGTAGGTGGTGCATGCCTACTGTGATGTCAGAATATAAGAAGTAGAGGCAGGAGGATCAGAATTTCAAGTTTATTCTCAGTTACATTGCCTTGACTGCACAAGACCCTGACTCAGAACTTAAAAAGGAAATAAATAAAATCCGGCACATGGTTGTAGAATGTACATAAGACAAGGAGATAATTATGGCTCCAGATGACATAAGTCACAATTAAGCTTTCACATCTATCAGGCTGTTTAAACAACAAATAAAACCTGAGGTGGAGAAGACAGGAGGCATGCAAAGCCTAGAATATTAACTATCTGATAGAAAATGTTTACCGGCATGTTCATCAGGCTCACAGGCGTATCCAGTTTGTGCTCCGTGGGCCACATGCACCTCAGCATAGCTATGAATGTGTAACAATACAAAATGAAAAACTTACTTAAAGCTCTGTGTGTGTGTGTGTGTGTGTGTGTGTGTGTGTGTGTGTGTGACTCAACTGAGTGGTTCTCAAGTGTGAACTTGTAGATGACCAGCTTGTGTTGCCATATCAAAAGGCTGGGCACCCTTACAGGTTCCATGACAGATATAATTATCCCGAGTCCTGAATTATCAGAGTTTTTCAGTATTGCATATGGAGAACATTCTTGGGGAAGCTGGATGCTTTTAGCTACTAGGAGTCAATCTCCAAATTTTTTCTCCTAAGTGACCCAGATGCTCGGGATATGGGAGTCCAGGGTCACCGAGGATTTGGATCCTTCCAAATTCTCCTCTACATTTAACCCACCATCTGTTCAACTCCCACCCTCGCAGCCCAAACTCCCCAAGTGCATTTGTTACTCTTCTCACTGTGATGGCCAAACACCTAAACCCCGCCAAAAGGCAACTTAAAAGAGGAACGGTTGATTGGTTCTTATTTTGAGGGTCCAGTCCATCATGGCAGGGAAGGCATAGCAGTAGGAGTGTGTGAGACGGCAGCTCACTTTCTCCTTTTTATTCAGACCAGCCCTCAGAATGGTGTTGCTCACCTTTAGAGCGGATCTCCCCACCTCCACGAACCAGGTCTAGAATCTCTCTCACAGACCTGTCCATCCATGGTGTCTCCTAACGTGATTCTAGGTGCTGTAATGTTGGCAATCAATATGAACCATCACACCAAGGAAATAATTCACAAGATCCAGCATCCAGAAAGGCAGAGCCTTCCAGGAAGAGTTAGAATGGCCATGGCCTGCTACACACCTCCCACAACACACCTCTAGCTGTTCTAACCTAGAAGGAGAGGAGAAAGCAAAGCATTCTGAGTCACTCTCCAATTCCTCTTGCCTGAGAGACCTGGCTGGGGGTCTGTAGTCTTCCCACCCTGCACAGAGGGTACCCTGGGCACCAGCCCACCTGCCCTTGTGGGAATCCCATGTGGGGACCAAGGTTCTATTGTTCAGACCTTATCACTCATGAACAGGAGCTGCCAAGGCAACCAACAGATTCTGAATTCGGTTAAAAAACAATGCAAGATCCTCAAGTCTTCCAGCTGGCCTGTGTTTCAAGCATCAACAGACAGGGGCAGCTATCGTATCAGCTCGGGTAAGACGATCTTATCATGAGTGCCAGTCACTATATTTGTATACCCGATTTGTAGCAAAGCACAATTTAAATAATAGCTTCAAAGCAATTTGGTAGATAATGATGGAGTCCTACATAATGATGAATACACACACACACACACACACACACACACACACACACACACACACACACGCAAATAAGCAAGCTATTTTGTGGTGTGTGGAAAATTTTCCAAACTCAGCTGGCAAAGGGGCCTTCAATGCCCTGAACACCTGGCCACATGCGGGATCAGGACTGAGAAGGAGGCGAGGGGGTATTGGTTGCTGGCTAATTTGTCTCATTCACTTCTTTGGCTGGAGTAGTCCCTAAGTTCTATTGAGAATGATACAATGTTTACTTTCGGCACAACAGTACCATCTGAAGGATGCTTGTTTCCAGTAATGAGAGTGCTTTTTATAGTAGAAAAAAAAAAGTGACTTGTTATTTTAGAGTATCACCGAGCCTAGGCTGCCCTCAAACTCTGTGTAGCTGAGAATGACCTTGGATTTCTGATCCTTTTGTCTCCACTTATTGAGTGCTGGGATGGCAGATATATACCACTGGACTCAGTTTTTGTGGTGCTGGGGCCTTGTGCATACCAGGTCAAAGCTCAATCTGTTGAGACTTCTTCAGCTGATACATAGATTTTGAGGTTTTTTTGTTTTGTTTTGTTTTTATCTTTTTCTGGAGCTAAGGACTGAACCCAGGGCCTTGTAATTGCTAGGCAAGCACTCTACCATTGAACTAAATCTCCAACCCTACTTTTTTGTTTGTTTGTTTGTTTGTTTTTTAACAGAGAGATAAATATGCTTTCTTGGTGAGGTGTCCAGCTTGAACCTTGCTGGAGACAATGACTTTTTCAGTGGGTGACAAAGGACAGAGGAAACAGCTAGGCCAAGGATGGCTCCCTGGTCCAAGAAAAGGCTCTCCGTCCTTGAACTGTAAGGAATCTAACTACTGTAGGTCACAGTAGTATAGAAGAAGTAGCACTCTCCGCATTTTACGACAGAGGAAAACCTTTGTCAGAAAGTCATAAACTAACAATCAAAAAGAAAAGAAAAAAAAAAACAGACTCAGGGTCAAGCAGGTAACTTAGATGAAAGAGTTGGGCAAAAATAAGTCAGTGGAAAGTTCAGGAAGCTAACAAGCTACTGCACCCGCTGCTCAGTCTCAACCAAGAGTTCCTTGTCGGAGAATAGAAAATGGCACAAGCCCACCTAAAGCTCTAACAGAAGGAAGACTGTTTGATGTGTACGTAACTGTGTGTACTGACTTCTTCATCAATGGTTTATGGTTTATGGTATACACACTTTCTACCCGCTTGATTAAATGTATGTCTATTGATCTTTTTTATATTATTATGGATAATAGGTCTATTTTCTTAATTTTCTTTCCAGGTACTTCACTGATATTGTATAAGTGATTTTTGTTTGTTAAATTTTGGGAGGTAGAAGGACACTATAATAAAAGGGGTCAGAGAGACAGGGGACAGAGCTGGGGAGAGGGGATGAACTAAAACAAAATACATGACATGACATGAAGAATGACATGAAGAAATTTGTCTCTTTGTAAGATTTTTTTTTTTTTTTTTTTTTTTTTTAGTGTGGCTCAGTTAATAAAATGCTTGCAAAGCATGCACCAGGTCCTGGGTTCAATTCCCGATAGCCTTATAAAGCAGGCAAAGGGGTCCATGCCTGTAATCCCTCCACTTGGGAAGTAGAAGTAGAAGGATCCGAAGTTCAAAGTCATCCTTGGCCTCATAGTGAGGTTGAGATCAGCCTGGAATACATTAAACACTGTCTGGGAACAAACAATCAAACAAACAAAAAAACGGCCTTCAAATTTCATTATGCTATTTTAGGTCAGTAATCTGGGCTGGACTCTGATAGTTCCCCATCTGATGTCACCAGAGGTCATTCATATAGCTGCAGCCCCTTGAGGCTTGACTAGGACTAGGCAGTGTACCACAACCTCCAAATGGCCTCATTTCCTCATCTGCCGGTTGGTACTTGTTGATCAAAGGTAGGTCCAAGAAGCAGGATAGGCTCCAGTAAGCTGGGGCAGGCTTCCTCATAGTGCAGGCAAAGGTGACTTGCAGAAGGCAGCGGCAGAGGGCTTCTGAAGAATGGAGCTCCCAAGTCGGTCTACCCATTCTGTGCACACAAGCAAATCACAAAGGCTGTGAGGACCCAAGGGCCAAGACAGGAGATTTCTATCACCCCACTCAAAGAACAAGATACTGAAATTGAAATTAAGTTGTTTGCTATCTGCTCATTCATCTCCACAGCCTACGAGCCACAAATTGTAGAGTATCCCTGACTATTTCACTGAAAATCCACTCACGGGATGAAAGCTACATGCCCTAAGTACAGCCATAGAATACAATGAAACAGAGAAGGGATTCTGAAAAACATCACACAAAAATAAAAGCATATATATATTTATAAAAGAATACACACACACACACACACACACACACACACACACACACACATATATATTCCTGACCCTCACTTACAAGCACAGCATGTGATCCAAAACCTTCACATCTATCAAAATATTTCAAACAGAGCGATCGGGTAATAAAACTGGGTAGAAGGCATATTTAGCAAAGGGTTTGCCTTACAATCACAAAGGCCTGAGTTCAATACCAGAGCACACATAAAGTAATATTAGTGTTGTGGTAAGTGCTTATAATATTAGCACTGGGGGGTGGGGGTGGGGGGAGAGACAGATGGCGTGTGGAACATGGTCCAAGAATTTGAGGCATGTGGAGAGATTGTTGAGTGCTCGTGAGAAAACTCCAAGATGCCAAGACTAGAATCTTGTGACCTCAGTTTCTTCAAAAACATGGAGTTGTTCTTGGATTATGCTTGCGTACCTCTCCCGGGTGTAGCAAATAGAAGTTTACTTCAGATTATTCATCACAGCTGGCTACTGTTTTTTGTTTACATGTTATTTGTTATATGAAAAACATGTTCCTACTGCATATACAGCTTGTCTGCGACATGCAACCTGCCCTCGTGATTGTACATTGTACTCATGTGACTCCTTTTAACCCTCACAGTACAAATTGTCTGATGCTTTGAATAAAGTTGGCTACTGGGTGAGACTTTAGTCTGCCTCATTTATCAGCCTCTTTCTCCTTAGGGGCCACGGTCTCTAGATTGATAAGTAGTGGATCTCTGGGGTTTGTTAGCAGCCAGCCTAGAATTCCCGGCCTGGGAGAGACCTTGTTTCAATATTCCAAATCACTTTTGCCAGTTGAATGGGGTAAGCTAAGAATGACTCACTAAGAAACGTCAGGTGGAGACTGAAAAGATAGCTTCGCAATTAAGTTCAGTTGCCGCATTTCTAGAGGGCCCGAGCTTTGTAACCAATCCCATGTCAAGAAGCTCACAACTGCTATAATTATTCTAGCTGCAGGGGGACATGTTGCCCTCTTCTGACCACCTTGGGCATCTCCAGCCACATGGGATATACACACACCCCAACACTTACGTGCATACAGAAATAAAATAAATCAATCTTTTAAAAAACAAATAGGAAAGCCAGCTGGTATTCCAAGTTCCTAGACTGTGTTAGACACGATTCAGGCCTCAAGGCTAAGTTGCTTTTTATATTTAAGCCAGAGTATTATCTTACAAGGAAGGCACCTGCAGCATATCACAAAAACTGTCTGATATCATATTGTCCATATTCTCTAGTACACTGTCATCGAAAGAACACACACGTACCTAGCACACACAATACCTTAAGTCAGTCATCCACACGGTGAGCCACAGGTTCAATTACCCAGCAGTGTGCCAGTCACACACAACTCATATGTCAAAACTGACAAGTGACATGTGGATGAGTTACTTGTCTCGTTATTGGAACAAAATATGTGACAACCACAAATTAAGGAAGCAAGGGTTTATCTGGAGCTCATAGTCTTGATCATCCTGGATCACATGAGACCTTGTTTTAAAAAAAAAAGTACATTAATAGACAAACAAACAAACATTGTTGGGTCTGGGAAAATTGGTCACTAGGGACGATCAGGAGAGAGTGAGTACATGAGTAGTGAGACCATCCTATTATTACACTTCATATTCACAGTGCAGGGAGTAGGAAACTCCAGTGATAACCTAGGAGTTATAAAGATTATAAGGGAAAAAAAATCAAAGGACTGGAGAGGTAGCTGTATGGTAGAGTGCTTACCTAGGATGCAGAAGGTCTTGGGTTCGAGCCCTAGTACCACACTTGAAAAGATGGAAGTTCTTCTCATATCCAGGACCAGGAGGGAGATGTAGAGATTGGTTGTGGTCCCCAGGCAGCTTCTCTACTTGAAGGGTGACTTTAGGACTGTTTGTGTAAAGAGAAGTTTCCATCTGTGCTGCTGTGCTGATGTCAAAATCGTTTCTTCAGCATTTCATCCGAGCACCTTCTGTGAGCTCTTGCTGTTCCACATCTCTGGCATTTGTCTTCTCCTTCCTGTCACGGGTCTAGCAGGCAGTCTCCCTTTCTGGAACTTTGTACCTCCTGTTCACTGACCTGGCAAGCCTTCCAATCCATCAGATTAAATCCAAAACAGATAGCCTTGCCCCAAAGCCACCACTATGTATCCATCAGGTCCAAATCCCCTGTTCGAAAGAGGAAGGCCACCTTCATTCTTCAAAGCCAACCTTTCTTCTTACCCCCGTGTTATATATAGTACAGTTCTCCAAACAAAACAGCAGCCATCTTCGTCAGATCGGATGAACCCACCTGCAGATGTCCACCATGGCAACATTGTCAACCGTTGACTTGCTCTCACACAAAAGGAAAGTGCCACAGGACCTTAACATGCGACTCCAGCAGCTCCTACCAGCTAGTTCTACATAGTTCTGCCCCAATCACAGGGGCCTCAGGTTTCAAGAGGTACTAGAGTTCATTGGAGAGAGACTGTGGTGGTGGGAATCAGAATGGCTATGATAGACTCACATGTTTTAAATCCTCTCTGTAGAAGTATTTGGGAAGGATTGGAAAGCATAGCCTTGTTGGAAGAAATATGTCACACTAGAGATGAGCTTTGGGGTTTTAAGGCCTTAGTCATTGCGTTCCCAGTTAGCTCTCAACTACTGCTGTAGTGCTACAACTGCCTGCCTGCCTGCCACCATGCTCACTCTCACGATGGTCATGAATGAACCTTCTGAAACCAGAAGCTCCAAACAAACTCCTCCTTCTATAAGTTAATTTGGTCACACTATCTTATCACAGTGACAGAACAGTAACTAAGACAAAGGCTCGGTCTAATTGCCTATGGGGAAGCCATTATCCACGTTGGGTGAAGACCAATGTGAGTGCTTTGAAGTCTCCTGTGTTCCTGTCAGCAACCCCTCACCCTGCTTTGTACATAAGACCAATAAACTCACTCGTCCCCCAGGAAGAACTCTTGTGTCAATCCTACTTTAGTTTGTCACTGAGATTTTATGAGGAAGAGGTAGACTTGTTGTTTATGTCTCCCTAGGGAATGAACTGTTGCAACATCCTCCTGTGTGATGACACATTGCCCCAAGACCATTTTGACTCTATCTCAAATGCAGAGATCCAGACCCCTTCTTGAGATTCTGATTCATTTGGTTTGCAGTGGGATGAGGGGCATGGATATTTGGGGGAGAGGGCAGAAGGGGACATCTTAGTGTTTTGAGACAGTGTATGTAGCCTTGGCTGGCCTGGAACTCAATATGTAGACCAGGCTGGCCTTAAACTCATAGAGCCCCACTTGCCTCTCCTCCCGCAGTGCTAGGATGAAAGGTCTGTGCCACCATGCCCAGTGAGTGTGAAAATGTTTTCAGAGCCCCCTTCCGAGTTCTTTCCTACCAATCTTTTCTGCTCTGTGAAATGTTTATAAACTTTGCTCCCAGCTTTAGCTCAGCAAAGTTGTCATGCGCCAAGTGCGACTCTAAATAGGTTTCTCAAAGACCTGATATACCCTGATCTCCCCAACCTTGTGTGTGTGTGTGTGTGTGTGTGTGTGTGTGTATGTAAGGCTTCCAAGACAAGCCAATTAATGATTCTCCTCATCTTTAGGCTTTGATAACACTGAAGATAACAACGAAGAGAATATTGTAAAACCCATCTCTCAGTTCAGAAAGCAGGTGACTTCAAAGTTTTAATACTCATGGCCAGGACTCTTAGCTGGCTTTTGGTGGTGAGCACCTTTAGTTGCAGCACTAGGGAAACAAAGGCAAGTAAATCTCTGCGTTCGAGGCTAGCCTGGTCTACAGAGCAAGTTTCAGGACAGCCAGGGATACTCAGAGAAGCCCTATTTTGTAAACAACGACAAAGGGTGTCTCAAGTGGGCTAGACAACCTGGCCAGCAAACCCCAGGCATACATATGTCTGTGCTTCCCCTGATCCCCAACGCCTTGCTTCCAAGCAGGTACCACCACCCCCAACCTCTTTAAAGTGGGTTCTGAGGCTTGAACTCAGGTCCTATTGTTGGCAGTCACTCAACGGAGCCACCTCTCCAGCCCCAGAAACCTTTTACTTCGAATGGAAGATGGTGTGTATTGGACCTACCCGTCTCAAATGCAGACCATGATGGCAAATAGGAATAGCCACTGGGCTGTCACAACCCAGTCTGATGACATGTCCTACGAAGATGCTCCTTTGCTTTTGACCCCATGCCTGCTTCACGGCCTCTCCAAGTCCAACCAACCTGCCATGGTTCGGGGCAGAAGTTCCTTCCTCCAGAAAAAAAAGAAAGAAAGAAATTCTGCTTTCCAAGGAAAGAAAAGTCCCTACCTAATTTACAAGATTACCAGTTACTTATGTTTGTCTCAAAGAAGACCTCAGGAGGTGGGTGCTGTGAGACACAAGGCTGGGGACCCAGCTCGGACCATCTCCCATGAGCACCACCTACTGCCAGCTGCATCCCTCTGGCCACAGGGAACCTGGGTCTGACATGAAGCTTTACCTCAGCTTCCTTTTTCTGCAATGTTTTCTCAGGTTTCAGCCTTCATCCCTATAAAGTTGAAATCTACATGCAAAGTCTTTATTTCCATAATAAAGATGTTTTCCCAATAATTCTTGGACCATCTACTGCTGCCCGAGGGAATCTGTCCATTCTGGAATGGTGACTGATTCCCTGTTCATTGTCAACCATAAGCTTGAAATCTGCCCTGTAAATGTAGTAGGTATAAGAACTGAACCAATGACCACAGGACAGAGAGCCTGTTGGGTAGACGGAGGAGACTGTGATGAAATGCTGCCTCTGGGTCACAGAGCTGGGAGGTCTATAAACAATTGATTTATTTCTTCCCCTTTTTGTTTGTGTTTTATGACTCAGGCTCACGTAGCCCAGACTCACAGCCAAACTTGACCTTGAACTCACAGCCAAAGATGACCTTGGACTTTTGATCCTCCTGTCTCCAGCTCGAGTGGTAGAGTTATAGGTATGCACCATCACACTGGTTTATACAGTGCTGGAGATGGAACCCGGAGCTTCTTGAATGTTAAGCAAGCACTGTCTCATTTGAGCCACATCCCCAGCTTCTGATTTCCTTATTTTTCAGATGAGAAAACAGAAGCCCAGAGAGGGGAAGTCACTTGCTCAGAAGTACACAGCTCGAGAGTAGAACAACAGATAAGCCATGACCTCATTCCTCTTTTCCATTACATCATCACACTCTCTTAGGGAAAAAAAAGAAGGGAAAATTCCACCAACTTCAAAGGACCCTAAAATTAGAGTGTTCTCACCTCCTTCCCAGAGTCCTATGTATACAAACACCAAATGCTGACACTTCACAACCTCCCTGTGATACTCAATATAAAGCTAATGACAGGAGTGGGAGAGATAACCCAGGAAGAAATAGTGTTCATTACTCATCCTTGATGACCTGAGTTTGAATTTCAACCACCCTCACTAAAATAAAATAAAATAAAATAAAATAAAATAATAAAATAAAATAAAGCCAGGCTTGGGCCTGTGGGCCTGTAAGCACTTGGCATTTAGGGGCAGAGAATAGTGGATCCTGGGAGCTTACTGGCCAGCCAGCCAAGCCCAAATGTCAGACTTCAAGTTTAATGAGAGAGATCCGGACACCATACATCTTCCTCCGCCCTCTGCAACATGGATACACTAGCATGCACACTTGCATCCCATCCATATAGCACACCCATACTCATACACTCACACACAGAGCAACAAAGTGAAAGAGAGAGAGAGAGAATATGCTGATGGCAGAAGCTGAAGGAGTATAGCAACAAGCCCTAGGTGTTTGCTGGGTGTAAATTTTTAACAGGAGCTTTTTACAAATGGCTGTTAAAAAAAAAAAAAAAAAAAAACCCTTGAGAGAGAGAGGTGGAGAAGGAGAGAAAGCTGAGAGGGAGAAAAAATGTGTGTGTGAGAGAGAATTTGTGTGTGTGTGTGTGTGTGTGTGAGAGAGAGAGAGAGAGAGAGAGAGAGAGAGAGAGAGAGAGAGAGAGACAGAGACAGAGACAGAGAGAGACGGAGAGAGAGGAAGGGAGAGAGAGACAGAGAAGAGGGGGCGCATGTGTGCACGTGCACATTCACGTGTAGGAGGAGGGTTGTAATTTTCCACCTTGAACGTATCAGGGCCAAGTTCACCCTCTGAAGTCAAATCACATTCTGCTTCATCACCTTGAGCAAGTTCCTTAACTTCTGTGAAGGTCAGTTTCCTCTTCTGTGAAATAAATAAGTTATCTCAGTGTGTTGCTTTGAAATTTTAATTAGATAATTCACTGGAAACATTTGGCTCAGCAGCTGGTCCTTGGGAAACCACCCCCAGTGGTCTTGGGTTATTATTTAACGTCATGAAATCTTCCAGGATTTGATCTTTTTCACTAGGACCCTAGGAACACCTACTCAAGGGTCAGAGGCAACGGTGAGAACCCCCCCAGGGAATTAGACACAATGTAGATAAAGAGCTGCGGAGATGACTCAGTGAGTTAGCACTTATTTCACGGACATGAGGACCCAGTTTGAATCTCCAGCCCCTACATTAAAATCTTGCATGTAACACCAGCACGGGGTGGAGATTGGATGGCGTTAGGGCGTGCTGGTCGACAGGCTAGGTATAGTTATAGTTGAGGCTCTATCTCAGATAAAGCAGGACACCCAGTGACCTTCACATGCACACAGATGCATACACATTCACATGCACAGACAAACTCAAAACACCAAAAGAAAGGGTAAATGAGTGAGTCTTGTCTCTAAGATTCTGCATCAGCTGATTGGAGGCATACCAGAGACTCTTCCCCTATCTTATATAGTTCCCTGGGGACCCTACATGCAGCAAACCCTGAAATCACTGATCTTTGCCTACAGGCAAAGACCAGGGAAGGCAAGAGCTTTGAACTAGCCAAGCATACACTAGGGCAGTATCCCCATCCACCCCCACCCCCAGCCCCTGCTCCAGCCTGAGATCATACTGAGTAAGTGGCAGGTGCAACCCCACTCACTCCAGATGGAGCTGTACTAATTATGCATCTCATCCTGGCATCTACTGTGATGTTTTAGTTATCTCTTCAAATCTTTTACCGTTTTTTTCCTCCTAAAAGAAGGGAACTTAGGGGGTTGTGAAGATGGCTCAGTGGCTAGGGTGCTTGCTGCTAAAGCATTGATCCCAGGGTTCAATCCCTCAGAATCCAGTTAAAAAGAGCCAAGCCCCGCAACCCACATTGATAGTTCTAGCACTGGAGAGGAAGAGAACGTCTGGGGCTCACCAGCCAGCCTAGCCAAGGGAGCAATCTGAAAGTTTAGTGATAGACCCTATCTCAAAATCTAAGATGGAGATGATTGAAGAAGACAGTTGAAATCACCTTTAGCTTCTTCATCACATGTACATGCACCCTCACACACACACACACACACACACACACACACACAGAGAGAGAGAGAGAGAGAGAGAGAGAGAGAGAGAGAGAGAGACATCTTGAAAGTGGTATGATCCTGCTTTCTACAAAATAGAGCTATTAGTCCCAAAAATAAAGGAATCACCACTTTATTTGTAAGTTGAGGTGCCGAGTTCTCATTTATATCTATTTTGTTTGTTTTTGTTTTTGTTTTTGTTTTTGTTTGTTTTTTTTTTTCTGGCTACTATCGAGGCCCTGAGCTTGGCTATATGGTAACAGACACAAAGAATCTGAGGAAGTTGTTTTGGCGTAGAGACAAGAGTGGAGTCTGACATGTGATCTCTGCTTTTAAGAGGCTTTTCAAAAGTCCTAGGAGAAAGAGAACTTTGGAAGGTCCCCATGAGTCACTGGCTCAGATTCTGCCTTTCTGTCAGCCTGGCCTTGCAGATCCCAGGGTTCTATCGCCAGGCCTTTGTAGCACATGCCCTCATTTAGGGAAGTAAGGTCTGGGAAAACAACAGTCCTGGGCCATTTACTGGACTTGAACAGAATTTTGCCCTGAGAGCCTGGCTTCCTCCTCTCTGCAGACTGATCCAGGCAAGTCCCCTTACACGCCAACCTTTCCAAAGAGGAACACCAGAGAGCAGGTTCCAAGTTCAGCTTCCTCTATCTTCCCTGGGTCCTCCAACAAGGCTGGCCTGGGGCCCTGATTCTCACAGCTCCAAGAGGCACTGTGGTGGGAAGCTCAAGGTTAGGGTTGCAGAATGACACCTGAGACTTAAAGCCACCTGAAGACTTGGATTCTCTCAAAGTGAACATTCACTTCTCCTGAGTCTCACTAGGGGAGAATACAGTACAGACACATCTCAACTAAGGCAGGTGTGGATACAAAAATCACAAAAGAAATACTGAAACCGATGGTTGACCAGATGTTCCTATGGGCCATGCTTGAAAATGCATCTCTAGATAGCATCAATCTTCTAAGACCAAAGTGAGTCTAAGAAGGACATGAAGATAAAAAAGGGGATATAGTGGGAAGTGTCTAGGGGGAGTAGGGAGGAAATTGGAGATGATATATGTATATAATATTATATTTAATATAATATATAATTATGTAAGTGTTATAATATATTGATGTAATTATATATTGTTATATATTAATATGACACATTAATATATTGATATTGATATATATTTGTCAAAGAGTAAAAGATTTAAAATGGATCAGAGAAATCATTCTCTTGCATTTAAAATTTTAAAGTATCAGGTAATTCAGTCACACCAATAGAGAAAAATAATGTGCTACATTTCTGTATATTATGTGTATATATATTCATGTGCAGATATGTGTAAGGAAGGATTAACATCTGCCCATGTGTACGCATGTACATGTAGACACCAGTGGTCAATAGCAGAGTATCTCCCTCAGTCACTTTCTACCTTATTTTTGATACAAGGCCTGTCACTGAACCTGGAAGTCATCAATTACCTAGACTGACTAATCAGTGAGCTCCCAGAAGCCTCCTGTTTCCACTCCTTGGTGCTGGGATTACAGATGCATGCCGTCATGCCTGCCTTTTCTGTAGATGCCCGAATTGTACTTGCATCCTCATGGTTGTACAATAAGCTCCTTACCCACCAAGATAGATATAGTCCCAGCCTCCATTCATTTTATTACATTCAAAATTTGTAAATAAGACATAGTTCAAACATAATAACAGAAAATAATATACTATATTTCTGTAAATCCATCACTAAGATTTTGCTAAAACAGCTTCAAATTCCCCCTTTCTCTCTGTCTCTCCCTCCACTCCTCTTTCTCTCTGCCTCTCCCTCCACTCCTCCTCCCCCCAATCTGTCTCCTTTCTATTCCTTACCCTCTTTCTCCACCCCTACCTCTATACTCCCTTTCAAAGAAGTAAAATATCCACATGAAAGTAAAGTTTCATTTCTTTGTTAAAATTTGTGTGTGTGCATATGTGTGTTAGTGTGTGTCTATGTGTCTGTGAGTCTGTGTCTGTGTGTTTTGAGCTATATAATCAGCATTTTTCTGCACTTGTGCTATTAGTAGGTATGCATGTGTAATACACATATGTAATACACAGGTGATTTACTGTGGAAGACAGAGAATTCTGGGAAGGCAGTTCTCTCCTGACACCTTGTGGGATCTGGGATTGAACTTTGGTCATCAGGCCTGCACACTAGCACCTCTGTCTACTGAGCCATCTCACCAGGCCTCTATTGTTTTTTCTAAGGCAAGTTTTAAACTTACTTTTCCACTGGAGTACGCAGAAGAAAATTCCACATATTAATGAGGCACCACGTGCTGTTTCAGTTTAGGGTTGCATGCTGACACTGACACCAGGTTAAGCATAGCTATCTCCCCAAACACCATTTCTTTCTGGTAAAAATATTGAGAATACATCTGTTGTTTTGAAACATACAGATATTACTCGCCGATGCTTGTAGTCATTGACCTGAGTGACAGCTTCAGATTTTTTCGCTTCCTCCTAATTGTAACTCAGTACTACTGGCCAATTGCTTCCCTTCTCCATCTCCCAACCAGTGCTGCATGGTCTACCCTTTCTCCCTCTTCAGAGGTTACCATTTAATCTGTTGTTTCCATATATAGTTTCTATTGTTTACTAGCTATGAACCTATTGATAAGAACATACATTGTACCTATATACATTATACACGCATGTGCTCTGCGCAGTTAGCCTTTCGCATGTTGCTTTAGTTTGACATTGTTTCAAATGTACATAGCTGTATGAAAAGTTAGACCAGTGCATGCATTAACTTCTGTATAGTCTGTTCCATTACATATAGAATATAGAATTCCATGAACCACAACTCTGGATTGAATAATGATCATTCTTTTATGCTTGTGTTGTTTGTATGTGTGTGTATGTAATACACATGTAGATAGTGCATGTGAACATGCAAGGACATATCTGTACACCTATATTATATAGTCTCCAGGCTACATAACCAAGGGGCGAACTGCTGCCTCACAGTATGAATGCCTCTTTTATTTCAATAGCTATTCCAAGTTGTTCTTCAAAGAGGCTGTGCTAATTTACATCCCCGCCAAAGAGGTCCTTGATGCCCAGAGCTCACCATCCCTGCTGTCATCGGATTAATTAATTTTTACTGATATGGTAGACATGAATGGCACTTCAAGATTTCAATTTGCATCCCTGTGTCTTTGGGAACCATTTATAATTTTTTTTTCCTCATCCCTCACACTCCATGGGGAGCACAGAGGTTGGTCATCGGTCCTGCTGAGCAGGTTCCTGGGACTCCAGGCTAAAAGTGGGGCTATTTTCATCCTGGGGTCAAGGTTAAATCAGTAAGAACAGAGGGAGGGCTGAGTTCCAAAAAAGAAGCAAACACATTCCTAAAGACACACAACTAAATGAGGTCCAGAAGTGCAGGATAGAGACAAACTCTGAAACGAGCATATAAACAGGGAAAAATGATAGACAGACAGATAGACAGATGGACGGATGATGGACGGACAAAAGGGTGGATGGACAGATAGAAGTGAGTGGAAAGATCCAAGTTATTGCCTTAAAACAAAGGTTTGCAGCCAGAGAGGGAGCAAGACTGAGTTTGGAGCAGGTAGGCAGAAAAGAGTTGTACCAAGGTCTCAAAAACCTAGCCTGCTGCCCTCATCCTCTGGACCACTATCTCTCCTCATGATGGGCTCTGCCAGGTGCCCTTAGTAACTCCGCATATGTCCAGGTGGACACTGCTGGATGTCCTCTGGATGTCCTCAATAACCCTGCATATGTCTGAACGAACCCTGTAGGTGAACAGGCTGTAAAATATAGGCCACACTTGGATCCAGAGGTTTGGAGTTTTCTTTAGAGCAAATAGCAATGCGTGTCAGTGCAGGAATAACTTCTTTGGGGTGGACCATTTTTCCTCCTGGCAGCGTTTTTTTTTTTTTCCCAAAGCTTGCTTGGGAAATATTTAACAGCCCTTCCCATGGCACTGCTTCTCTGAGAAGTTAAACAAACCCAGACTGATGGAGTGACTTCAAGTCGTGTGCACTGAAAGGCGCCTCCCATATGTAAAACACTGGAGCATTCTGGGGGGTAAGAGTGGAGCTCATTTCCTTGGGGACACTGGAGGGTGTGGGAATCTTGTGAGTCTCCAAGTTCTCGCATCAGGCAAACTCTGAGAAGAAGAGTTATCTGTCAGTGTGTGTGACAGATACAGTTCTTCCTAACGGGGACAGGAAACCACCATAACCTCAATGGGCCCATACTTTCTGAAACGACTTTCCCTTCTGCTCACTTGGCTTCAGTTATGGCCAAATGCGAAGAACAATGACCAGCACCTCCAGAGAGATGAGCATAGAAGAGTGTTGTAGGGGCTGGGGAGATGCTCCAGTTGGTAAAGTCCCTCCTAGAAGGGTTCTTGAGTGTGATACTGAGAATCCACATCAAAAGCCAGGCATGATGGTATGCATGGGTAATCTCAGTGCTGGAGAAACTGGAGATCTGGTCAACCAGCCTAGATTGGTGAGCTCCAAGGCAGTGAGAGACCCTGTCTTAAAAAAAAAAAAAAAAAAAAAAAAACAGGAGGATCCTGGGAGCTTGCTAGCCAGCCAGCCTAGTCAAACAGTGAGCCTCTGGTCAAGGAAAGACCCTACCTTAAAGCAATAATGTAATATGTGATAAAAAAAAAAAGGCACCCTCCTCTGGCCTCCAAATATGTGACCGTGGATATACACGTGAATGCATTCACATGCATATGCCACGCATGTACAACACACACACAAAATTGGAAATTATGGAAAAGTTAGACAGCAACAAGGTGGACAGCACCAAAAGAACACCACCCAGGGTTGACCTTTGGCCTTCACACATATGTACATTAGCACCCTCATAAATATACATGCACATAAATAGTTGGAAGGGTAGATGGATTAATGGGTAGATGATAGATAAATAGATGATAGATAGACAGATAGATAGATAGATAGATAGATAGATAGATAGATAGATAGATAGATAGATAGGCAGATAGGCAGAAAGACAGATAGATGATAGAATGGTATCCTGGGAGCTAAGAATCCAGGAAGCTAAGGGCTCATTTTCCATATCTGACATTATACAAGCATAAAAGGAGATGAAGTCCTCCATCCAAAATGGACAGGATTTGATAAAATCCTAGAAAATTAGACAACCATCAGAATTATTCTGCAAATCCAACCTTGGAGAAGGCGAATTCTCACTGTTCTGACCTTTATAAAGTGTAACCAAGATGAACTCCTCATCCTCCATACCGTGTGTGTGTGTGTGTGTGTGTGTGTGTGTGTGTGTGTATGCGCGTGTGTGTTTTTAATTATATCAGAGTCATTGGACATTAGATATGGTGGTGGTTAGTTTTAATTGTAAAGTTGACATAACCTGGAGTCATATGAAAACAGTCTTGGTTGAGGAATTGTCTAGATCAAGTTGGCCTGTAGGTTCATCAGTGAGAAATTATCTTGATTGCCTTAACTGATGTGGGGAAACCCAGCCCACAATGGGTGGCACCATTCCCATGGCTTAGGGTCCTGGGCTGTATAAGAGAGAGAAAAGCTAGCTGAACACTAGTGAGCACACAATGCCCATGCATTTATTCTCTTACTCTTGAATATGGACTTGATGCGACCAGCTGCCTCGAGTTCCTGCTTTACCTTCCCCACAATAATGGACTGTAGCCTAGCCTGGGATTTTCATCCAAAGAAACCTTTTATCTCCTCTGTGTTGTCTTTTGTCAGGATATTATATCAGAGAAGCATAAACGAAGCTAAAACAGACATGCAGCTCGCAAATCGATGAGAGGCCCGTGGGAAGACAGCTGTCCAGTGAGAACTACAGAAATGGAAAGATGCGATTGGTAGGAACTCAGGGCAGAAAAACACCCCAGCTCTAGGGGCTCATGAAACCCTATCCCTCCCGAGAGGATCTAGAGGCAGTTAACAGTAGTTGGGTCTCATGAGGCCCTACCCCATCCTGAGAATCTAGAATCAGTTGATAGTTGCTGAGGATGGAAAAGACATATGTTTTCAGTAATTTAGATACTGGTAAGTTGCCCAGGTTGCTGTCAATAATTCCTCACTCATGCTCCTGAAACTCTTCACCTGTGTTTTTGGAAGTAACCGCAATTAGTCACTAGTTCACACACACACACACACACACACACACACACACACACACACACAGAGAGAGAAGATTCATTGGGGTTCAATGTGCACAGGAGGGAACAGAGAAGACAATCAGGGTGAATGTAATCAAATAACATTATAAACATATATGAAAGTGTCACAATAAAGGTCATTATTGTGTACAATTAATATGTATTAATTAAAAAACATCATAAAATCCGCCAATCTCTCCTCCTAGCTTGGCTCTCTGCATTTGTTAAGCCTTTGGCTAGGGAGCCTGGAGGCGATGTGGAGAGCAATCCTTGGGGCTAGCCCTATCCTGGGCAGGATAGTCAAGAGCAGAGAGCAGCAGGTCAGGGTCTGAAGGACACTGAGTCGCCAGCTGAGGATCCCAGCGGCTCTCTCTCTCAGTTCCAGAGTCTCCCAGTTGAATCACAGCTTCCCGGTATGTCTCAAGACACACAACACGCTCTTTCTCAAACATTTCATAAATCCTCCTGATCCAGGGTCAGTTTCTACATTTCTTAGCAGAAAGTCCAATTCAGAGTCACTTGACCCCAGAGTCAACCGCACAGGAGATTCTGCTGTAATTTAAATAAGGTCATATTGCCAGTTATGTGGGTGAGGACCTAGACGAGGCTCGAGCAGCAAATTGCGAGCCTCCAGACTAAGTCAAATAAATACTTAGGCTTTCAGAAACAGAGAGGCTTCTCTGTTCTTATAGAGAAATAGCCTCAAGCAAGATCCAGACCAGGCATTGTGGCTCTCAGAGGTAAGGATAGAGACCAGCACTTAGCCCTGGACACACATGTGCCGGGCATTATTCTAAAGGCTTTGGGGTAGCACTCACTCAGGCACAGGATTAGAGGGGGGAAAGATGAGGCTGCTTGCTATTGAGACAGTGGCCGTATGATTCTATGATGCTTATAGCTCCGGTCAGGGCTCCTCTCCCAGATCCTGAAAAGATATTCCCTCTGCCTGCCCTTGATTGAACAAAGATTCCCCTGGGCACTTCTCCATCCCTGTTATCTCCTGTGCTAGTTAATCTTCATTGTCAGTTGGAATGGATCAGAAACCAGCTAAGAAACACACCTTTGGTCTATGAGCATATCCAGGAAGGACTAAATAGAAGAAAGAGTGGGCAGAAGGATGAGACAAGATAAGGGGGAGTGGGATTAAAATTATATATATATATATATATATATATATATATATGAAAATATCACAATGAAACCCATTATTATATATAATTAATATGCAAGAATAAAAACCATTTTTAAAAGGTGACAACTGTTGAAGAGTACACCTTTAATGGGTCTAAATTGTCTCCGTCTTACTTAAAGGATTCTAGTGCTTTCTCTTGGGTCCTGGTTTTCACCCCCATGGAATCTGAGCCTAAGAATCCGTCCATTGTTCCCTCCTTAACAAGTCAAGTTCACTGAGTTCATTCATTTGGGATCTGTAAGTTTCACCCGCTTTGTTCCTAGCCTGGGGTGGGAGGCCAACCCTCTTGATGAGGTTGGGGATTCTGGGGTCAGGTGGCTTTCCCTATGATGTAATGCTGTACATATGTGCACAAGAATAAACGCGGAGAGGAGAGGGGGAGAAAGCATGTCCAAGACAAGCTCATCAGCTTCCACTTATGACTCATGTTTCTCCAGATAATATTAATTGATCCCTAGAGAGCTTTGCAAGGGATAAAATGTCAGGGTGAACAAACAGGGGCTTGGGGTGACAACTCCTTTTGTGAAAATAGTAGTCATTAAAGACCAGGGAAGCTGGTTTCTGGCTCGGCTGGAATTTAGTCGGCATTTCTTCTAAGGCAATTTTTAGGTTGGTGCTCAGTCTTATAAATATTTCCAATTAGTTCATTGTGTTCCCTCCTCCAACAGTGCTTCCATCTGAGGCAGCTGAAGTCAGCAGAACTCCAATTTGGAGGTCTCCAGTAGGCCATGGCCAGCCTGTCATTGATGGGACAGATTTCAGGCTGTGGATCCCAGACTCACATCCAAGACCGTCACACCCAGGACGTTAATCATATGCCCATCCAATGGCACCCAAATAACCTTGCTTTAAGAACTCCACCCTTCATGACTGATGGAGGTGAGATTATAACAAACAGTGTTAAGTAACTTGAGGAAGTCAAGTTACACACACACTACTGGCCAAATAGCCTGGGCAGAGCAGAGCCCAAGAGTATAAAAACCATTAAAATTGTGGTGGCTGATTCTTAGGAGTGTGAAGAGGCAGGGACAGAGATGGATGACCCAAAAAGCATTTCAGTCTGACTCAGTTTGCAGTGCATGCATGTGTGTGTGTGTGTGTGTAACCTCTTTAAGGTTCTACCACCCAATGCTGCCAGTAGGTCTAGGGAACCACTCTTTACCATGCATACCAAATGTTGCCTGGGCTGCATTGAAGATAGAAACAATAACATCAAATCCACAGAGTGCCTAAGCCTGTACTTCCAGACAAGTGTGACCTCTGAACTTCTGAGATAGGGCTGGGTCATATTGAGGGCTGACACAGAGAGCAACATACCCCAAATTTTTACAACATACAATATGTGCAATATGTATATTGTAATGCATGTATAAATATTTAAATATATAATGTGCATACATATGTGTATATGCATATATGTTACATATAACTGCTCAATAATTTTCTAGATAATATATAGAGAGAGAAATTATATTTTAGACATATCAGTTACATTATTAAAACTGCTTCCATCTATAGTTGGCTTTAAATCAATGTGACAAACAGAAATTTTTATAAGTTATGCGTGTTGTTGACATTTTTATCTTCCATACTAAGGTTTGGTTTGGTTTGGTTTGGTTTGGTTTGGTTTGGTTTGGTTTTGTGACAGGGTCTCACAGAGTCCAGGCTGGCATCAGACTCACTATGTATCTGAAAATGACTTTGAATTTCTGATTTTCTTGTCTCCACCGCCCTTAGTCCTAACTATGCATAACCACACCTTGCCTTGGGGGTGCTGGGGATGAAACCCAGGGCTTCATGCATGCTTGTAAGCACCCTACCAACTACACCCCATCTCCACTCCAATCTGCTAATATTTTAACTGACTCTTCTTGTGTATGTTCAGCCTTTTTACTTAAATAAACTGAAACGTATGCCAGGGAATAACAATCATGAAATCATATGTATGACATGCCAGCTAAGTATTGAAACAAATACATAAAAGAATTTAGTTATACAGTACCTAAATTCAGCTTGTGTTTGGCCAGTTAGTGTATAAAACTGTATTTTGGAAACCATGGATGTAGTCTAAACTACATGACACAAAGAAAGGGGGAAATTACCACCCCACCCCAGTCACTGCTGTGATCCAGGGCCAAAGTAGATAGGGCTGCGCCTTCCTCTGAGAGGAGGGTGGGGCTGGACTATCATGGGGTACCTGGCTGTGGGAACGGCCCACACACAAACAAGCTTCCACGTCACTCACTGGCCAGGACCGGAGATTGCATGAGTCCCAGCCCAGTGGGCGTGGTGTCTGGGTTTCCATTCTGCACGGACATTTCACAACACTGGTGCCTTCCTTAAGGCCCACGAGGAAGTGGAGATGCCTTTGAATAGCTGTGGGGCCCGTGCTATAGGAGGTACAGAGGAGCGTCCTGGAAGATGTGGGAGGGGCATCGCTGCATGCGCCCATTTCATCCAGCCTCGCTCCTCTCTCCCAGCATTGACTCCTCAGCTCCCAATAGACTCTTACTTAGCCTTGCTATTTCACTTGGCCCTAGCTACACTAGGCTCCAGGCAGCCCACAGCCCCAGTTGAGATATCTCTTGCCCTAGAGCTAGCCTGAGGATTGCCAGAGAAGCTAGCACACTGCCCCGCTATGCCCCATGAGGAGAGCTGAGTCATTGTGCCCACACTTATGGCTAGAAGTGTTCTTCAGTCCCCGTGAGTGATGTAAGAGACCAGGAGGGAACAGAGACTGATAGACGCCTAGCTCCTCACCTGCACCCCAATTCCTATCTTTCCTCCTTAAGCAGGCCTAGGTACGTTTCTGCTTTCTTGTTTTGTTTCTTGTTTTTTATGTTTTGGATGGGAGAATATTTTTTTGCTATGTTTGTTTGTTTGTTTTGTTTTCTCCCAGGTCTTAAATAGCCCATACTGGTCTCAAATCATTATACAGCTAAGGATGACCCTGTATTTTCCATTCTCCTGCCTCCACCTCTTAAATACTGGGGCTATAGGCTTGGACCACCACATCTGATGTATAAGGTGCTGGGACGGAACTCAGGGCTTTGTGCATGCCGGGAGAACACTCTACCAACTCAGCTACATCTCTAACCCAGTCCCTGGAATGTCATGAAGCAATTTGTCTAACTTAAAATGCTCCTGGGATTGGAGATATAGCTCATTGGTAGAACACTTACCTAGCAAGGGCAAGGCCCTAGTTTTGGTGCTCAACTCCAGGACAGGACAGCTCCGGAACCTCTTTACCTGAGACAAAACAGCAAGAATCCAAGCTATTCTGTGTCCCATCCCTGTACAAATGACAACGGGAATGAAGAGTCTGCTGTAGACTGATGGAATGAGTCTCAAATGCCAGGTGGTACATCCTGCCCTGCCGTTTTAACCATTCTGTCAAGAGACAGAATCAGAGACATTAAGTAACTACACAAGAACAAGATTGCTCAGCTCTAGGTAGCATTACTAGTGTATCCCGCCCCATCGCCTTCCATATTCCTAGTAAAGGTTGGCAGAAAGCAAGAAAGGCCACCAGGAGAGTACCAGGGCAAAACAGATTTAATGCAGCTGCCCACCCATCCCCCGAGGATGAACACAAAGGGGTGGGATAGACCAGCACAAAGGCAGCTGGCCCAGTGGCTTCTTCTCATTTGTCCCTCTTATCACCACAGTTCCACACTCAGCAGAGTCCCCTCAAGGTCATCCGCTGAGCACCTATCCCCAGGGTTCTGCGACTGGCTTTTCAGGGTCTGTACAGTTGACAGCTTGAATGTGACAAGATCAGAGCTGAAAACAGAACCCCATAACTGAGTCTCAGACAAGCGCCAGTGGCCATCCCAAGGGGACCCTGTGATGGATGGGCCTCTCTCTGAATGTCTCGGGGGACAGCTAGAGAGAGCTGAGGTCTGCAGAGCCTCACCGTGTCTGACAGGAGGTCAGCCACTGTTTTAATGACTGCCCAGTACCAGCCACATCTCCCTACTCCAAAGCTCACCCCGGGGCCTGTGTCTGTTTTGAGATGAATCCACACTTGCTAGAGAGCAACACACACCGTGGCCTATTCTCCTCTGTTCTAGCACAACTCAGCCTCCAGTCCCATTGCTCATCACAGTCCAGGACCTGAAGCTGAGCACTGAGAGAGCACTCATCCTAGCATGGCGTTTCCCTGCCTGCCTCCTACACAGATCTACACCCTACATCATGAGACAAAAAGCAGACAGCCACAGTACAGGCTGAGGAGAATCAAAGAAAAGAGGGAAGGAGGAAGGTAAAAAAAAAAAGATAAATGGATGGATACACGGATGAATGGACATGTGCATGGGGGCACGGATGGAAGCATGGATGGAAAGAGAGGGAGAAAAGGATGAACAAATGGGTGGTAGGTAGGTGGATGGACTGGTTCAATATTTGCTGGGCACCTACTAGGTCCCAAACCCTGCTGTAAGCACTGGGAACACAACAGTAAGAAAAGCAGACATGACCCTGTCCTCTGGGAGCTGACCGCCTGGGGTAGTTTTATCTAGAGGAACTTTTTTGGAAGGACATGCTTACAGGTTACTCAGAGAATAGTAGATCCAATACAAAGGGGGATAGGGTGGAGCAATGCACCCCTCACAGGCCTTGACTCCTGCTACATTGTGAATCTGGAGACTAGAGGGTCTTCAAATCAGCCGTGCCTCCAAATCACATGGTGATTCTAAATCACCGTAAATAGATTCCTACAGCTGGCTGAGAGATTCTGCTTCTAGTTCTAAGAGAGGGAGATGGAGAGGGAAGGAGAGATGGAGAGGGGAAAAGAGAGAGAGGCAGAGGGAGAAAGAAATGGAGAGGGAGAGGGAGAGGAAGAAGGGGTGAGGGGGAGACGGGAAGGGAGGAGAGGGGGAGAGGGAGATTGAGGTGTGTGCAGAGGTCAACCTCAGGTGTTATTCTTCAGCTGCTGACCACCTTGGGTTTTTGAGACTAGGATTCACAAGTAAGCTAGGCTGGCTGGCCAGGGAGCTCCAGAAACCCATATATGTCTTCTGCCTTCCATGTACTGGGATCACAAATGTATACCTCCTCCTCCTTCTTTTTTTTTTTTTTTTTTTTTTTATCAGAGCTGAAGACTGAACTCAGGGCCTTATGCTTGCTAGGCAACTGCTCTACCACTGAGCTAAATTCCTAATAACACTTTTCAGCATCCTCGAGTCCCCAGCACCTTGCCCCAGAAAAACTGCTCACTCAGCCTGTATAAAATCAGTAACCAATGAATGTAAGGCAGTGACTGTGGGGATTTCTGGGTTCAGAGCCATCCCGCATAGCTGGCCTGCCTTCTTTGGGTTACTTTGCATAGACAGGCTGTCTGCGACCAAATAACACTTTTTTCATATAATATATTTTGATTATGTTTCCCCTCCCATGATTCCTCCCAGATCCTCCCTATGTCCTTTCTCTCTCTCTCTCTCTCTCTTCAAAACAAACAAAAACAAAAAGACAGGAAACACTTACACAAAATGGAAATCAAAACACACAAATACATAAAAATCAAAAACAAACAAAAACAATAAAACAACAACAACAACAAAGTGCCCAAACAAAGCAAAATGAGACAAAAAAATAAAAAGGTCAACAAAAGTACCACTGAGTTCTTTTTGTGTTGGCTGACTGCTCCTGGCCATGCAAGCCTTTTTAACTGGGTCCTGGGTGTTGAACTTGGGTCCTTGTGTTTTCAAGGCAAGCACTGTACTGACTAAGCTTTCTCCAAAGCCCCAGGTCCAAGTATTTGCAAAATATTCTACGTGGCTGTGGTGAAGATTGTGCCTGGAGAGACCTTTGTGCTTAACTGCTAGTTCCTGTTTCAAGGTAGCCAAAAGACTTAAATCAGTGTGGAAATGAAGGAACAAGTGGGTGGGTAGGTGGATGGAGAGATATATAGAGGGTCGATGGATGGGTGGATGATGGATGGATGGATGGATGGATGGATGAGCACATGTTTAAATGCATGACTAAGAGCTTCTGTGTGGCTCTGCTCCGTGGTAGGGACAGAAGAACAAGAGGCTGGTGTGGTGTAGAATCTCTCAGCATGTTAATACCATGTGATGCCTATGCAGGAAGGGGGCAGGATGTGGGACTCCATGCTTGCCTCTGGGCCCCCAGATCATCCTGCCAGGGGAGTGTTGATGACTCAAGGTAAGTGGAAATCACCAGCCACAGACATCTCAGGGGTCTCAGACAGCCTGTCTATGCAAAGTAACACAGAAATGCAGGCCGGCTATGTGGGATGGCCCTGAACCCTGAAATCCCCATAGTCACTACCTTCCATTTGTTGGTTACTTAAGTTTACACATGCTGAGTGAGCACAGTTTTTCTGGGGCAAGATGCTGGGGACTCGAGAATGCTGAAACCTGGTGGGAAAGACAAACATCAATAGACAGAAGTCACCAAGGTTAAAAGAGCAAGCTTCTGGCTGTCTTTGCTGACCGAGAACAAACTTTGGAAATAACAAGCTGAAATGGAAGCGAGGGACCCCCAGGGTACGGGAATGTGTAAGGTTGGTTCCTACAGGGAGCTCTCAAATCTGTTTTTCTGTGTTTACTATCTGTGTGACTACAGACATATATAGCTTTGCCCCTCTGACCCTATTTTCTTATCCTTTACATAGGAATGACCAACCTTCTCTTAAGATGACAGGATTGACAAAATGAGGTAGCCTGAGAACCCTAAGCACAAAGTAAGTGTGTGAGGAAATATGATAATGGCAGCATTTACTGATCTCTCTTCATAGACGGCTCACATGTCCAGGGTCATGGGTCCTAGTTAGGTTTTTGTTTCCATAACAAAAAGCAACACCAGGGAGAATGGATTTATTTGTGCTCCCAATTCCAGGTCATAGTCCATCACTGGGGAAGTCACAGCAGAAGGAGCTCGGGACCACTGGCCTCCACAGTCAAGAGCAGTGAGAAATGAGCAGTAATTGCATATTTATGCTCAGCCCAGTTTCCCTACTCTTACAGAATCCAGGACCCCCTGCCTAGGTAATGTTGCCAGGCACCATTAGAATCAGTAGGCTGTCTGGGCAGTAGTGGTGCATGCCTTTAATCCCAGTACTTGGGAGGCAGAGCCAGGTGGATTTCTGAGTTCAAGGCCAGCTGGGGCTACAGAGGGAGTTCCAGGATAGCCAGGGCTACACAGAGAAACCCTGTCTCAAAACAAAACAAGACAAAACAAAACATCAGTAGGCTGATTCATCCTACTTCGCTTAACCTAAAACAATCCCCCCGCAGACAAGTCCACAGGCTCACGGGGACTCTTCTACATGGTCAAGTTAACAGTTAAACCAACCACCACACCGTCCAAAGCTCCAGCTCACAGATGAAGAAAAAGAGAAGTGAAACACAAAAATGGTCACTCAGAAAACAAGCCAAGGCTTATCACTGCCAAGACGTTACTGGAATGCTACGCTAGACAACATCAAAGGACATGTGCTTTAACATTGTGAGATCCGGGATGGAGAGATGACTCAGTTATTAAACTGCTTGTCATGCATGCGTGAGGACGAGAGTTCAATCTTCAAAAGCCAAGCATGATGGGATATCCTTGAAATCCCCTTGTTGGTGGTATAAAGACAGGGAGCTCCCTGGAGCCCACTGGCTAGCCAGCCAACCAAATCAGGAAGGTCCAGAACTTCTCAAAAACTAAGGTAGAGAAAAGCCTGGAGTGGCGGCATCAACCTTTAATCTCAGCCCTTGGGAGGCAGAGGCAGGCAGATCTCTGTGAGTTCAAGGACAGCCTGGACTGTATAATGAGTTTCAGACCATCTAGTTTACATAATGAGACCCTGTCTACAGAATTAAATAAATAAATAAAATTTTAAAGTAGGAGAAAAGCAACTAAGAAACTTTTGGCCTCCATAAACATACTCATAATATTCACATGCACTTACACACACACATACACACACACACAAGTAATATGTGGGAGGTCTGTGGTTATGGTAATAATCCAATGTGGTAGTCTCCTGGAACTGCACATAGGATTAGGGGTATAGGATTGTGTTCATCCAGCAGGATACTGGTAAAAGCTTACTTATACTGAGCATTCATTTAGTGTCTCATCTGAATTTGTCTGTCCTTCAATGGTTCCAGTCAGTTCTGAATCTCATGGAATGGCTTCAGAGAAGAAATGAGGTCATTCAAAGCACCATACACAGAAACAAGGGGGAGCTGGGATTTTTATTGGCTTTTTCTTGTTTTAAGTCATAACACAAAACAAAATTGTGTCTCAGTGGTAATGTGGGCCCTTGCTTTGGGTTGATGACTGTAATGAGCTGAGCTCATTCAAGCGTGGTGTTGAGTGTACATGTCGCTCACCTGCTCACAGAGGTAGATTTATGTGACAGATCCATAAATCTCTCTCTTTCTTCATCACCCAGTAGAAGATGGCTGAAGAGAGAATGCAGAGATAAAGGGATTTGTCTCACTCTTGGACCGAGTTTAGCTGAAACACCGAAGGCTCAGCCTGAGGTCTCTCAACCTGAGGCGCAAAGGCGAGGGAAGAGAGTTGGAGGGAAGAGTGTCGCTTCCAACTTCTCTGGCTCTGGATAGCCTAGCAACTGGATGGTTCCCTAGGAACCAAACTCCTTAGATGTGACACCATGGAGCATGCTCTCTGGATGCTTCCACTTCTCCAGGCCATCCTGCCCATCCAAGGCATCACAAAGAAAAGGAGCAAGACGCTGGTCTCCAGGGCCTGCTTTGATGTTTCTAAATGTTCTCCCCAAAGCTGCTGCCATTTTAATATAAACACACCCCTCCTCCCTTGCCCTGGCCTTCATTATCTTATAAAACGCCCTGGATCTGCCCCTCTACTATCACCACAAAAGAAACAAGGTAAAAGGCTAGGAGATAGCCATATCAGGAAATTACTTGCTTTACAAGCATGCAGACGTCAGGGCAATCCCCAGAACCCACATGAAAATACCCAGGAGTGCTGGTACCTGCGTATCATCTAAGCACCGAGGAGGGAGAGACAGGAAAACCTCCAGCCTAGTCTACTCGGTGACCTCCAGGCCAGTGAGAGACCTTGTCTCAAAGGAGACGGACACGGTTCCTGATCCAAAGTTGTCCTCTGGCCTACAAGCACACGCGCACACACACACACACACACACACACACACACACACACACACACAAATGGAAGAGGGGGAGAAGGAAGGAGGAAGGGAGCAGGAAGGGAGGGAGGGGAGAGAGAAGGGAGAAAGGGAAGGAGGAAGAGAAGGAACAAGAAATAAAGTAAGTGTGACCCAGCTCAAGAGAGCTAAGTTTCTCTCCCCAGAAGACAAGCTATCGGTGACAAGCTCACCTCCATCCTGCTCCTGAGAGGATGAGATCTTGTCTTGCCCTCTGATGTCAACCTGTTCTATGGAAGGAAGAGGTGAATGAAGCAAAACTTTAGAGAGAACAATAGTTCTCTTTCTTTGTTGAAAAAGCAAACATGAGCTTAGCTACTTTACACTAGCAGGCTGGGTGCACTGAGTTGGATCTGAACACCCTGAAGTGGAAAGAAAGGAAGAATAAGGAGACACACACACACACACACACCAGCGTCTGGAAAGGAGGCAGGTACAATGTTGAGGACTGGCTGAGTCCCTCATGCCTACATCAACCCGGTCCTGAGAAGCAGACCCATGGGAACCAAGAGCTCTGTTCCTGAGAACACAGAAGCACTCCTGCATTGTTAGTTGGGGGTGGGGAGGATGGTGACCAAGAGTCCCCCTCTATACACACTGGGGAGAAAGTCCCTGCGTCTGAAAAACAAACACTTATAAATAGGGAAGTGTCTGGGGCTGAGAGAAGCAGCCGACACCTGACAGCTTTCATTACGCAAATCGCAATTAGTCCACCAAAGCAAGTGACTAAAGCCCGCATCAGTAGGAAGAAGTTGACCCGGGGTTTCTACAGTCTGATGACTAGAGGCAGAGACTTTCAAAACAGGAAGCACCAGATATAATATCAAATGACCCAGACAGTAAAAAGCAAGGCAGAAAAAAAAAATTCTAAATTGGAAGACAGGAAGTCACAATCACGCCACCAACAATGTAGATATTTCTCTGAGATATGCTTGGCTGGATGCCCTGGCACAGCCAGAAGATGTAGGAGCTTAACCAAAACAGAGAAGAGTGACTGAGGCCAGATCCTCAGGAAAGGTCACAGTAAGTACCACTCTTGACAATCCCACCCCTGCCATATCAGAGCTTATGTTTGTAGGATGCAAGGGCAGCCTGCACAGGCTGAAGGCTGGATGCTCCGGTTGCTCAGCCCCGGATCTGTATGCTACAACAACAACCATCAAAAATAAAACCCAATCCTCCAGTTAGTCCCTGCTCAGGTGCTCCCTTCTCCCAGAGTCCTACTCCTCCTTCACTCTCAGTCTTCACCTGGCTGGTCCAAGGGATTCGTGAAGTTTACAGAGAGCTTGCCTACTTCTGGTGCCTGACTGATGGGGGATCGCCATCTTTGAACTCCTGAACGTAAGTCCCCGGGATTCCCACTGTAACTACGAGGATGCCAAGTTGTCTCTACTGGAATCTTTAACCTAGTAGGATACAATTCACACCTGTGGGACACAGTTGCTATGCAGCTCCCTCCTGCTAGAGAAGGACAACTCTCACAAAGGAAAGCCACGTGGTTCCTAGAGCAGAAAGAAGGGCTTATCTCGGTATGATGCAATTATACCCTTGGGTCCAAGCTGACAGACACCAAACCATGCTCCTGAGCTGCTGACAGCAATGACACCTTCGAGTCTGTCTCTTGAAATACAAGTTGTTGAAATGCGGTAAACAAAGGGGCAAGTCTCCAGTTTCTATGAGGCAGGAGGGCTTTGCTGTCCTGGGAGCAGTCTACTGCTGTCTTCACTGTGAAACCTTCCCTACCCCTCTGGATCTTTCCTCCTCTGGAATGCAAAGTTCAACCAAGAGGGTTAGCACCCTAGCAAGGACTAGGCTTATGACCTCAGCTCCTAACCATCCCCTGAAATGTTTCAAAGACCCTAAGGCAGTGCTCAGGATACACCCGACCTTGCATTCCAACAGGTGCTTCCAGCACGGTTACAAAATACAAACAGGAAGGTGGAAGTTATCTGGAAAGTGGTGGTTCAGGAAAACTCTACCACTGAGGTTTCTCTCCAAGTCCAGATGTCCCAGAGGCACCAGAGATGTGAGAGTACTGCCCTTTCTTCCCAAGCAAGACTTCTGTGGCCCCTGGATGGCCGTAGAAAGATCACACAGGAGCAGTCACCAAGGACATAATAATGAGAAATATAAAGGCAGATCTGGGGAGATGCTCCGTGGGCAAAACACTTGCTATGCAAGCCTGTGGATGCGAGGACAAAAACCACCAGGCCCACACAAAACCCAGGGGAGATGGCGTATGTTTGCAAGCCTAGGGTTCCCATGGCAAAGATGGGAGACGAAAACAGGAAAATCCCAGTTCAGGGGTCAGTTAGCCCCGGTGCGTGAAGCAGTGAACAAAAGACTTTAAACAAAATGGAAGGTAAAGAGGTGCTGGAAGCTGTCTTCTGACTTGCACACACACAAGCAACACTATACAAACACACATATACAACCATCCACACATCCATACCATACCCTCCCACATACACCGCAAACATACACATACATACTACACACATACACAGTACACATATAACACACAACATATACACACACAGTACACACATACGTACCATACACACACCACACATGTATACCTACCCTCACACACACACACATACATACACAATACACACGTCAACACTACATATACATAAACACATACAAAAACACATATATACACAACCACAAACACATACTTCCCCCACAGAGATTTTTTTAAATAAATAAATATACGGTCATAGATTCAATTATGCAACTTTTGATGAATTTATTATTCAGGACCATTCAGGGTAACAGAATAGTAACAGAAATATCAGGTCAAAGCGAATCAAGCAACAAAAATTATTTGGCTCATGTTAACAATAAAAAAAAGTCCATATCCTATCTTCAGAGACTGTTGGTCCGAGATGCTCAAATGGTGGTCTTCAGGAAAATACCTCTGTCTTTTGGCTTCATGTGTTTCTCCTGGCATGCTCTTCTCAGCTGTTAACTTAGTGATCTACCAGCCCATTCCGAGTTATCAACCACAGGTGATAACTTCATAAGTTACACCTTTTGTACATGTGTACACCTTTATAAGTATGAGTTCCTCTTCATAAGGGTGATGCTAAAACTTGGAAGAGTGAATGCTGTTAACCTTCGTGAATCCACTTCTGACCAGACCTTGGTCCCATGCACCCATCCTTGGCACACAGAGATGAGATGAGCTCCCTGCAGCCCCATGGGCTAACAGTGAGAGATAATATTGATCCAGTTGAAAAGCTAGAAAAGATTCTTTTTTTTTTTTTTCCGAGACAGGGTTTCTCTGTGTAGCCCTGGCTGTCCTGGAACTCACTCTGTAGACCAGGAGAAATCTGCCTGCCTCTGCCTCCCAAGTACTGGGATTAAAGACGTGCGCCACCACCGCCTGGCTTTAGAAAAGATTCTTATAGAGGGAGAATGAGTGCCTGGCAGGGAAGAAACAGTCAGATATCACACAGCTTCTGAGCCACGGGCACCCCTGAGTAGAACACATCTCCCTCTATGATAGAGGATGCCATTTTTTTTCCTCAAGTGCTGTGAGAGTCCTCCCCTAGGTTGACCTCAGCTCCATATACTGGGGCAGAGACTCAGTCCAGGTATAAAGCCCATCAGAGGGCTTAGAAAGGCTAGCCTGAAGGTCCCAAAGCTATCCCTGAGCTCTGTTCTCTTCTCCTTTAGGCTCTCCACAACTCCAGAGCAGAGTCTGCCTGAGGTACAGGGTCCTACCCTTGTGCACACAGCCCAGGGACAGCCACGGAGGTGCTGAATGGCATTGCTGGTCCCCATCGAGGGTGAAGCCTCTGAATGAATGAGCTCTCCTTCCACTTGATCCGGGTCTATCCTACCAACAATTAAGCTCCAGCACAACCGAGACCCCTTGGCAAAACAACAACGACAACCAAATAAAAAAGCCCACAGCTGGATGGAGCCTTCATGTGCACCTGACTCACCATGAGTCACGTCCCCAGAGGGGCCTGCTCAGTTTGCCATTGTTACCGATTAAAAGGAGTCACATGCATCCTGCATGCACACACTTCAGGTGGAAGCCAAGTCAGAGGATGTTGTCGTTTGTCACGGAATACAATTTTCCATCAAGAAGCCCAGTGGTAACATATTTCTCCTGGTGGGGGATGGGAGGGTGGAGGGGTTAGTTAAGTATAATTGAAGCTACAGCATAGCAAAGAGTCACCAGCCTTCTAAAACATGTGGGGTTCTCTATTCTATTTCCTGGTTCTGTGTCAGGCACTCTAACCATTCATAATCTCCCTCAAGAACTTTCAAGGGGGTTTGGGGAGATAGCTCAATGGGTAAAGGGCTTGCTACACATGAGAACCTGAGTTCAAGTCCCAGAAGCCGTGTTTTGAAGAGCCAGGTGCAACAGTGCGCCCCTGCAATTACATCGTTGTGGGGCAGACGTGAAGGCCACTGGTGCTAGCTCACCAGCTTGGATGAACTGGCAAATTCCGGGTCCAGTGAGAGACCCTATTTTTAAAAATCAGGTAGAAAATGACTGAGGAAGACATTCTAACATTGGGCTCTGGCATCTAATGTGTGTGTGTGTACACAGAACCGATAGGTTTTAATTTGGCTAGACCAACATTCCCCTGATCCCATAAGCTTCCTGCTACCTTCTCCACAGTACAGAGGTGCCTGGCCACCATGGCTTGCACACCCCTTTGTCCCCCACTTTTCTTGTCCATACTGGGAAACTAGTGTGGTAACCACATGCATACTAATGGAAGGGGTGTCATAACTAAACATCAGGATGCTTAAAGTATTGTGTTCTCTGTAGTGTAAACTTAAAAGACGAATCTTCCTCACCAAGCTCTAGAGAGATAACAAACAAAAATCACAACCTGCCAACATAAATATTTCACAAAAGCTGTGACAGTCCAAAAAAGCCAAGTTATGGAATAGGGAGAGGCCCTTCCAAAGACTCCCCCTAAAGTCTTCTCAGGTTCATATCCTGGGAAAATGGAATCATGCCCAGTTGCTTTTATGTTGAGGCTGATGCACATGTGTGCCACAGCACAGGGGTGGAGCTCAGATGACAGCCTCTCTCATTGGGTCCACCCTTTCACTTTGTTTGAGACACTCCATTCTCTTCCTATTCTCCACTGCAGAGACCAGGCTGGCTGGATCATGAGCTTTTGAGGATCTTCTTGTCTCTCCCGTTGGAATGCTGGGATTACAGACGGGTGCTACCACATCCTGCTTGTTATGGGTTCCTGGACTCTGAATTCAAGTCCTCACATTTGCACAGCAGGTGCTTTGCCCACTCAGCCATCTTTCTAGACTTCAGTGATGTTTAATACATGGCTTCTCAAAATTACTACCACACTTTTCACACTGGAGGAATAAGTACTAGGATGAATTTGAATATAGCAGCTGCCCATCCAAGGGGCCAGAAATTGTGCTTCAACACCTAACACATCACCTTTATAGACAGAGAAAGTCTGTGAAAAGCAGCTGTGGCTAGCCTCATTTCACAGGCCAGGGGACTGAGCATAAAGCAGGTACCAAGACTTTGAACCAGGAATCAAACTCTAGCACATCACCCCCCTACCTTAACTGTTGTTGTGTCATTGTGCAGTGTGTGAACCTGTAGCCAGAACAGTAAGGTCACCTACTGCATCTACAGCCACATCAGAGTTCCTCTGTCACCTTCAAGTTCAAGATTCCCTCTTGGTCCTGTTCTGGTGGCTTTCCTGGACCTGACCTCCCCTCCCTACCCTAACACCCAGACTTCTACTCTAGCCTTCACATTTCCTTCTGTGTTCTCCACTGGCCATTCATTTCCCTGCTAACCCAAAGCAAAACACAAACCGTGAGCTACATCTGACATCTATAGCTGTCTGCAAACTGCCTCCTCCCCCCCAGAGGGCCTGATTCTCTCTACTCTTGGAGATGCTGGGCCTAATCTTATCTCACGAAGTTACTCTACTGTCTGTTCTTTCTCCTAGAAGCCATGAAATCACTTTCATTTTATTTATTCATTTGAAACCTGGACACTACCATGTGATATGTGACAGTGTCAGAGATACATAAATTATTAGCCTAACAGGAATACAAACCACACAAATCCTGCTTCGTTGACTTAATTCAATGCCTGGCACAAGGCAATGTCACTCAAGGGCACAGTTGAGACAACTCAGAGCCTCCACATTTAGTGTAGGACTCGGACTGGGGGTTCTCTCACTCCGTGGCAAGCATCTTGCTGACTGAGCCATTTCCCCGGCCCACCATTTCATTTATGACACAGTCATCTTTGGATGTGGCTCTCCTCCAAGGTCCAGGTGTAATTTCTATGATAGCAAGGAATGACTGAAAGAATGCAGACACAGAGATCTGTCTATATGTCTTCTGCACACGCACAGCTGTTCTGGCTAGCTTTATGTCAACTTGACACAAGCTAGAGTCATCGAAAAGGAGGGAATGAACCTCAATTGAGAAAATGCCTCCGTAAGATCCAGCTGTAAGGCATTTCCTTAATTAGTGATTGATGGTGGAGGGTCTAGGCCATGATGGGTAGTGCCATGCCTGGACTGGTATAGTCCTGGGTCCTATAAGAAAGCAGGCCGATCAAGCCACCTGAACAAGCTAATAAGCACCACTCCTCCATGCGCTCTTTGTCAGCTCTTGAATCCAGGTTTCTGTCCTGACTTCCTTTGGTGATGAACAGTGGTGTGGATGTGTAAGCTGAGCAAACCCTTTCCTCCCCAACTTGCTCTTTGGTCATGTTCTTTCATGGCCACAGTGGAAACCCTAAGACAACAGCCCTTCCCAGACTTCATGAGGACATGCACACAATGAACTCCCTTCCAACTGAAAGACAAACTACAAGAAAATGGAGGCCATGCTGGAGAATGTGAGACTTTTGTTTTGGTCACCACTCTCTTCCTCCTGCTGATACAGAGGCCGAGGAAGTGGTTCAGTTGGTAAAGTGCTTGTAATGCACAAATCAGGATATGAGTTTTATTCTGTTCAGTCCCTGTAATGTTACTTCTATGGATGTGATTTCAAGGCTGACCACTTGGTATTAAATAACGGGGGGCGGGGGGAAGGGGTGAGGCTCATTCCTGTGGAAGACCATTTCTCCCCCTCTCAGCATCCCTAGTAACCAGTAGTTCTCTGTCTCGGGCTGAGACCCAATGAGATTTCCTCTTGTCAATACTAGACCATCTATTGATGTCATCCAAATCTGGGTCTTGTTCAGTCAGCCATGTTTATGAGATGTCGCAGGTACAGCCTCTCTGACACTTCTAGGAAACACGATCTCACAGCACACTTCCTCTTCCTCTGGCTGTTTCGATTGCTCTGCCCCGCTCCTCCACAACCATCTGAGACTTAGGTGCAGGAGCTATAGAGGCATCTATCCGTTGGGGCTGGGGATCACTTGTTCTCTGCAGTTTGAGCGGTTCCAGTGTTCTGTAATCATCTCATCTCTTGCAAAGAGACGTTCCTTTGATGAGAGGTGAGAGCTAATAGTTATCTGGAGGTACAAATATTGAGAATGGAGTGGGAAATAGTGCTGTTTCAGTAACGTGGCAGTTGTGGGTTTTCCAAGATCTAGGACTTGTAGGGCATCATTTCCACCTTGTTGAATGGACCAACTAGAGAACTGTTAATCACTGCCTTAGTATGCCTGCCACTATTATACAGCTAGGTTTATCACACCATGCTGGTCATTATTGTACTTCGTAGTAGCCATAGGCTGCTCAGCAAGCACTGTGAATGAATCAGAGAGATTCTTTTCATTTTGTTTTTTTGTTTTGTTTTGTTTTGTTTTGTTTTTTGTTTGTTTTGTTTTTGGTTTTGGTTTGGTTTTGGTTTGGTTTTTTGGTTTTCGAGACAGGATTCCTCTTTGTTGTCCAGGACCTCACTCTATAGATCAGGCTGGCCTCAAACTCACAGAGACCCTCCTGCCTCTGCCTCCCTCGTGTTAAGATTAAAGGCGAGGGCCACCACTGTCAAAGGAGCTCTCTGCCCAGCAAACCACACCGTTTGCTTCCCTCCCTTGGAAGCTCTCATGGCGCTTTCTCAGACACTGGAAACGAGTGTTCAGGGAGGAGGCTGTCAGGTCGGATCTCGTTCAGAGCCTCCGGGTCCTGTCTGAAGTGCATGGTCTTCAGCGATACTGATCTTCTCCTTCTGAGAAACAGCCGAGGGCAGCAGCAAAAGCCTGGAATGTTCTGGGAGTCTCTTGGACAAGCCTAAGCAACAACCCAGAAGGGGGCTTCTCATGTCTGCTGTTGGGGTGTTTGTTAGATAATCAATGGCTTTGGGGGAGAACATTGTCAGTCCAGTAGATACATTTAGTTTAAGCTGTATATGGATTTGTGTATACCGACATAGATGTACTCTATGTGATATTAGGTAAATAGAGAATAATATAATTTCTTATGATTTTTTTAGACATCCTTTTGTTTTTGTTTTTGTTTTTGTTTTGTTGTTGTTGTTGTTTTTGTTTTTATTTCTAGACCAGATTCCGTATGTAGCCTTGGATGCCCTGAAACTCACTAGGTAGACCAGGTTGGCTTCAGACTCACAGAGATCCACTTGCTTCTGCCTCTGGAGTGTTGGATTAAAGATGTAAGCCACCATGCCTGTTTTCTTTGACACCTTATGGGTTATTTTACTTTCTTCCCTCCTCCCTCCTCCTTCCTCCCCCTCCTCCTCCTCCTCCTTAATTAAAATCTCTGTTTAGGCCCCTTCAGTCGAATGGCTAAAACATGCTGGTCCTCTTCACCCTCCGCTCAAAACAGGATGCAACTCCCCAATGTCATGAGAGAGAAGATGGGACCCCATTTCCTCCACTCAGAGCTTTTACCCTAGAAAGCCAAAGGGGTGGGGCCATTGGCTAGTGGACTGGTTTCTAGCTACTTTGCATTTCATTCCTTGAAATTACCTTTAAGAGTCTGGACCTTGGGCTGGAGAGATGGCTCAGCCATTAAAGGCTAGGCTCACAACCAAAAATATAAGAGTCTGGACCACAGGGGAGGTAGAGAAAAAAATAAAAGCTGATTTCTCATAATAAAATAAAATAAATTAAAATAAAAATAGTGAATGGACAGAAATATGCTCAGTCCCAGGATCTTCCATGTTGAGTCCAGAGCTAAGGCCTTCCTGAATCTAGCAAGGAGAGCATGTGTCTGCCCCAGAGGACTCATCCAGTCAAAGCCCATCCAAATGACAATCACAAAGCCCTCTGTGTAGAGTTAAAAATGGATTTGTCTAGCCTGACTGTGGTGGTGCATGCCTTGAACCCTAACATGAGGGAGGCAGAGGCAGGAGGATCTCTGTGAGTTTGAGGCCAGCCTGGTCTACAGAGTGAGTTCCAGGACAACACAGAGAAACTATGTCTGGAAAAACAAAACAAAACAAACAAACAAACAAAAAGAAATCTAAGTTCATTTTTAATTTTGCCTAAAACTGGCTACTTAGTGTGGTTTGCTGTGCCAAGAGTTCCTTTGATGTTGCTCAGCAAGCACTGTGAATGAATCAGACAGATTCTTTTCATTTTGTTTTTGTTTTGCTCTTCAAGACAGGGTTTCTCTGTGTTGTCCTGGAATTCACTCTGTAGACCAGGCTGGTCTCGAACTCAGAAATCTGCCTGCTTCTTCCTCCCAAGTGCTGTGTGCCACCACTGCCCAGTGAATTTACATTTCTTATATTGAACTTATATTTCTGCTAATATTGGAAAGTCAGTTTATGATCTTGCAGTTTAGAAGAGTAAATCACCTAGTCAGATAAGATAATGATGGTGGTCGAGGTGGAAGTGGTGGTGGTGGTGATGGTGGTGGTGGTGGTGGTGGTGGTG
>NW_022196891.1:25177962-25210107 GCF_008632895.1 Mastomys coucha | reverse complement strand
GTGTGGTGGTGGTGGTGGTGTGGTGGTGGTGGTGACTACAAGGACAAAGATGGGGTGGAGATATAGCTGAATGGTAAAAATGAAATTCTGCCTTGAATGCTGAAGGCTCTGGGTTCAATTGCTAATCCTGAGATTCAAGAGGGAAAACCCAGTTCCACAATTCTGAGCCAAATTTGAAGCAAACTTTAATTAACTACTGCCCAGGAAGATGACTCTGACCAGGTCCATTTCTGGGTTCCCAGGAAATGACCACAAGTCATGATTTGCAGAGACTTAAAAAGTAAAACCACAAGGCCACTGTATTCCCCATCAGGTCCAATGAAGGTCAAGCATACATCCTCATGTATTTCCTGCCTGAGTACCTCCCACCCGCATCCAATCAAGCGCTTCCAGTGGGAAGGGAAAACATGTAACTTGTTAACCCTGAGAACCACAGCCCCCAGCATTCCAGCCAGTGGAGCTTACAGGTTAACCTTGGCTCCTATACAATCCCTAGAATAATAATATTCGTAATCAGTTTGTACTGGCTGGTTTTGTGTCAACTTGACACAGGCTGGAGTTATCACAGAGAAGGGAGCTTCAGTTGGGGAAGTGCCTCCATGAGATCCAGCTGTGGGGCATTTTCTCAATTACCCTTTTTGGGTGGTGCCATCCCTGGGCTGGAAGTCTTGGGTTCTAAAAGAGAGCAGGATGAGCAAGCCAGGGTAGGCAAGCCAAGCCAGTAAGGAACATCCCTCCATGGCCTCTGCATCAGCTCCTGCTTCCTGACCTGCTTGAGTTCCATTCCTGACTTCCTCTGGTGGTGAACAGCCATGTGGAAGTAAGCTGAATAAACCCTTTCCTCCCCAACTTGCTTCTTGGTCATGATGTTGTGCAGGAATAGAAACCCTGACTAAGACACAGTATAACAGTAACAAAGACATATAGTGGGATTCTCATTGGAACTCACTCTGTAGACCAGGCTGGTCTCGAACTCAGAAATCTGCCTGCCTCTGCCTCCCAAGTGCTGGGATTAAATGCATGGACCACCACTACCCGGCAATACTAAGCATTCTTAACAAAAGTGTAGGCCATTGAAAGAGAAAGGGAAGAGGAAGGGGGAGGGGGGAGGAAGGCAGACACGAGAGATTACTGTGGTGGGAGTATGGAGGGAGCATGATCAAAGAACATAACAGAGGATGTTATAAGGGAACCTATTGCTTCATACAATGGATGGCACTGATAAATACAAATCTCAAAACATTGTACACCATTTTGTAGACCATAGGAAGAATAATGAACAAATTAAAATCATATAGTGAACTTCATGGAAATGACTGAAAGACTCAGAGCTTAAAGAGTGGGTCGTTTGCTGCAGAGATGGCTCCATAAGGAGCGTGCTTGTCACGCAAGCTCATGAGCACCTGAATTCTCGGAAACAGTCAGCTATGGGCAGTGGACAGCTGTGATCCAAGTCTGAGGAGGAAGAGACAGGAGGAACCCTGGAACTTGCTGGCTAGCCAATCTAGCCTAATCGGCAAGCTCCAAGTTCAGTGACAGACCCTGCCTGAAAAAAAAAACAAGACAGGTGGCTCCTGAGGAACAATACCTGAGGTTAAGTTCTGGCTTCCAGATGCACAGGCACACAAATGCGCTTGCATATGCTTATGTACACACACAAACACTGGAGAATGCCCCATAACATACCTACATACACATTCACACACACAAAGAAATAAAATGCAGGCCCTTATTTTTACCTCATTCCATCTCTCCCTTTCTCTTCTGCCTGAATAATATCTCAGAAATCACCTAAGGGTTTCTAGTAACAAGATATGACTAGAAGATTCCTTCTGGCAGCGAGGACTCTTAGCTGTGGGGCTGAGGTAGGGTTTCACCAGCCTTCGCCTGGTCTCGTGGCAACGCCAGTGGCCTTCTGACCCACTGAACCACCTATTGTGTAGCTAGTACTTTCCACACATCACTGGCTCCCAGCTTTCTTCTACCCAGACCCCTCCATCTCCTTTGGCTTTCCTATTGCTTCCTGAGTCAGTTTGCTTTCTTTCCCAGACATCATTAATTTCAGCAAATGTGATTAAGCACCTATTCTTGTGAGAGGGTGAGTCGCTTTATCTCCCTTTGTTAACAGTCTAATGGCTGACCTCCTTAGCAAGCAAGTGCCCCTGTGGGTTCTTGCTACAGCTGGGAGTATAAAGCAGAGAAGGGTAAGTTCTCAAGAAATACTAAGACTGACCCAAAAAACTAGTGATGTAGCAAAATACCTGTGAATCTGTTTCCCACTGGGGAGAATAAGACATTGATACATTGCATATAAAATACACAGCATTGCATTGTCTGTTCTTTCTTTATTTTAGAATATGTGTGAGCGATGTGTAGGGGTTATAGATCCTTGTTCCTGGATGTGTGCATCCATAACTGCAGATGCATGTGCATACATGTAGGGAGGTAGACCAGAAGTCAACTTTGGGTGACTTCCTCAACTGTAACCTTGTCTTTTGTTTTTATTTTTTGTTTTGTTTTATTTGGTTTGTTTGTTTGGGTGGGTGGGTGGACGCGTTGGTGGTTTGTTTTGTGGGTTTTTTGTTGTGTTGTGTGGTGTTGGAGAAAGGACTTTTGCTAACCCGGATCTCATGGGTGCTACAACCTGGCTAACAGGCAATGACCTTCAGGGATCTTCCTCTCGCTCTCCTCCATCCTACCCTCTGCACTGGTGTTATGAGTGTTGCTGCACCTCGATTGGTTATGTGCTTTCTGGGAATTTGAACCCAGGTCCCTCCTACTTGCACAGCAGGCATTTGACCAACTGAGCCATCTCCCAAGCCATTTTATATTTCCTTTGCATGCGTGGTTTTATGCCACAAAATTGCTTCAGTTTGCTCTTTTGCTCAACACTGTATAGTTGACAACCACCAGCATGAATATCTCGAGCCTTGGTTTAATCCATAATCATTCCATTGTATAAATTCACCCCAATTCATTTCTCCAGTCTCTTTGTGGGTGGACATAAGTTAATTCTAATGTCTTTGCTGTGACAAATAACATGGCTGGGTACATCCTCACAGGGCGATCTTCACATGCATTCACAGTATCCTCTCCACCTTTCTCACAAGTAGAGCTCAGGAATTGCCATTACTGGCAAAACTCCTAAGACTTAGCGATGTTTCCCTCAGCCTGAACTCCGGCCCTCGTCCATCTCATCCATGACTTAAAAGGACCCAGCCGGGCCTCTTTGATCAGCGAGGCCTAAAAGGCAGCCTTCAATAAAAGCCACCCGTGGCCCCCCCTTAGCCTTCTGCTCTGTGTCTCACCCACTATGGAGCCAGGAGGCTGCTTCCCCACACTGCGAACCCCAGTGCAGACAGGATCAAGCCGCGGGTTTGGGATTTTATACATTTCTGAACCACTGTTTGTTCCTTTAACACAAAGGAGCTGATGCTCTCCTGAGAAATTAATTTGAGTTTCCATTGCATTTTATAACAATAAGCATGCCAGCTTGGGTGGTCTATTTTGTGACTCATTCTTCCTAATCCCTTGCCCCACGACCCTCTTGCTAGTGGATCTGGGGTGGCCATCCCAGGCTTCCTTGGTTGTACTGGCGACTTTCCTTTATCACTTCTCATTTCTGTGCTTCCAGATGCCATTACATATGACCCTGCATGTACTTCCAGAACTTCCTGCTGACCCCTGAAGGAAAGTTTGGGTGAAGAGCCACTCGGTAAAGACTGGAAAATGTTAAATAAGGACTAGCCTTCCTTCCTACAACAAGTATACCAAGATAAAATATAAGCTTTTTCTAGAATCCTCCTACAACTCTGTCTTCTTTGATAGAGTCTCATAAAGCCCAGTCCGGCCCTGGCTCTGAACTCCCATGTAGCCCAGGATCGTCTTGAACTTCTAATCCTCCTGCCTCCATGTGCTAACTACTAAGGCAAAGCCTTGTATCACCATGCCTGGGTTATATAGTGCTAGTGACCAGGGCCAGAGCTTTGTGCATGCTAAACAATTACATCATCCCTTTCTGAACTATTTTTTATTTCCCTGTATATAGAGGGCTTGTAAAATGACTTTATAAGAAGTGAAGTTTGAATAAAGATATCTAAATAAGGATATCTGAAACATAAAGACATTGAAATATTCTCAACTAATAAGCAATCACAGTAAATTGTTGATAGCCCAAATTGCTGGTGCTCCAGGTACAAAGAGCTAATCTTTATAAAAATGGTACCAACTAGGACAATGAAGAATCTACTCATAGTAACAACCACATGAAGCTTGTGACTGGAATATATATCTACTGATGCTTGATATATTATAAAATTAGGAAGGAAGCTAAGTAGATAGAAAATTCATCAGCAGGGTGCATGGAGGGTAATTATCCCATCTGATTACACATGTGCAGGCACATGAGCACAAACATGTTCACAGAACATGGGCACACTCATACATGTACATCTGATATTTTCAAGCATGCCATGTTTGCCGTTTTATACTGGAAAACTCCAGAGAGTCTTTGCCTTGATGGGCCAGTTATACAAATGTATTCTATTTAGTAAGTACTTACCATGACCACATACTCACTCTGGGATGGATGGATGGATGGATGGATGGATGGATGGATGGATGGATAAGTGGACATGAATAATAAACTTTTCTCCATCATAAAAGATGATTATAACATCTTTCTGGGGTCCAGTGGGTAAAAACACTTGTCACACCAGCCTGACAATCTGAATTTAACAACTGGAACCCACATCTACATAGAAGTCAGAATACAGCACAGCATCAGACACAGAGAGACGCTGTTTCAACAAGATGAAGGCAAGGCCCAGCTCCCAAAAGTTGCCACATGCATATGCTGCCCTTATACACATGCATGTACACACACACACACACACACACACACACACACAGGAATAATAAATAAAATTTTAAAACATTGTTTTTGGTATGAGAACTGTTATTATTTATATGGATATATACATAGAAATATTTGATTGTAGATGATAGACAAAGATAGGTGATGGATGAATAGATGATAAATAGGTAAATAGACAGACAGACAGACAGACAAACAGATAGATAGATAGATGATAGATGACAGATAGGTAATAGATAGATGATAGATAGACAGTCAGATAGATAGATGACAGATGATAGATAGATAGATAGATAGATAGATAGATAGATAGATAGACAGACAGATAGATGACAGATAGGTAATAGATGATAGATAGAATGTTTAATCAAGACTGCCCATCTGCTCCACTGATTTACTATTTCCTTCTGAGTTTCCTTTTCCTTTTGGATCTGCAGCCCCCCCAGCAGCAGGAAGTACTTGGATCTGGGAATTTCCTGCCTCATTATCCCTGAAGCTCAGTTGTTGAAAGCAAGGCCACACTCAGCCCTTACATGGCTCACATTCTCCCTCATTCTCATCACCTCAACCCTTCCAACATGGCCAGCTGTCTCCTCCAGACAAAAAGGACCACTGTCACAGCATCCTCAGAGAGGACGTGGAGGACTAAGAAGACACCTACACCCACTGCCTGCCAATGCGCATGTCACAGAGCCCCTTCACCTTGACGGATTTCTATTGTAGCAATCTCATTTCAGAGAGGAGGAAAGTAGGGGTTTCAAGAGATCATGTCAGTTATAGGCTAAACATCAAGCCTTCATGTGTCTGATCTCAAAACTGTCACCCTGTCAGGCACACTGGACACCTAATGATCCCTTCTTGATCCTGGCCCTTCTGTTTGTCACCCCACTACCCAGGCCAGATCAACTTATACAAGGCAAGATAGGATTTAATGGAGGTTTTAAAGAGCCATGTGAAATGTTGACAGTATGTTACATTTCTTCCGTGCCCAGGATGCACCTGTGCTTCCTGTATGTGAGCAGCATGTGGCTGTGGGATTGCACCAAGACTTTTCAGAGTGCACAAACATGGGCAACAGGACAGCCAGGAAAGGACCTGTGTATCCGTTCTGTGTGTAAAACGCCAAGCTGGGAGAACACTCGGTCTGTATAGTGTGTGCCTGTCATGCACACGGACCTGAATTTGACTCCCAGCACAGACCTAAAGAGTCAATCACGGAGGTATCCATGCCTCTAATCCCAGCGCTGAGGATGCAGAGACAGAAAGGTCCTACTCATCTCTAACCCAAAGTAAGGGGCACTAGCTCCTGAGTTGTCTTCTGGCCTTCACATGTACACATGTGCACATTACAATTCCACACATGAGTACTTAGACTCACGAAGAAAGAAGGAAGAAAGAAAGGAGGGCGGAAAGGAAGGAGGGAGGGAGGGAAAGAAGGAAAGAAGGAAAGAAAGAAGGAAGGGAGGGAGAGAGGAAGGGAGGAAGGAAGGAAAGAAGGAAGGAAGGAAGGAACAAAGGAACGAAGGAAATTAGTTAAGGAGGAAACTTCAAAAGATCTAGATTGGCATTTCTAATCTACGCTTTAACATCACCGAGGTTCAGAAGCCCTCCCCCTGGTCTCCATCAGGCTCTGTTCTACTATAAAAGAGAAGGGCGCCCTAATGAGGTCAAGCAAATGTTTTCAAGACATGGTGACACTCCCAGCTACATACTGTGTATCAAAACAGACCAGAGGAGTGAAGGCATGAGGCAGAGTCAGTGTGAGGCCAAGGGAAGGCCACAGGAAATAATGAGATAACCTAGAAACCAAAAATAAATACACGCGCACAGTGTCCTTGGGATATCAGGCAGAGGACCTCCTGCCAAAATCTGAGGGGGCAGAGAGCCGGCCTTCCCCAGCCATCCGTGTAAACCCACCTTCCCCAGAATTCTAGACAGAGGGTCAGGCAACCTCACATCCAAACAGTAAGAAAAGAAACATCTATCTGTACCATAGCATGGGCAAAGTTGAGACTCCATAACCTAGGGAAAGGTGAGACTTCAAGGACCAGTCGGGTAGCAGGAGTGTTGGAAAAAAACATTACACACAGGGTCCTCTAGATAGAATCAGTCAACCTCGCTTTGGGGGCTTGTTGTTGTTGTACTTTGTTTTTAAGATTTATTTTATTTTAAATATATACTATATTATGTATAATGTGCATACACACACATATATATTTCTTGCTTCTTTTGAGATAAAGAATCATGTAGCCCTTATTTGAAGCCTTCAGACTTCCTAATCTTCCTTGCCTCCTTCCAAGTGCTAAGATCACAGCCTGGGCTACTGTTGTAGCCAGTTTTGCTATGAAACCCAATGCTCTGTGCAACCTAGGCCAGCACTGTACCAATTCAGCTACACCCTCAGCCCACATCTTTATTTTCTTAAACACACATAGCAAAACTGCATGAAATAGACACCCCGGGAGTCATCACCACATTCCAGCAGTCTCCCTGGCCACACAGTGTGGAAACCAGAAACCTAGACCTTTGAACTCACCTGACTTATCAGTTCTCCGTAGCAAGGATACCTAGCTTTTTCAGAATCTTCTCTGGTCATGCAGGTACTCATACAAACCCAGTGAGATGAGGTGACAGCTCAGAGAAGCCAGGCAACCACCCTGCTAGGTTTGTGTCTCAAGTATAATACAGCTGTTGGAGCAATCTCCTGAGCCCCAGTACTCCTCTAGCTTCTGGAATACCAAAGGTGTTAAGAAATAGTTCCCCAGAGCTGGGGTGTAGCTCAGCTGGTAGAGCGTGTTTGTCTAACCATCGTAAAGCCCTAGATCTAATCAAGAGCACTGCTTAAACCTGATGTGGTGATGCGTGCCTGGGATCCCAGCACTTAGAGACACTGAGGCAGGAGGATCGTGCGTGCACAGTCATCCTCAACTATATAGGGAGTTTGAGGTCAGCCTGGGCTAGCAACCCTGTCAAAAGGAAAAGATGGGAGGGGTGGGGGAAGAAGAAAAGAAAAGGGAAAAAATATGACACACACACACACACACACACACACACACATACACACACACATATATGTGTATGGCCCTCCCCCCCAGCAGGCTCACAAAAAAGAGAAGCAGAGATTATCACCCCACAGGACAACTGGGATGGATGGCAGTCAGGACCAGACTCAGTGGCATCATTTAAACAGTGCTTATTGGGGGAGGGGGGTCTTACACTCAACCATATCTTGGGGAGAAAGTTAGAAATGCTTGCCTTGGATGGGGGTTTCTAACCAGCGGAAGCAGACTAACTCAGCCTAATGTGATTGTATACATCTGACTAAGGTTGAGAGGGGTTGGGCAGGATCCCAAACTGCTCTCTGGCATCCCCCCAACCCCGGGGGTAATACTGACCTAACCCCACAGTTGGCTGTGCCCACACATGACCCTCCACTCGCCTATAGCATCACCACTGGCTAGCAGTCAGTCACTCCCCACCCCCCCACCTCCCCACCCCCCTACCCCGGATTTCATCTTAAAGTTAAGAAGCTTTGCTCCGAATGTGGAAGAGTCATTAGTAAAACGTAAGAGCCGGCTTCTCTTCAAAGCAGTTTTCCTCCTTCTGTTTGTTGCTTCTGTTCTTGCAAACCCACCCTCCCGAGCTGTTTGCCTTCTCCGGCATTGTTCTCTCCATAGGGTAGGATCTAGTGCAGGGGCTTCAGAGAAAAAACGCTTTCAGAGGAGCCCTCCTCCCACAGGAGCCCATCAAAGGGAACTCCTCTGGGTAAAAAGCTCCGGGAGCTGGGGGGCAGCTGTAAGAACCACAGCAGCTGCTCTCTGAGGTCAATAGGTCAAGCCTGACAAACTGCCAAGCTCATATTTCTGACTCTCGGTGTCTCAATAAACTTCAGAAGCAATTTTAGGTATTGAGGTGATACTTGTAAAAAACAAAGGCCTAAAACGTGGTCCCTTCGTGTGTCATAGAGCCAAGTAGAAATTTTAATGGCCAGCTAAGGACTGCATGGCTAAATTGGTCGGATGGTTGCCTAGCACGCATGAAGCGGTGGATTCGATCCCCAGCACCACATAAACTTGGAATAGTAGTTCGTGCCTTTAATCCCAGTACTCAGAAGGTGGACAGAGGAGAACAGAGAATGAGTATCACATAATGAGTTTAAGGACAGACAGCCTTAACTGCAAGAGACTGTGTTTAAAAAGAAAAAAGGTTGCCTGTGAGTCATGGAAATCAGTGGCGCAAAGAGTACATTTGCAGCTCTCTCTCTCTTCCTCCCTCCTCCTCTCTCTCTTTGTATGTGTGTGTGTGTGTTGTGTGTGTGTGTGTGTGTGTGTGTCTTAGGTCAGAGGTCAACCTTAGATGTCATTCCTTGGGTGTCATCATGTATTACTTTTCCTTTGGAGACAGGTTCTCTCCTTGGCCAGGAACTCTCCAAGTAGGCAAGGCTAGATGGCCAGTAAGCCCCCAGGGAGCCTAACCCAAAATACTCAAGCCCAGAAACTGATGGTGATGAAATAAACTAGTAAATTGAGATAGCAAGATTAAACTGAAGGAGCTGCAGAGGCGGCTCAGCAGTTGAGGATGCTAACTGCACTCCCAAGAGACCTAAACTTAGTTCCCAGCAACCACATGCCTTCTGAAACCATCTATAACTCCACTCCCTGGAAATCAAATGCCCTCTTTTGGCCTTCCCAGGTGCTAGACATATATGTGATGCACATACATACATTCATACATACATACATACATACATACATACATACATACACACACATACACACACACATACACACACATATACAAGAAAGCCTCATATACATACAACAAAAATAAATGTGTTTTTTTTTTTTTTAATTAAAGTGAAGGTCAGGAGAAGGGATCATTCAATTGATCTCAAGTATTTTTGATTAATCACTTCCTACAAGGGCAGTGTGAGACAGAATACAGAGACATCATGGGCCCTCTGTCATTATATAATTTGTCTCTCACCCCTCCCCCATTTGGCTCTGAGCTCCTCAAAAACATCAAAGCAGCTTTCTAAATTTTCCCAGGAAACTCTTCCTGTGTGCACCCTCTCCCTCCCTCCCTCCCTCTCCCCTCCCCCATGTATGTACTGCACATGCATCAAGTGTGCTTAGGTGAGGCGGTATGCACATGTGTGTGCATGCATGTAAAGACTAGAGGTCGATCTTGGGTATCATTCCTCAGGCACCATCCCCCTTGTTTTTGTTTTTGGTTGAGACAAGTTCTCGCACTGGACAGGCTGACTAGCGCTGGGATTATCATCCACTTATTTTAAATCTGTGGAGATGTCTGCCAAAGCTAATAGGCATATTCAGGGCTGAGGAACACAGTGGTTACTAGGTGGTCCCAAGTAACCAGTGAGGTAGAGAATCCTTTTTGCAGCCTCCTTCAAAGTTCCCACTAGGTACAGAGCTAAGGACAGCACAAAGACAGACTCACGATGTCTGGATGATAATTGCTCTCAGGAGGACAAAGCTTCAAACAATGGCGTGTGTGTGTGTGTGTGTGTGTGTGTGTGTGTGTGTGTGTGTGTGTTACAAACAAAGAACATTTGTGTCTTTTTCTGCGCGTGGTGAGAGACAGGAGCTGCTTAACTGGGTCATCTAATGGCAAAGGTGTCCTTATGTATGTGGGAACATAACAACCATTAGAGTTTCAAAAGGGTTCAGTCTTAAAGCCATCCTCCCTTCCCATGCTGTACCCATGCGAACAATTTAGGGACCAACAGGACAGTCCTTGGAAACTAGGTCAACCATGAAATCATGCATTGATAGTGAAGTCTGAGTTGGACCACCAGAAGGCCTGCCTGCCCTCTGCCTTCATGTGCACAAGCGTACAGGGATGCGAGGCTCAGTGATACATCTCTGTCCTCAATTGCCCTTCCCGTTCCAGTGTCTCGGTGTCAAATCCTTTGTACATACAGTTCGAAAACCACATCCACTTCAAAGACCTCGGCCAAGAGTTTCCCTCCTATAAAACCATGGCTTCCCACCCCGACATAAACACTTGAGTCCCTAAAGAGGGAGATTTATGTCCTCAAATCTGCAACTGTTTGTGACTACAGTTGACAGTTAAGAACTGGACAAGTTCAAACTTTTAGAATGTGAATCATTTCTGTCGTCGTTATTCAAATAATGGAATATTCAAGTTCTTTCTTCCCGTATATTTATCTGCTCATTGGATACTTAGTGAGCTGAGGCCTGAAGTGGAGGACATTCTAAGGGAAATGCATCCCTTCGTTCAAAAGACTTGCTATTCTGGCCAGTCTACCTTCCCTACCCACAGAGATGTCTTTTAGGTCTATTATAGAGCTTAAACTAGGGAAGCATCAAATGATTGTCTGAAACAGGGCTGGGGAGGTGGCTCAGTCAGCAAAATGCTTGCATTACAGAAGCATGAAGACCAGAGTTGAACCCCGGCACTTGTGTATAAAGCCAGGCATAGTGTACTTCCAGCACTGGGGAGGCAGAGGCAGGTAGATCCCTGGGGCTCACTGACCAGCCATTCTACCCTACTAGGTACATCCCAGGCCTTTGAGGACCCTATGTAAAAAAATAATACTAAGATAAACAACATCTGAAAACTGATAGTTGTCCTTTGGTCTTCATATGCATGCCTACACACAGGAATCTCCACCTACACATACATGTACCCATGTGCATATTACACACATGTACATACAAGTCACTAGATAAGTAAACAAACAAACAAACAAACAAATAAACAAAAACAAAACATTCATTCTTCCCTTCAAAACTAGCTTTGAAATTTCTGGTCAGTTCTAGTCCGAGAGTTCCAGGGGTGACAAGTTGGAGCTGTTTAAGTAAAAAAGACCTTTGTAAGTCTAAAACCCCTTGTTAATGTAATGTATTACAGGCGCTCTCCCTCCACCCAGCTCGGAACACTTAGCATCAGCTGGGAGGTTAGGCACCCTGGGAAATTCTAAAGTCAGTAGGCAACCTGGAATGTCTATCCCTTTCTGTCCCCACAACCCCCCCCCCCAACAGAAGGGAATGCTTTGGGGTGACAGAGAATAAGAGGGTAATTCATTTTTGTCTTCTTAGTCTTTTGTGTGTTTTCATATCTGTTCATGTGTGCAAGTTCAGATGAATGCAGGCCACAGCATACATAGGAGAAGCTCAGATGTGTGTCCTCATTGTCCACCTTGTGTGAGACAAGATCTCTCTTGTCACTCATCGCTGAATATGCCGGCCTAGCCGATGAGAGGACATATTGAGAAGAGTAGCCCAGAGGAGCAGACATGGGTACTTGGAACACAGTGATGAGCAGGGGTGTTTGGAGGCTCAAACACATCCCAAACATTGTCTCAAATTTCAGTGGAAAAGAGATGCTAAACAACAACAAACAAACAAAAAAGATCTCAAACTCAGACATTATTCCTGGACAAAAACTGTGCAGTTCATCGTAACAATTGTTGCTGTGCGGGAATACTTGTACAGTGGGCAAAGTAACACCGAGTGTTTTCCTTGTATTTATCTACACATACCTTCTAAGAAGCCAGCGATAAGCAATTATCACATATTTAGTTCTTAGAACAGAGCTTTGCGAGTAACAAACAGTAAACACATTACTGTTATTATTCCCATCCTGAAGGAGTGGGAACTAAGGAGAGGCCAGTTAATTCACATTTACACAGAGAGTTTAAGTGGGAAAGCTGAGCTGCTTCATCTCCAAACACAGAGCGAAAACATCCTGAACGAACTTCAATTTGACTTAAATAGCTATCATTCTTTGGACAGCCAGTTCAACTCAGCAAACACTTTTAAGCGCCTACTTTGATGGAAAGACTAAGATTCTGGAAGAAATGGGACCTGAGTTACATCATTGTTGTGCTCCCAGTCAGTTAATTAACTGACTGTTTCAGGCATCAGTAATGTAGACGAAGGCACCTGCTTGAATAAGTAACTACCACCCTGAGCTGACATGGCTGACAACAGAAAGGTGAGCTAGAGCATGCTGGGAGCTAAGGCCATGAGCTAAGGTTCTCCCCACCCAGGGTGTCAATGCCAGACACAGGTAGGGAGGAGCTGTGCTCTCTTGGCATAATCAGGCCGGACTTACTCATCTGCTGGAAATAGGGTTAAGGTCACCTTAATAGGAAGAATATGAATTTCTCCTGTGGGCCAGATGGGGACCTTCGGAAAGGGATGGATGAGTCCCAGGGGTCCCAGGGTAATTCAAATTATATTTGAATTCTTATACTTTGTGAGAAAATATAGTCCAGCCCGGAAATAAACCCCCATGGACTGTATCTCCCAACTGTCACCCCTCAAAATCTTTTGAGCCAGATCTCATCAGGAAGCAAGGTAGTTTAGACCAGGGATAAGACCCCTGCCGTCTCCACCATAACCTCTCTCCCTCTCCCCTTCTACTTGAACAACAGCATTTGGGGGGATCACACAAAGCTCTCCAAAGTTAACTCTTTCACCTTTGAATGGGGCTAGAGATGTGCCTGGGCTGGTAGAGGATTGGTATAGCATTCTTGAAGCCTAAGGTTTGATCCCCACACCACGTAACCCAGTTTAGGAGGTGCGCACCTATAATTTCAGCACCCAGGAGGTAGAAGCAGGAGGCTCAGAAGTTCAAGGTCATCCTTCACTACCTAATAAGTCCAAGGCCAGCCTGAGATGCACGAGACCTTGCCTCCAAAACACAACAAAATCCTTCCATGGCTCTCCTAGAGGAGTTGCTGGATGTGTCGGAGCAGTGACACAATAGTCATTTAAAAAAAAAAAAAAACTAACTCATTTCCTGAAACTAACCCATTTCATGCTGCAGTGGACGTGTGAAAGTTCTAGCTTTTGATACACCTATGGAAGCTTCTAGGCTCAGTCAGTAAAGTGCTTGCTAAAAAGCAGGAAGAACGGAGTTTAATTCCCAGAGCCCACCTAAAAAGTAAGCCAGGCACAGTACCATACACTTGGAGCCTAGCACTGGAGAAAAGGGCACAGGTGGATTTTTGAGGCTTGCTGGTGAGCCAGCTTAGTCTCATTGGTAAACTGAAGGTTCAGTGAGATCATATGTGTCAAAAAGCAAGACGCAGGTTGGTAAGATGGCTCAGCAAGTAAGGGCATTTGCTTCCAACAGGATCACTTGAGTTTGATTAGTGGCACTCACGTGGTTGAACTCACGTGGTTGAAGGAGCCAACTGATTCCTGCAAATAGTTCTCTGAACACACACACACACACACACACACACACACACACACACACACACGCATTCAGCTATTGAACTGAGTCCCACGGTGAGCAATTGTGTTCCTGCTGAGGTGAATGGATGGGTCAGCAGCGTCCGTCCGGCAGCAAGTTAGAAAAGAAACCTACCTTCCACTCCACCCCCCCCCATCTACCATTTGCATTTTAATGAGATGTCACTGGGACTGGTAGGTGCAGATGTGAGATCTCTAGTGTAGACTCCAAGTCAGTCCTGAGCCTTGGAAAGGCAGGAGACATTTGTCCTCTACAGCTGTTTAATGACATCACAGACGACATCAAGGTCAGACCAAAGGCAACCAAAACAGAGCATAAATAAGAACAAAAGAGCTAACTTAGTTCCTGGATCTCCAAGTTCCCCCAGATAAAGCAAAGTACAGTTTAAACCTCAAAGGACGTACAACCTTGACAGAGATAAGACTTGGGGACATGAAGCAATGCAAGGCCAGAGAGTTATGTAACATTGCACTCACTTTAATATTGGAAGAGTCTTTTGTACTTACTGTGTGCTAAGTGTCCTTCTAATTGCTACAAAACACACTCTCCCTTTCTCCCTCTCTCCCTCTCTCTCTCTCTCTCTCTCTCTCTCTCTCTCTCTCTCTCTCTCTCTGTGTGTGTGTGTGTGTGTGTGTGTGTGTGTGTGTGTATTTCTTCTTACTAGGACCCAATAAGAATGGTGAGGCAGAGACTAGATCTCTGTGGCTTATTGGCTAGCCAGCCTGCTCTATTTAGTGAGCACCAATCTAGTGAAGAACACTGTCTCAGAAATAGATAGATAGATAGATAGATAGATAGATAGATAGATAGATAGCAGTAGATAGAGGTAGATAAAGATAGATGATAGAAAGATAGGTAGGTAGATAGATGATAGATAGGTAGATAGATAGATAGATAGATAGATAGATAGATAGATAGATAGATATAGAAAGATAGCAGTAGATAGAAAGATGATAGAAAGAAAGAAAGAAAGAAAGAAAGAAAGAAAGAAAGAAAGAAAGAAAGAAAGAAAGGGAGAAAGGGAGGAAGGGAGAAAGAGAGAAAGAAATTTAATAGATAGATAGTGTACTGGCTGGTTTTGTGTGTCAACTTGATACAAGCTGGAGTTATCACAGAGAAAGGAGCCTCCCTTGAGGAAATACCTCCATGAGATCCAGCTTTAAGGCATTTTCTCAATTATTGATCAAGGGTGGGAGGGCCCCTTGTGGGTGGTGCCATCCCTGGACTGATGGTGTTAGGTTCTATAAGAAAGCAAACTGAACAAGCCAGGGGAAGCAAGACATTAAGTAACACCTGTCCATAGCCTCTGCAGCAGCTCCTGCTTCCTGACCTGCTTGAGTTCCAGTCCTGACCTCCTTTGGTGATGAACAGCCATGTGGAAGTGTAAGCTGAATAAACCCTTTCCTCCCCTACTGTCTTCTTGGTCATGATGTTTGTGCAGGAATAGAAACCCTGACTCAGACAGACAGACAGACAGATAAGGGGGGAGGGAAACTGAGAAACAACACCATAGGTTGTCCTCTGACCCCACCCCCCACAATTCTATGATAGTACTATCTACCATTATTATTGCTTGCTTTCCTCCTGAGAAAACTGAGGCACAAAGAAGTCAGAAGACCCGCTTAGAGGCCATGTTCAGCTTCTGTTGCTAGCCCTAATCCAGCTCCACAGTGTTTGTGGGGAACTTCAGGGAACTCCTGACAGTTTATTTTAGCCACATCCTTCTCTCTCCTCAGGCCTACAAGTCACCTAATGCTATGGAGATGGCTGGCTGCCATGGGGATTCAAGTTTAGCAGGATTGCACTGCACAGCCGCAGCAAGGTCTCCCTCAGGCATCTCAGGCGAAGCGAGGCCAGCTGAATGTCTGTTTATCAAAAGGTCAAGGACTGGGGTGGACAGTGCCCAGATCTAGAAGCAGAAAGGCTTCAAACACTGAACAAGGGTGGCCAGTGACTAGAGCATAGTTAGCCATTTGGGTTAAATTGCTCTCATTGCCTAACCCAAAGTAGGAGGGCTAATCATTCTATAGCTCTCCCTTTTAGTTCTAAAGTCCTAACTGGATGACCAGGTTAATCTCATTAGGCCTCTCTTAACCTCCCTGAGAAAGCTGCCATAACGCAAAATCTGAGAGCGTGGAGAGCTTTCCTGATCCCAATGCAGTGCTCTTTTCCCAGAGTGCCCCTTTAAAAAGTCAAGTCTCACCTAATAATATCTACCTTCTGTGGGTGTCGCCTCCCATCAGACGTCAACGTCTTCAACTTCAACTATTACATAAGGATTCCTCATTCGGGGCATCCTGCATGTGCTGTTGTAGAAGACCTACCCCACCACTTCTGTGTGTGTTTCTGCATGTGTATATACACGTATAGATGGGAAGATATCTCTGTGTGTGTAGGTGCATGCGTATGCGCAGTTGCATGTGTGTGTGCATGCATGTAGAAGACCTCAGCTACGAGGCATGGTTGACCTTGTTTTTTTGAGAAAGAGTCTCTGGCTGACCCAGAATCCTCCTGTTCAGATAGGCTGAGTGACAAGGCAGCCCAGGATGCCCCGCTTCCACCTCCTAGCTCTGGGATTACAAGTACACATTCCTTGCCCTGACTTTTTACTTCAGTTCGGGGGCTAGAACTCAGTTCTTCAGGCTTACGACATAGTATGAGCTTTACCGACTGAGCCACCTCCACAGCCCACCCCCCCCAAAATTCTCACTGTGTTCCTTGTTGCTATGGTGATGCAATCGTCCTACCAGATTTTCAAATGGATAAAAGATCAGAGCCTATTTCCTCCATGAGGCAATTTTCAGAAACCCATCCTTTGAAAAGTACCAGTTAGACCACTTTGTCGAAATCTGGAAAATGCCAGTTTTCAGGATCCAAGGAGAGTGTTTATAAAGGTGCCCCATTCAGTCATCCCCTCCCTTTTCTTCAAACACAATTCTCCTCCACCCTCCAGGGAGGAAGCCCGCCCGGGCTTTGAGAACAAGCCAGGAAAAGCGGCAGGGTGAATGGCACATTGTTCTATTTTGCTATCTGCTCCGCTGCCTGCCACAAAGACCACAGGTTAATTTCACACTCGGCCCTTCCTATTTTCACTTTGAACGCAAACAGCGTCATTTTCAGGACTTGCGAGACACTTTCGATGTGGATGATGTCCTACAGGCCTCTGCCACTCTGAAGGGGTACAGTGTCCACAAGAGGAGAAGCCTCAGAAAGACATGAATAGCAGCTCACCAAAGCAAGACGCAGCACCCGCAGCAACGGCCCTGGCCGAGAGGCACTTACCGCCTGATAGGGAGATAAGGGCTTGGGGACCTGAAGCAATAGACTGGTGTCACATCTTAGGTAACAACTGCTCGATTAAGCATTAGAAAGTTTCCAAGGGTGGAATTTCCTCTCCTCACTCCCCCTCTGCAGCGTCTCCAGTCTTTTTTAAGGGCTCCTCCCTGAACCACAGAGCAGAGTCGTGAACCCCAACTCCTAGCTGCTGCCCGAAGGCAACGGAGAGGAGCTGGTGCCAGGAGAGACTAGTACTTGGCAAGACATTTAATAAGGCAGCATCAAAGTCATGACTCTGTGCCGTGAAAGGGGAAGAGGGACAATTGGGGGGACAGATGTGGTGATGAGCAGGAGGCAGGCAGGGGGATAAGAGAGAAGACTGGGAAAGAGCAAGGCGAACAACATATGTAGGAAAACACTATAATGAGAACCATTATTTTTATGCTAACTTTTTAATTGAAAAAAAATGTTGGGGCCAAGGGCTTGAGAAATGGCTCAGCAGTTAGGAGCATATATCGCTTTTCCAGAGGACAAGTGTCTATCACTCCAGCTCTAGGGGATGTGACATCTGTTCTCTGATGGCATCTGCATTCAAATGTATATTAAACATTCCCACAACATAAACATATACTAAAATTGTTTTAATTTTTAAAAAGTTTTTAAGTTGTTCTGGGGAGGTGACCCATTGGAAAATGTGTTTACTGGATGAGCAAAAAGAGTTTGGATCCCCAAAACCAAAGTAAAAGTCAGAAGGACATGGTGGCCTACCTGTAATCCCAGAACTCGGGGGATGGGAATGGGGATCCCTGGATCAAGCTGGCTAGATAGACTAGCTGAATTGACTTTCTCTGAGTTCAACTGTGAGAGCTTGTCTCAGGGATTAAACTAAAGGGCAATCAAGGAAGACACCTAATGTCAACTTTGGTTGCATACACACACACACACACACACACACACACACAATCATAGGTTTTATTCTCAGGATTTATTGGCTTTAATGTAAGAGAATAAAAAGGAAGTTCCCTGCCTTGTATTTGCACCAGTTTCTAGGACAAACTGGCATTCTTTTGAAACACAAACCATTATTCCCTTTCTTGCATCCACAGCAGACATCACTAATCAATCACAGTCCTCTTCCCCACTCAACTCTTGTCTTTTTCTCCTCCTTCCCTACTTTGGTGATAGTGCTGGGGATCTAACCTAGAACCTTGCCTAGGGTAGGTAAGCCCTTTGCTACAGAGCCATATCCCAGTCCTTTCATATTTTTTTTTCTTTCTCCATTTGTTTGTTTGTTTGATAGTCGAGACAGGGTCTACCCAAGTTACTCATGCTGGTCTTAAACTCACTTTGTAGTCCAGACAGATCTTCCTGCTTTAGCCTTCCGGGTACCTGGGATAACAGGTCTGGATCAGCAGACCTCACTCAGCACTGTCTCAGTGCTGTTAGTAGCACTAGTCTCTGGTAGCCACTTCCAGCTGAGCCAGAGCTGCTCTCCCACTGAGACCAAACCTTTCTGCCCTAGTGAATTACTGGATATGAGGACACTTGGGGCAGCTTTCTGGGTCCCCTCATCTTCCCACAAACATAATCACCCATACCGCCAAATCTCTTTTCTGCCCATTCAAAGTAGAGTCACACCCCAAGGTCTGGACGGCACATGATCTCTCCTCCAAATCCCTGGTCTAGATTCCCAAAATAGACCTCTATCTTATGACTTCTAGTTTTGGGTTCTTGTCTACTAATTCTTCCTCTGTTAGACTTTGAACATCTAGTGCCTTTCAAATATTTTAGAAGTTCTGTTCAAACGAAATCACCCAGCAGTGTGATGGTCTGAATGAAAATAGTCCCCATAGGCTCACTGGGAATGACACTGTTAGGTGTGGTCTTGTTGGAATAGGCATGGCCTTGTTGGAGGAACTATGTCACTGGGGGTAGGCTTTGAATTCTCAGATGCTCAAGCCAGACCCAGTGTGTCTCATTCTCGTCCTGCTGCCCGCCCATCCAGATGTCAAATTCTTAGCTCCTTCTCTTCTATAAGAGTTGCCATGGTATTGGTGTCTTGTCACAGCAATAAAACCCTGAAACAGGCAGGACAATAGCTCAGTAGATGCAAGTACTTACTTCCAAGCCTGAGAATTTTATCTCAATCCCCAGGACCCACATGGTAGAAGAGAAAGCTGACTCCATGAAGTTGTCCTCTGCATCATGCACTCCTGCCCCAACACACAAGAAATAAATGTTAAAAGTAGGAGAAAGAAGAAGGAAGGAAGAAAGGAAGGAAGGAAGGAGGAGGAGGGAGGAAGGGAGGAAAGAAGGAAGGAAGGAAGGAAGGAACAAAGGAACGAAGGAATGAAGGAAGTTAGTATACTTGGTAGAGTGCTCATTTTAGAGAGGACTTGTCAAGCTAAGCATGGTAACACCTACCCGGTGCTTAGAAGGCAATGGCAGAAGGACTGCCACAACCTTGAGATCAGCCTGTTATCTGTAGTGAGTTCCAAACCATCCAGGACTACTTAGTAACAACTTTCTGAGATGATAGATAGATAGATAGATAGATAGATAGATAGATAGATAGATAGAGATGGACAGACAGACAGACAGACAGATGTATAGATGAAAGACAGATCCTGAGGAATGACATCCAAGATGGTCCTCTAGCCTGCACATGCACTGACACACAGGTACAAACAAGTGCACACACCCAAACATAGATGTACCCACACAGCACAAAGAAAGGAGAGACAGAGCCCAAGAGCTTGTTTGTTTTCATCTCAGTGGCCTTTTGTCTGGATTTCTAGAAGCAGCGATTGCCACTTCCTGTGGACCACCACTAATTTGAGGAAGCTTAAAGGCCTTTCAGTTCCATCAAGGAGAGGCGAGACCCCACCTGCCATGCTGGGAGGAAGCTATGAAGCCTTCCTGCATTTGTCTGTATGGGCCACACACAGATGTGTCAAGTGATCTCCTAGCCAGGCAAGCTGAGGGCACATCACTTTCCCTAGAGAGAAGTGAGAACTGAGCTGTCATCTCTGCCCATTCTCCACCAGTTGTGGACTCATAGGTTGAGGTTCTGCCCCTTAATATGATGGTATTAGGAGACAGAGGCCTCAGAGATGTAACCATGAGGGCAGATAGGTCACCAATGGGATGGGAGCACTTGCCAGGGAGTGTTCTCTTCCACCAAAACCCAGGCAGAAGCTTGGCATTTGTACTAATTGCTTTGTCTATTGTTGCAGCAAGATACTTGATTTTAAAAATTGACTTACAGAAAGATGTGTTTGAGGTTACTGTTTGAGTGTACAGACTATCATGGTGGGGAGGACATGGCAGCAGGAATGTGGGTGAATGAAAAATATAAACAAAAAGGAAAACACATGACTGCTCCTAGGTACAGTGGAGAAAAGCTTTATTGTAGATAAACGGGAGAGCATAGCTTAGGCAGGGACATCTGTGGGGAGATGGGGGAGGGGAGAGCAGACCTCCCTTGGTCTCCTTGGGGAGACCAAGAGGGGTAGCCTGGGCTATGAGACTGGCCAAGGGAGTAGGTAGACCAATCAAGATGTCCTATCTGATTGAAGGAACACGGCCAGGAGGCCCGGCCTTCACCTTTATGCCGTGGTGGCTCGGGGACGGCACCTGCTTAATTAAAATCTGTAGCTTCATTAGACTCTCAATGTCTGGGTCACCCCAAAATTCGAGTTAGAACAGAGTCACTAGAGTTGGTATCAGAAGGTGGGGATGCATCAAGATTCTACCACAGGTGAGAGAGGGACTACGGGGAAGGCCCCACCCATTACTTGGGAGCTATTAACGGGTAATAAAGAGTCATTTTTCTTCTGTGGTGTAGCCACTGGTAAGTTGTCCATGTTCCAGCAATAGCCTCGTATCCATGTTCATGAAATCAATCATAAACTCAACGGGCCATTCTCCCCCCCCAAAAAAAAAGCAATGAAAGCAGGAGGGGAAAAAGCTAAGAAGAAGAAAGTTCTGGAAGGAAGGAGAAAAGGATGAGAGAGGGTCTAGGGATTGGCAATAACCAACCTTCATCATATACATATATGAAACTGTCAGCAAATACTTTTCTTTTAATAAAAAGGAAAACAGAAAAAGATGAGGCTGGTAGGAGGTGATGAGATAAAGCAATGGGATCAGCATCCTTATAGATGAGACCCCAGGACTGGGAATGTAGCTCTGTTGGTAGAGTGCTTGCCTAGCATGCATGCACCCTGGGTTACATCCCCAGTACTGTAGAACAGGGTATAATGGTCCACACCTGTGATCTCAGCGCTGGAGAAGTGGAGGCAGGAAGATCAGGACTTCGAGGTCATCCTTAGCTGCCTAAAGAGTTGGAGGCTACTCTGGTCTACGTGACACTCCATCTCAAAAACTCTTAAGAGTGTGGATAGACATGACGATGGCTGCCAGAGTGGGTCATTTCCATTGAGGCCCTGACAGTAGTGGCCGGATCTCTCACATGTGTGACCCAGTTCCATAACGTGCTTGTGGAACATATTCCTGTTTCTGATCCTCTGTCAGCTCCATTCAGACTAATCTACTCAGATAACAGACGCTCACCCTCATCAGATGTTCCAGGCTAAGTCCCAGGCAGCTGTGGCAGCCCCATGCTTCTTTTCCCCTTGTTCTCCTCAATCCTATATCCTTGCTAACACTGATGAAATCCCTCTCTCCTCAGAGGCTCAGCCTTCCCTCTACTTCCTCCTCACACCCTCTTCTCTTATTCTCTCATGATAAAAACATTGTGGCCCATCAGATCCAAAGACCAAAAGAGAGTGGGAGACCCTGTTTCTCTGGGAGGCAAGGAGAGAACCTCATACCCACACTGGAGGTTGGGGATATCTTCACATCAGCAAGAGAAAGGGAAGAAGTACTGAGTGCTTCACTTGTTTGCTGGTTTAGATGTCAGATGAGCTGCTATAATTACACCAAGGTCACAGAGGCTAAAACTGAGACATAAACATCTCTCTCAGTCAGTAAAGTTCTCCTCAGTACATGATGAAAAGGAGGATGTTAATTCAATCTCCCAGAATACACATTAAAAATAACAATTATAATCCAGATGTGGTGATGTGTGTCTGTAATCTCAGTGCTGAGGAAGAACAGACAATATTCCTGAGGCTCCCTGGGCAAGCAAGTCTAGCCTAGTTGGTGAGCTCCAAGCCAGTAGGAGACTCTGTCTCAAAAAGCACAAATTGGACCACACCTGAGAAACAACTAAGGTTTGCACGCAATAAAGAAATAAAATTCCTCTCTCTCAGCAATGATTAAGAGACAGGTGCACAAATGAGAACAAATGTTATTGATTTTAGTCTACAGTCAATGCAGAACCCAAGGCCCTTCTATTATTCCATCATCCATTCTCATTCTCTCTCTCTCTTTCTCTCTCTCTCTCTCAAGAGAAAGAAGAAGAAGAAGAGGAAGAGGCAGAGGAGGAGGAGGAGGAGGAGGAGGAGGAGGAGGAGGAGGAGGTGGAGGAGGCAGAGGAGGAGGAAGAGGAGGAGGAGGAGGAAGAGGAGGAGGAGGAGGAGGAGGAAGAGGAGGAGGAGGAGGAAGAGGAAGAAGAAGGGTGCTGGTGGATGGAGGTAGATGGAGTTCCCAAGGCCCTTTCTGCTTAGTTTTTTTTTTTTAAGACAGGGTCCCTCAATAAACTGGAACTGACCAAGTAAGCTAGGCTAGCAGCAGTCCAGGGAACCCCAACGATCCTCTTGTCTCTATCCCTTCAGTATTAGGATTACAAGTTCTTGCTACCACATCCAGCTTTTTTATGTAGGTTCTGGGGCTCAAACTCAGGAACTCAGACTTAAACAGCACTTTACCACCTGTGCTATCTTCCCTACCCAGGAAGCTTTCTTACTTCTTTTCACAAGCACTCCTACTGCATTCCATCATCTACCACCCAGCTGCAAGAGAGTCGGAAACCTACAGGCTAGCTGAGTGGCCAGGTGTCTGGCCACTCACCAAAGATGGGGAAGGGTGTCTTATTAAAATACTTGCACACAATTATTACTGTGGTCATAGTTTTCACTCTCTGTCAAGTATGTCCCCATCATTAGATCATTCTGAAATTTCACACCCACTCCAGTGCTCAACTACATATGACACAATACAGTGATGAGTAGTAGTACAAATGAATCACTCTACGGGATCCAGGGAAGGAGGATTTAGTTTGTGTTTATGGTAGGGGTAAACTATGCTTGTTTTAACAGTTTGAGTATGAAGAGAGTGTCAAAGTCTTCTTAACAGTTGATGGTGTTTTTGAGAAGTAATTGGCTCATAGGGTGTTAACGTCACTAGTGGATCATCTCCATCCCTCTCCCTCTCTCTGTCTCTGCCTGTCTGTGTCTGTCTGTATGTCTGTCTGTCTGTCTCTGTCTCTCTCTGTCTCTGTCTCTCTTTCTCTCTCTCTCTCTCTCTCTCTCTCTCTCTCTCTCTCTCTCTCTCTCTCTCTCTCTCTCTCTCTCTCTCTCTCTCTCTCTCTCTCTCTCATTAACTTTACTAATGGATTCATCAGTCTCTCCTCCCACTATGTTCCTTCCTGCCTCTCATGGGGTAAGCAGCTTTCTTTTCTGGGTCCCTTCTCCCAGGATGTTCTGCTTCACCACAAGCCCCGAATTATGAACCCATCTGACTGAGAATGAAGTCTCTGAAAGTGTGCGTCAAAACAAGGCTTTCCCCTCTCACGTTGACTTTTTTTTTTCCCTTGGGTATTCTGTCATAGAGGAGCGGAGATGCACTAGCATATCCTGGGTCCTAGGGAAAAAACAAAACTGAACTAAGCAGAAGGAAGGAAAAAAGCCGTTCTTCCACTTGACTGAAAGGTGACTTTTTAACTAAAGGTGACTTTTAAGCACCATTGGAGACATCCACATGTTACCGTCGCCATAAATATTAGAGAAAAAGAATTAGGTTCTTAATAAAAGTTAAGTCCCACACTGAAGACATTCATAGCTCAAGTTACTTGGTAAACAATATATTAAGCCTCAGGCTTCTCTCTTTCTGGTTTTACAGGTGTATGCTAAGCAGTTAAGCAACTAAAACATAGGGAGACAAGCATTAAGTTCAATTTCCTCCCCGAGCACTCTGTTCTTCCTGAACAAAGTCATTTCCTGATGGATCACAAGACAGGGTTCACCAGCCCACCCCGTTAGATCTATTTGTTTTCACTGTATATTCCTAATCCCATTAAACAGGAACAAAACACTTGATTTGCTTCTGATGCATTTCTCCTCTTGTCTTAATCACTACTTCCTTTGCCCATCTTCCTGGCTGTGTCCTCCTCCCTAATCCATCAGCTGCCTCATGACCACGGACACAGCTCAAAACTGGGGGGATGCCCGCACCTCCACTTGAAGCTCTGGGTTACACCTAGTTAGTTCCCAGCAGGAGCCGGACCTCAGGGTCAAGAGCACAGGAACTCCGGGGAGTGATTCTGCAGCCAGGTGCACTGGCCTATGGCAAGCTCCCTCCCTCCCCTCTGGGATAACATTTTGAAGCAGGTGTTAAAAGTCATCCCAAGTCCATCTTTCTGAAGCATGGGGTCAAAAGGCCAGCCATCAAAGGCTCGAACCACCCTCTTCATTCCCCTCGTTGGATCTCTATCGCTGCCGGAGTCACGGGAGACGTTAGTTTCAGAGTTATAGTCTGAGCACCTTGGCTTTCCAGTAAATAAATGCTTCAGACCGGTCTAGTAGGCAGGTCATTAAAATCTCCCTGAGCATTGTCTAAGGAAGGCCACCGAGAGCCACAAATCTTGCCATGGGGGTTCAGCCTTTACCCAGTCAGCACTTCCATGATGCCGAAGGGCTGGTGAAAGATTTCAGAGTGGTTCTCTCCTCACCCTTACTTAGCAAAGTGAGGGAGGCAGGCTGACCTTGAGCAAGTCGAATCTTCTACCTCAGCTTCCTCATCTGTCAGACCAGACAGCCTTCACCTCTTAGGGGTAAAGAAAAGGTTTGCAGATTCTTCCGTCTAATCCTAAGAGTCCTTGGTTCTACCTCAGAACGGAATGGAAAATCGAATGAGTAATCTTGCAGAACTGGTTATGCTCCACTAAACTCAAACTAACCCGCAGAGGCGGTCAGGATGACTCTGAGTAGGCTTGCTGCAGAGGCATGAGAAGGCACCTCAAGTTTTGCTCTTTATCACCCAGAGTCACCAGAGTGCTCGTTGATGCTAACAAAAACCCAGAAGAAGGTTGGGTAGGTTTGGGGTGTGGGGGTGTTTTCTTTTTTACTTTCTTTGCTTATTTCGAGACGAGGCTGGCCCCAGACTCACTCTGTAGCTGATGTTGGTCTTTAAGTTCGGACTCCCCCTGCTTCCACCTCCCTGGTGCAGGGTTGTCATGTGTGTGCGTGACTATAGTCAGTTCATGTGCTAGGGACGGAAGTCAAGGCTTTGTGAGCGCTAGGCACACCTCTGCCAATGAAGCCACGTCCCCAGACCCAGACGAGGGCTTCAGCGTGGTAAATAGCCAAGCGAACGCCTCCTCAACAGTTGGTAGGAGCAGAGGGTAGGACGAAAGCCTTGACAATTCCTGACCTTGTAAAAAATGGCCTGGTGTCTGTGCGACAGCCTGGACCAGTTTCCCTCTTTCCCGTGCTTCAGAAAAACCTCTAGCTTCTTCACAGGGCACCGAGGTTGTGCGAGTAGTTTACCTCCATGGCTCTTGGAGACAACATCTTGTAGGCAGATTAGTGCGTCACATGAATCTCTAAGAAGTGAACTGGAGAAACAGCCAGGCGGTGAGGGGAAAAACAAAACGAAAGAAAACAAAACGAAGAAAGAGGGAAGCCGAACGTAGATCAGTGTGGAGGAACAGTGTAGACAGAGACACTATATGCCCTTGGATAAGTACCTTAACATCTCTGGCTTTCAACTAACTCCTCTGTGACTCTAACGAGGGGCAGTAGAATGTGATCTCCAAGAACCTAAGGTCAGATAATATGGTTCCTGTCTCCCACCTCCTTCCCCCAAAACCTACTGTGTCCTGGCCAGTTCCTAGAAGGGCCACTCCTTAGAAAGTGCCTGCTTTTCCCAAACTCATTCCCTGACTCTGCCTGCTCAAAAGAGAGCCATCTCTGACTAGGATTCACACCCTGCCCTTCCTCCCTCTGCTCATTTGAATTGATGAGTCTGGGACAGCCAGTCAACGATGTTCCAGTAACTGACAGTTGGCTTTATTGAAAGTGAACGCTGGGCTTCCCATTCATGTCAGTCTGGGTCCTTGGATCCACTTGACTGCACACTCGGAAGTGGACACCTGCCCCCCAGCATCCCTGGCTGCCCCCACAATCCGCTGAGCCAGGCCCAGCTACTACAAGCCAGCCTGTTTAAATGAGGCCTGCTGGGAGCCAGCATGGCCAATGTGGTGAGGCTGCGTGTTTGTGCCTGAGGTGGCTTGCACAGGAGAATTCTCACTTTCCACCAGGCCTCTCTGGGCTGCTCTGGAAAGATTGCACTGCCTCCAGGAGTTCTTCCCCACAGGAATCAGAGCACCAGTGCAGGCCTACTCCATCGCAGACTTCATTCTTGCCCTATTCCACACCAGGTTCTGGGATGCTTAGTTTCTCCACTTGGGGGGCCTGCCTGGGCTTCAGGCTTCCCCAAGGAAAGCATACAGAAGCCATCTCCATTAGATTTCATGGCAGCAGACAAACGCTGCTTAACTTCTGGGCTGTGGTGTTTACTTCTGTCAACTTGACAGAATCCAGAACCCCCTTGAAGATAAGACTCTGGGCACTTCTATGAGCGGGGTTTCTAGATTAAGTTAACTGCAATGGAAAGACCCAAACTAAATGTGGGCAGCACCAATCTGTGCAGCTGCTGTTCTGGACTGAATACAGAGGCTAAAGCAAGGGGCTAAGATGATGGCTCACTGGGCAAAGGGCTTGCCACACACGCATAAATGAGTTTACACCCTCAGTGCCCCGGTAAAAGCTGCAGTGTGGTTGGGTGCATCTCTACCACAGCACTTGGAGAACGGAGAAAAGCAGAAGCCCGGAGGTTCACTGGCAAGGCAGGCTATCAGAAGCAGGAGTTCCAGGTCAGTGCAGGTAGGACCTGCCTCAAAAAGTAAAGGCAGAGAGCAAATGGGAAGACACCTGACATTACCTCCAGCCTATGTTGTCACATGCATGCAGGTGTAAACCACATACACATTACAGAGTGAGGAGAGTGACGTGAGCTGAGCACCAGAATTCTCTCTCTCTCTCTTCTTGACTGTGGACGCCATGTGGCCAGCTGCCTCTCTCCTGCTACTTGAGATTTCCTTCCTAGTGTGTGTTAAAGCAAGGCTTCCTTCTCTTTCTTTCTTCCTTTCTTCCTTCCTTCCTTTCTCTCTCTCTCTCTCTCTCTCTCTCTCTCTCTCTCTCTCTCTCTCTCTCTCTCTTTCTTTCTTTCTTTCTTTCTTTTTTGAGACAGGGTTTCTCTGTGTAGCCCTGGCTGTCCTGGAACTCACTCTGTAGACCAGGCTGGCCTCGAAATCAGAAATCTGCCTGCCTCTGCCTCCCAAGTGCTACAAGCCTTCCTTTTCAAAGATACTTTTATCGGATATTTCATCACAGCCACTGGACGAGTAACTGATACAAGGGTTTAAGCCCCAATGTCATAGTCCCTGGCTGCAGAGCTCTGGGCCATTTCAGACCCTCTATTTCAACTATAGCTGGGAATAATAATACTGCCTGCCTCATCAGGTTGTACAAGATTAAATGAATTTATACTTGTTAAGTACTTAGAACAGGGCCAGGCACACGGCAAATGCCCAATAAATCTCAGTCATTACTGTTGCCATTAATTTGGCCAAAGAACAAATGTGCAAAGTACCTGGAAAGAGGACCATTTGAGTTCATCATTGAAAAGCTATTGTCTGACCTAAGTGTTAAAATGTTCCTTGCCAGCAAGATGGAATCACTTAACTGTGACACTGGGTACTAATGGTCAGAATGTAATTGCTCGTGAAATTTTACAATTTTAAGATGAAAATTGGAACTTGGGGAATAGCTTAGCAATTGAAGTGCCTGCTGCAGAAATGTGAGGACCAGAGTTTGGACCCCCCAGAAACCCATGTAAATGCCAGGTGAGCATTGGCAGCCAGCCTGCAATTCCTGACCAGGAAGGTGGAGCAGGGGAACGGGTCCGCAGAACAAGCTGGCTAGGAAAACTAGCCACACTGACAAGCTCTGGGTTTGTCTGAGAGACCCCTGCCCCTATGCATAATGTGGAAGAACCACCAAGAACGATTCCCTGACATCAACCTTAGTCTTCCACATATATGCACATATGTACACACATATGTGTGCAAAAGTCATACATATACACACACGCACAATAGACACATGAAGAATGGAATAAGAAAAGATGAAAATGGACTATTTAGAATATGAGTGGAGGAGAGGGTGGAGGAGCGGGAGGGAGCTGCAGTTCCTGTAACCAGATTATATGGACTGCCCTCTTTCCATATCTCTTCATGGGTGACTTGCCTTCAGCTCTGGAAAATAAACCTGAAAAGCACAGAAATTAAATAATCTATTGCTGACTGATGATTCAAATTAGATTTACCTGAATCTAAAAGCCTGCCTCTTTATGTCTCTCGGTCTGCTCGAGCGCTGTGCAGGCTCACACTCCACAGGAGATAGATACACAGGATGTGGCTTTGTGAAAGAGGTTCTGAGGGGCTTGGCTCCTTTTCATGTGAAGACATTGAAGACCCATGGCTTAGGCAATGGGACAGACTCTGAAAATGCTTCAACTGGACTTGATCTTGGACTTCCAGCCTGATTTTTTAAAACATTACTCAGCCTATGGCATTTTATTTAAGCACTTCAAACCAACAGAGGCAAGATCTTTAGGAAAACAGGCTCAGAATTCCAAAGATGGTGTTGAAATTTCAGGACAGCTCAGAAGAAGCTAAATACAGGCATAGAAAGTTCTAGGGAAAAAAAAGAAAAAAAGCTCTTTTTGGAAAAAAAGGGGGAGGTGGGGTAGACGGACTGATAAGTTACTTGACTGTTTCAAGGGGGTTGAGGGGTGTTTTATAGCTCTGATAGATATTTTAGGGAACAAATATACAAGTCCACACAAAAATAAATCATGATTTATAGGGAAAATACAACAGGGTACCAGAAAGGAATTGTAACTACAGTATACATTTTTACTCTGACATAAACAATGTTTTAAAAAGAGGAGAAAAGTGTTCTCATCCAAGTCAGAATGATTCAAGCTAGTATGGAAGATATTAAACACATTCTAGCACTTCGAGTGCCAGGGTCCCACCCTCAAGCTCACATACCACTCTCATGGTCTTGTTTATATATAGTGCACCGAGGAACTTCACAAAGAAAACCTTCCAAGGTCCTTCTTGGTCACAATTCAAGATGGTTAATCCGGGGCCAGAGAGATGGTTCTGTGGTTAAGAGTGCTTACTGATCTTCCAGAAGACCCAAGTTCAGTTCCTGGTACTCATTTCAGGTGGCTCACCACCACCTATAACTCCAGTTCCAGCAGATCTGACAGCCTCTTCTGGCCTCCAAGGGTACTGCACACACACACACACACACACACACACACACACACCCTACACACTCATTCATACATCACACACATATATGCATGCATACATACATACATACATACATACTCACATCTCACACACACACATCCACACAAACTAAAATAAAATGTTTTAAAGATGATTAATCCCTACAAAGAATAGCTATGAGATATAATTGGGATAGACTAACTTTGTTCTTTTTTTCACATGTACTCATTTATTTTTCTGTGTGCATGCACATGAGCTTCAACACACATGTAGCAGTCAGAGGACAACTTACAGGAGTCAATCTTCTTCTCTCTTAAAGCTGTGTGCAAACCCAGCACCTCTCCCCACTCAGCCTGTACTATATACCATGACAGAAACAAGAGAGGCCCTGCCTCAAAAGGAAAAAGAAGAGACCCAACTCCCAAAGGTTGTCCTCTGACCTACACACACACACACACACACACACACACACACACTCACACACACAGCATGTACTCTTTGTCTCTCTCAATAATAATACACACATGAAATACCAATAATTAATCATTAAGTTACTTGAGATGGGTTATACTTATTCAATGATTACCCCAGAATCCATGACATGAAACAAGAGAGTCCATTCATATTCAGTAAGACTTGCAAGTGCCACAGACCCAGCCTGCTATCTAAATAATATAAAACATCACTAGAGGTTTATTCTTTGCACCTATGAGAGATGTAGATGTGATTCCTGTGTGAATGTAGGCACACTCGTGGCATGTGGAGGTCAGAAGATAACCTGGGGTGTCAGTCCTTAACGTACACCTAATAGGAGATGGGCTATCTCTTTCCCCCACCCCACACCAGGCTAGCTGGTCTGCAAGCTTTCTGGGATTCTCTTGTCTTGACCTCCATCTTTTATATCGGTTCTGGGAACCTGAACTGCTAACTATTGTGAACTATCTATTGTTCTAAGAAATGTAGACTATTTCAGTTGCCAGCTCTAGCAAGGGGGATACTTTGAAAGAGAATGCAAGCTATGGATAGCTTGGCAACAAACTAGAATAACTGGAAACATTGTGTCGGGCAGAAGACCATGTCCAATCTTAACCATTTACAAATCATTTCTAGGGGTACCTTTATGCCTAATATGAGGCCGTGTTGATGATTGGAAAGACTAATTCTGGAACACGCCTGAGTTAGGGGATACCAGCGACTAGTCTGAAATCCAGGAGGCATAGAAATCCCTTTGGATTCTTATTGCCTCTTATCCTTTATCAGGATTTTATCCCCGATATTATGGATGTGACTGGAGTAGACGGGTGTGCGTAGCACTTACCTCCTGAACCATCGCCACAGCCCAAAGGCCCCAGACTTTGTTCTTTTAAAAATTGTATTTGGTGGCCGGACGGTGGTGGCACACGCCTTTAATCCCAGCACTTGGGAGGCAGAGGCAGGCAGATTTCTGAGTTCGAGGCCAGCCTGGTCTACAGAGTGAGTTCCAGGACAGCTAGGGCTATACAGAGAAACCCTGTCTGTAGGGCTGTCTCGAAAACACCAAAAAAAAAAAAAAAAAAAAGTATTTGGATCCATGGGCCAAAGATTTTTTTTTTCAGGATCACGAGCTCAATCCTATCACCAAAATGGATCCAGGAGGAGCCTCAGAAGACGTCTTAGAACTCATTTCATGATATTGTCTTAATGAACACCCTAGGTCTGCCTTACCTCCGCCCAATAATAAAGGCCTCCTCTTCTAGATCAATCTGAAGTCAATAGCAACATCCTCTACTGTAGCTGCAAAGGTATAAGGGGTAAAAAATCATAGCCTAGGTCCCCTTCCCAGACTCCACAGCTGCATGTGAACCAAGCATTACTGAAAGTTAAATTTCTACTTTTTAACAGTCTCAGGCTTGTCCACAGAGCAAGCCACACCAAAGCATACCAGTTGGGTTTTTGTTTTGTTTTGTTTTGTTTTAAATCACATTCCCCAAACTACTGCCCTTTCAAACACATATGTAAATGAGGGGCCCCCACGAGCTATTCATGCAAATTTGCTTTAAATAAGGTTCCCAAAGACTAAAAGGCCGTTGGTGGCTTCAGAAAATATTTTGTAGGGAAGCGTTGTGTCCATAGTGAACAGGGGCTGTGCAACCCTGGGAAAATTAGGTTGTGCAGAGGACAAAACAAAGAGCCAAGGTTGGAACAGGAT
>NW_022196891.1:25160763-25177813 GCF_008632895.1 Mastomys coucha | reverse complement strand
TTTTTGTTTTTTGTTTGTTTGTTTGTTTGTTTGTTTTTATGAGACAGGGTTTCTCTGTATAGCCCTGGCTGTCCTGGAACTCAGAAATCCGCCTACCTCTACCTCCCAAGTGCTGGGATTAAAGCCGTGCGCCACCACGCCTGGCCAAAGATTATTCTTAAACAGGAAGATGTCTCTAAAGATCTACTTAATATTTTATTAATTGATTAATAGGAGCTGGGAGAATGGCTCAGTAGGTAAAGGTGCTTGCAGCCAAGTCTGGCGACCTGAGTTCGATCCCCCAGACTCCCACATGATGGAAAGAGAGACTCAGCCTACAAGTTGTCCTCATGTGTGCCACTCAATAACTAAATAAATGAATGTAAAAATTTAAAACTCATTAATAGGGCTAGGGGAGATGGCTGAGTGGGTAGAAGAAGTACTTGCTATGTAATCACGAGGACTGACGTTCAGACCCAGGAACCTGAGTGCAACCAGCTGTGGCAGCTTGAGTCTGTGACCCCAACGATCCTATGATCAGATGGAAGCCAAGGGATGAGAACCCTCAGAAGCTTGCAGACCAGGTGACCTGGAGTGGGTGGAGAACAAGAAGAGGCAAGGATCAAACATTTGAGGCTATCCTCCAACCGCCACATACATACTATGGTATACAATTTGTACCTAGGCATGAAGACATAGACATTAAAAATTAATAACGATCATACATTAGTAAGTGTGTCAAAAGGTCTTTGTTGGACAGACGAAATCCCAAGGCCTCTGGAACCGGATAGCCACATGTCAATATAGCCAGAGGGCCATGAAACCCCAAGATGCTCTTGACTTGAACTCTGCCAAAGACCCCCTGGCTAAGAAGGTCATGTCACTAGCTCCAGGAAAATGGCCCCAGGTTAGACCCTAAGAGCTGCCTAGTAGGAGGAGGGTTTTTGTTTGTTTATGTTGTGTTGGTTTGTTCTTGAGACTGAGTCTCATGTAGCCTGGGGTGGCCTCAAACTCTCAAACCTAGCCAAAGATAACCTTGAACTGATCCTCCCGCCCCCATCTCCAGAGCACTAGGATTACAATCAGGAGCCATTTTTGTGGGAAGCCCTTGTTCTGCGGGATGAGAGTTCTGGCCAGGTGGGCAAGGGATTTGGCGCTAGAATAGACACAAGGGAGTGCTGAGTCTGAATGTATTTCTTAAAAATGGCATGAGGCTTTTACAGTCATTGCAAAAGAGAAAGAGAAATCTGGCAGCTCAGTAGTCGAGGTACATCTAAAACACACTGGGTCTAAAACAGCAGCCTCTGGACTGGTGCAGCACCCCTGGGCTCTGAGCACGCTCTGGCTGCATGGGCCTGCCCAAAGTCCTGAGGGGCGGGCGGGGGGCCTCGGGTGCACCAGCCAGGAGGGTAGAGGCTCAAATCTCGAATCTCCAGTCTTCAATCTCGAATCTAGAATGCTGAATGCTGCACACTGTCTCACACACACACACACACTCTCTGCTCAAGGTCCCACCCATCCTTAGTAAAACACCCACTATGCTAATCTTCTGGGCTGTCTCTTGCTAATTCTTGACCTGACCTTGCCCTGGGATAAATCTCCCAATTCTGTAAGCTTCCATGCCCTGCCCACAATGCCAGAGGCAATTAGTCTGGATGAGTAGGTAACATTCCAAGCCAGGGTTTGGCTAAGATGTTGGAATATTGGTAAAGGTCAGAGAGTAATGTCCAATTTTGTCTAGCTATTAATAAATCATATCTTGGTGGGCACCTAGCACGCTTCACAAGGACATATCTGAGCTACCTCTAAGTTAGGGGATGCCATGACTGACTGAATACCCAGGAGGCACAAACTCCCTTTGAAGTCATAATGCCTCTTGTCCTTAATCAGGCTTTTACCCCCCCCCACACACACACACCCATATTGCAGACTTAACCAGAGTAGATGAGTGGGCGTGGCAAGCCATTACATCCCCTTTCTTGCAGCACTAGGGATGGAACCCAGAGCTTCAAGCTAGCTAGACAAGTATTCTACTAATTCAGCCATGACCCAACTGGTTCTTTTTTTTAATTAGTTATTTTCTTTATTTACATTTCAAATTATATCCTCTTTCCTGGTTTCCCCTGGTGGGGGGAACCCTATTCCCTCCCCCCTCTCCCTGCTCACCAGCCCACCAGCCCACCAGCCCACCATCTCCCACTTCCAGGCCCTGGCATTCCTCTACACTGGGGTATAGAGCCTTCACAGGACCAAAGGCCTCCCCTCCCATTGATGACCAACTAGATCATCCTCTGCTACATATGCAGCTGGAGCCATGAGTCCCACCATGTGTACTCTTTGGTTGGTGGTTTAGTTCCTGGGAGCTCTGAGGGTACTGGTTAGTTCACATTGTTGTTCCTAAGGGGCTGCAAACCCTTCAGCTCCTTGAGTCCTTTCTCTAGCTCCTTCACTGGGTACCCTGTGCTCAGTCCAATGGATGGCTGTAAGCCTCTACTTCTGTATTTGTCAGGCACTGTCAGAGCCTCTCAGGAGACAGCTATATCAGGCTCCTGTCAGCCAGCACTTGCTGGCATCCACAATAGTGTCTGGGTTTGGTGATTGTATATGGGAAGGATTCCCAGGTGGGGCAGTCCCGGGATTGTCCTTCCTTCAGTCTCTGCTCCACCAACTGGCTCTTGTGATGTTTCCCAACATCTTTCGAGAAATCCCTTCTCCCTTGAGATTCTCAGAGATTAATCAGAGAATTAATTAGATTCTGAATTCTATTCAATTGAATAGAATTGATTTAGAAGGAGAAAAGGCATCAAAAAGATGAGACCTCTGGCAGTGGAGCACACAGTGGAACATGCAGAGGAGCATGCAGTGGAGCATGCAGTGGAGCATGCAGTGGAGCATGCAGTGGAATATGCAGTGAAACAAGCAGTGGAGCATGCAAGCTTCAGGTGCTCAGTCTCTCTGTTCCTCATTCTTGGGAAAAAGGATGAACTCACTGTCTATGTTAGGGTTTTACTGCTGTGAACAGAGACCATGACCAAGGCACATTTTTGAGGACAACATTTAATTGGGACTACACTGAATATATCTTGTTCTGCTTTTTGTTTTTAACTTGTGTCTTTAATTAGCGTATTTAAGTAGAGGATCTCAAATCTAGCTTACTGGTGTTCCCAAGGCCCAGGCTGGGTTCAGAGGTTCATTCCATTATCATCATAGCAGGAAGCATGGCAGCATACAGGCAGGCATGATGCTGGAAGAGCCGAGAGTTCTGCATCTTGTTCCGAAGGCAAACTGGAGAAGACTGGCTTCCAGGCAATGACAAGAAGAGTCTCCAAGCCACCCCAACAGTGACACACTTCCTCCAACAAGGCCACACCTACTCCAACAAGACCACACCTCCTAATGGTGCCCCTCCTTGGGCCAAGCATATTTAAACTACCACACTCACTTGTCTCTAAGGGGATTGAATATAACTAACAGCAAAGAGAAGATCAACATGGGAAGGGAAGGCATGTAAAATGGACATTCAGGGTGCTGAAGATGTAGATGGATTTAATCTCTGACTCTGCCTGAGACACACCACCTTCATGGGAAAGTATTGACTGGAAAATAAAGAACCTTGTCTGTTAGGTACATTGAGTCATTATACTATTGGAACCCCCCCCCCCCACGTCACTCAGAAACAGAGGTAGCCACCACCCTGCAGTCCCAAGCTGGCCACTCATAAAAGCTACTGTTCTTATGTTTGTTTGTTTAGGAAAAGGTCTCCTGTAGCACAGGCTGGCCCCAGCCTGTGTTTATAGCTGAAGACAACCTTGAACTTCAGATTCTCCTGCCTGCGCCTCCAGCATCCTGATGTTACAGGCATCCTCAACCACGCTGGAGTGCTGAAGATTGACTGGAGGGCTTCCTGCGTGATAAGCAGATGCTCTACCAATGGAGCCTAGTCCCCAGCCTTCAGTATTCCCACATGAGGAGCTTGAATACACATCCGGGAACACCTTGGGACACTGGTGAAGAGCTGAGGACCAATGACATCTATCTGTCCTGATCATCCATCAGAGTCCGCTCTTGATTCAGCATCCCTGACTCTAAACCCCAAGTTCATTTTGACTCCATGGGGCTCCCGCTCCACAAAGTGACCCCGTTGTTCTCCACCTCCTCTCAAATTCCACCCGAGTCCACTGACAGCTGACGACGCAGCTTAATCTTTCAAGCTGCCTTTGAATTTACAGTCTAGTAAAGATATCTGCTCCTGGGGGCTAGAACTAGGAACTAGAAAGTCCGAGGCTTGAAGGAGAAATTTTTTTCCCGAGTGCTGTTGACACACATTTATTATTAAGGTCTTGGTAATTCTTCTTACGTCTCTCAGTAGATTTCTCTGCTCCATTAATTTTAGTGCCTTTGAGAGTTCAGAATGCAACCTCCATTCCTTAGTCCTTGAAGAACAGCAGCGCCAAGGAGGAAAGGGAGGACGAGAGGCAGCTGGACCAGTCAGCAGGTGCAAGTTTACAAACAGCCCAACAAAGCCAGAGCAACCTTACACCTGCCAGCCACTAAGCATATACGCCAAAGCAAGGGCTCAGGTGGAAGGACCATAGACTGATGCTCTACACTTTGGCTTCAAATGTCCAAACATGCCTAGCATAGATGCACACATATACATGTACAAACTCACATATACATGCACATAGACAGGCCCATATATACACAGATACATATATATACATATATACACACATATGTGCACACAGACACACATATGTGCACACAGATATACACATGTACTCTTCTGTGTGCATGTGTCAGTCTGTGTGACTCCTATCTCTCTCTCCCCTTACTGTGTCTCTGCATACGTGTATGGGTCTTTCCACTCTGTCTCTCTTCTGTATTTGAATGTCTCTATATATGTCTCTCTTCTCTCACCTTTCTCTGTTCTTTCTCCCTCTCTCTTTTATCTCATCTCCCTTTCCGTCTTTCTTCTCTGCCTCCCCCTCTCCCATGCCTAACTGCTGCCCTTCAAATCTAGGCTCTGTGAACTTGACCTTCAGCCTCAGGCCTGACTATCAGGCATTTACCTCAGGTCCTCTGGAATGTGAACTTGAGCCAAGTCTAATGTTCTCTACTCCACCCACCGGGCTTTCCATGAGCTCCAAAACATCATCTGTAGCTCAAAACTCTTGAGGAACCCAAGTTCTGGCACCTCCCCCTTGGGTTGGAAATCCTGTTTCCCAAGTTGTCAGGCACAGCCTGGGCCTTGGGAACACCAGTAAGCTAGACTTTGGGATCCTCTACTCAAGTACGCTAATTAAAGACCCAAATTAAAAACAAAAAGCAGAAAAAGATGTATTCAATGCAGCCACACTGGAGAGAGGAAGACTAGTGAGACCCAGTGACTTGGCCCACAAGTCTGTATCCAGGGTCCTGATGTGAGACTTGTATTTAAATAGAGGGCAAGAAGTATGCATAACTATGCAGTCCTGGCCAAGATGTGGTCAGAGCCCATCACTGACCCGTCATTGTCTGGGCTCCAGTCTCTCCTGCAAGGTGGTCCGACAAGTTGTCAGAACTGTGTGAAATCTTCCTGGGAGACAAGCTCCTGATTGGCTGGCACCAGGCTTTTGGCCAATTTTCCCAGTGTGAGACTCCTAGGGAAATTCCAATTCCTTGGGGTCCATTGCTTCAGCCATCAGATAGCCAAAGGGCACAGTTATCTGTTTCCACTCTCTTCATCTTTGCCAGGGGGTTCCAATGCAAGCAACTAGTGTAACGCCGAGCAGGCCGTGGGCACTCTGCAAGTGTCCCACCCAGCAGGACAGTCCCAAGCACATCAGAGCCCAACACTGCCCTACTAGACACACTGTCTGAGTCCGTCAGCCTCGAATTCTGCCTCCCATGTTATAACTGTGAGTAAGCCTGCCAGAGGACTACAGGGCCGCAGTGCCACCCTACAAGGCCATAGGACCTAACTCAATCTTGCAGATCTCAATTTGATTTCACACGCTACCATTCAGTTGAGCTTATTTTTTCCCAGAGGTGAGCCCAGGATCCTGCCGCTCCTTCGAATGTTCCAGAGACAGTAGGGCAACTATTTCTGGCAGCCAAGAAAGGTCTGTCGGAGCCTCTCCTGCCCTAGCTCAGCCCCAGCTGGGTGCCAAAACTACTGACCAGGCAGTGTGGCTGGTCTAAGAGTACAGACACTGTCTGTCTGTCTGTCTGTCTGTCTGTCTGTCTGTCTGTCTCTTGATCTCATCCTCCTGTCCCACCCCAGGGGCTAGTTCAAGAAGCTGCACGGAGCTGGAGCCTCCAAGAACACTACCATCTAAAATCTGGACACTTTCCCTCCATTGTTCCCGAAAGGTTCTTGTCTATGAGTCCAGGCGTGGGGGAGGGTGGAAGCAGGAGAATCATCTTGGATCACACACAGAGAGAACATTCATTGTCAATGACACCTCCCGCTGCCCACTCTCAGACCACCCCCCCTCCCAGAGGCCAACGGAGCCCAGAGCCTGCTACAAAACAACAGCCTTGGGCATTCACAGGAGCACCAGTGACTCACCCTCCCCACTGCAGCCCAAGCTTCCAACAGCCCATGAGCTCATTTTAATTGAAACCCATCCACCGTTTTTTTTTTTTTTTTTAATGAGTGAAACAGACTGCTGGAGAGAGTCTTATCCCCTCTCCATTCTTATTCCCGATTCCCAAGAAGAGTCCTTGATGCTGGTGAGCCAGGGATCAAGTTGAGCTGTTGACAAGTGGGCCTCATCAGAGGTTCTTAGTGGGATGTAGGAACACAGGAGGCGCCTAGAACCAGTTTCATCTGATGAATCAGTACTTTCTCAAATCACCAGAAACCACGTGTTATCATCAGAATTCTGCTACTAGGGGCTGGGGATGTAGGTCGGTTGGTAGGAAGCTTGCCTGGCATGCGCGAAGCCCCGAGTTCTACCCCGCAGCACTGCATAAAATGGGATGGTGCAAACCTGTAATTCTAGCCCTTGAGAGGTAGAAGCAAGTGGATCAGGAGTTCAAGGTCCTACTCTGCCCTATGTGGAGCTTGAGGACAACTTGGGCTATATAAGACCATCTCAAAAAACTACACTAGGAAAAAAATAGATACTGCTTTTTACTTTTATTGTTGTATAGATGGCTGTTAATAAGTATACATCACTGCGTGTGTGTGTGTGTGTGTGTGTGAGAGAGAGAGAGAGAGACAGAGAGAGAGAGAGAGAGCGAGACAGAGGCAGAGACAGAGACAGAGACAGAGGCAGAGAGAGACAGAGACAAACAGAGACAGAGAGAGAAAGGGAGGGAGACCCATCCATCCATCCCCACTTCCTTAACTCCTTGGTGAATCTAACAAAGTAACAAGAGATAAAACAGTTAAGAGAGAGCATACAATTCCTAAGTCTTACAGATAAGATCGTCACAGAGAGTAAAGTCTATAGAGATCAAAGGGGCATGTTTTTTTTTTCATACTGTTTATAGTGAAAGAGGGAGTACATTTCTAAAAACCTATCAGGACAGAGGGATCTGTGGCCAGGGATATAAATTCTCGGCGAGTCATCAAGATATATGAGGGGATGTGAATTGGACAGAAGATAAGATTGACATGTGGGTTTATTTATTCAGGCCCATGGCAGTCCCAATTACCAGTCTCTGGTGACAAGGATTTATTTTCCTGCCCTGGTAGAAGGGAAGCACCCCTCCCATAGGAATCTTTATGACCTGCTACACATAGGAAAAGGTGAGCCATCCAACCTTTTCCACAGATGCAGTTTCTCCACTGCTTTTATGTTCAAATTATGAATGCATCAGTTCCGTGAATGTTAGGTTGGTACATCCTTACATACATCCATAGGCAAATTTTAATTACCTAAGTTCTACCCCCATGACAAAAAGAACTTTGTCCTGTGGCCGGAAACAATATATAATACAAAAATATATATTTTTTAAAAGTCACAAAAAACCCAGATGATGGATGGGTAAAAGAAATGTGGTATGTCCACTAAAATGGAATATTATTCAGCTATGAAGATGAATGAAGTGCTATGTATGCTACAATATGGATGAACCTTGAAAGCATTATGACAAATGGAAGAGGACAGACATAACTGGGATCCCATTTAGAATATCCATAGAATTGACAGTCCATTGATGGTTTCCAGGAATGGAAGCCTAGCAAGGTATAAGGAAGGCTGGGGAAAGGTTGCTTATGGGTAAATGGTTTTTTTGAGGATGATAAGTAAATGTACAAGAACCCTTTCCAAAATGGGTAAAATGTGGGCTAGAGATGTAGCTCAGCTGTTAGAATGCTTGCCTACCACAAGTTAAGCCATGTCCACGTCACGTAAAATGTGTGTGGAGGCACTCACCTGTAACGCCAGCACTGTGAGGTGGAGACAGAGAATAAAGAACTCAAGGCCAGCCGAGGCTACATAAAAGCCTGTGTCTTAGTTTTATTCTCATGCTGTAACAAAAACAATGACCAAAACAACTTAGGAGAGGAAAGATCCATTTCAGCTTCCATTTCCAGGTCACTGTCCATCATGGAGGAAGTCAGGGCCGGTGGCTGAAGTAGAAACCCTGGAGCAATGCTGTTTGCTGGCTCATTCCCAGGCTTATGCTTACCCTGCTTCTTTACGGGGTTGGGAACTTCCTGCCTAGGGAATGGTGCTGCCCACAGTGGGCTGGACTCTTCTATAGCAATTAACAATCAAGACAATGCCCCAACAGACATGCCCACAGGCCATGTCTCCAACTGAGCAACTCTTCAACTGAGACTCTCTTCTCAGGTGACTCTAAGCTGTACCAAGTGGACAGTTAAGACTAACTAGAATATCTTGTCTCAGAAAGGAAAAACAAAAAGAAAGAAAAGTAAAATAGTTTCTTCTTTAATATGGTGCAGTATTTACATATGTTCTATATACCTTCTCACAGGCAAGGTTTATAAATCAAACACAAGGAACACAACTTGGGAAGTGCTCTCTTTTTTAAAAAAAATATTTCTGTTTTTATTTTACTTTAATATAGGTACATGTGGAAGTGGGAGGGAAGGATTATGGGAGGGATGTATAATGTGCTCGCAGAAGCCAGAAGAGGGCATGCGATTCTCCTGGAGCTGGAGTGACAGGCAGCTGTGAACCACACAATGTAAGTGCTGAGAATAAAACTCTGGTCCCCTTTGAGAGCTACAAGCTCTCTTAACCGCAGAACCACCTCTTCAAGCACCTGTAAGGTATTCTTATGCCCCGTGGCTCAGTCTGCTAAGCGTGTTACATAAAGATATCATTTTTATCTAATTACTAAGCCACTGGCTGAATTCACAGTTGGGCAACCCAGGCAAGGAGGGCGACTGCATGATATTCCTGGGAGACAGAAGGGACTCACTGAGAGAGACTTTCGCCTCAGTCACTGTTTGCTACCATCGGACTTCAGATGTTGACACACTGGAAAACACTCGCCCTTTGCCTGTGTGAGCTTGCAGCACCTGTTAATGGCCATCGTTTCCTACCTACACTCTGAAACCGAAATCACGGGTGGACTGCTATGCGCACTCAGCATTTACATGCATATATGAAGAGCTGAATCCAGTCCTCGACTTTTTTTAAAAAACAATTATGTATTTATTTTACTTATATGGCACACCACCATTGTCTTCAGACACCCCACAAGAGGGCATTGGGTCCCATTGAAGATGGTGGCGAGCCACCATGTGGTTACTGGGAATTGAACTCAGGACCTTTGGAAGAGCAGTCAGTGCTCTTAAGCTCTGAGACATTTCTCCAGCCTTCCCCTGACCCCCAGTCTTCACCCTAATCACTAAACTATCTCCTATTATTGCCCCGTTTCCACTGGAGGGGAGGGGAGCTGTCTGGTTTTTTTGTTTTGTTTTGTTTTGCTTTGTTTTCTAATTTCTAGGTGCTCTTTACATATTGTAGGCAGTACTGCTGCATCTACAGTGAGATGGTTTTCTCCTAGTCTCTTCATTTTTAATGCTTTTGGTAGCACAGTTGCTGCTGCTCGTGCTGCTGCTTTTAATTATACTACCAGGCCTATCCATCGTTCTGTTCCTATGTCTTACCCTCACAGTATAGGACTGACCACAGAGAAGGTTCTCAATGGGCCCGTCTGAGTAAACTAAATGAATCAACAAAGTCATGCGAACAGTTAAATTCTGAATATGATCAGAGAGATTCTCATTTTTAAAAGTAGAATTTTGAAGGAGGAAGAGACCCTTGCTAGCATTACATCTGAACCTGCTTAGGGGTGTGTGTGTGTGTGTGTGTGTGTGTGTGTGTGTTTTGTGTGGTGTACAAATATATGTTCCAATATGAATGTGTATGTTAAAGAAAAACCCTCTGACCATCCTATATTTTTTTTTTGAGAAAGGCTGTCTCACTGTCCTGAAAGTAGTAAGCCCCAGAAATCTGCCTGTTTCCTTCCTACAGGGCGCTGGGGTTGCAAGAATGTGCCACGCCTGGCTTTTTATACTTTGTATTTTTTAGTGGGAATTCTCAGGCTTGAACTCAGGCCCTTGTGCTTACAAGGCAAGCACTGTATTAACTGAACCATCCTTCCAGCGCTATCAAACTTGGGACCTGCTGCACCCAGGGCAAGTACTCTGTGAGACGCTCACGCTCATTCTCAGGCGCTCATTCTCAGGGGCTATCTTTGTCAGAGCTTCAGCCTCCAGGAAAGATGTGGAGAAGAAAGATGCTTGTGCCTGGCTCAAGTTCAGGCTTTCCCTTCTGCCCACAGCGCCCCTAATTACTAACAAACACTTAGGGAATTGCCTTTGAAACTGAGACTATGGTTCGGTTGGTAAAGCGTTGCTACACAGGCTCAAGGATCGGAGTTCCATCCCCAGCACCCACATAAAAGCCAGGCATGATCGTGTGCATTCTGTAATCCCAGAGCTGGAGAAGCTGAGACAGGTAGCCTACTTGGGCAGTTCTAGGTTTCAGAGAGACCCTGTCTGTCTGTCTGTCTGTCTGCCCCTCTCCCTCTCCCTCTCCCTCTCCCCCTCCCTTCCTCCCTCTCTCTCCCTCCCCCCCCCTCTCTGACACACACACACACAGAAACAGAGACAAAGAGACAGAGACAGGGAGAGAATCTTAGCAATCCAAAGGGTTGAGGGTATCCCACACAAACCTCCCATGCTCAAACCAAAGGTCGAAACTTAAGAGAACAAACCTTTGTTCTCTCATTTCACCCACTTCATTATCTCCTCTGAACTTGACAGGCAGCTTATCGACACAAGGAAAACCCACTATTTAACTTCCAAGACCCACGCTAAGATTAGTACAGCTGAGAATACAGGCTTTTGAGTGGACCCAACTCCCCTGCAACCTCAACTCTGCCTTACCTTAAGGTCACCACACTTCAGTATCCCCATCTGCAAAACTATCTTGAGGAACTAATGAGAGAGAGTCTCCCGAGTAAATAAATACAGAGCCAGGGTTTGACCATCACAACAGAGGAAGAGCCCTGAAGACTTTGTGTGTTTTGAATACACACTTGTAGTCTTTTTCTTATCTTAAAAACAACTTTAGATGGGGAGCCTGGGGAGTGCCATAAATTAAGTTTGCCAGCCTAAGGCAAGATACAATAGCCCAAGACCTCATCCCCAGAGCCAACTGGCCATTGTCCTGTCCTTCCTATTACCACCTGCTGTAGTCTGAAAGCCTATTTCCTGGGGCTAATTTAAGCCAACTGGAAAAACATAAATGGCGTTAGGGTTTAACTTAGTCTCAGATAGAAAGGGTGGCCAGACCCAGAACCCCCTGGGGCCTGAACACCAGAACCATGGCTCCATCAACAGCTGCTCTGGGCTAAGAGCAAGTTGGCTCCTAGAACTCGTTCTATATAGGTCCTACCTCTGCAGCTCCACTGAGCTCTCTCTCATGGGGTTCCCTAACCCCAAGATTATGAGCAGAAGAAGAGTCCAGGCCAGATTTTACCAGCACCTTTTTCCTCCCCTGGGTCCAAGGATGATTTTTCCCCCCTCCATTTTCATTTAAAAGTTGATATTCAACTTAACACAGGGAAACTTCACTCCCCAAAGGAACAGAAATATACACCTAAGTCCTGCTCAATAGGGTAAATATTGGGATAAGATAAACATCTGTGCTGCCTCAAAAAGACCATTGTATTCTAGCAATCCGCCATTTCCTTACCTTGAGAAAAGCTCCACAATCAGAGAGCGAAGCCTTGAGGAGGGGTCGTAGTTGTGGTCAGAGAAGAATGGCCATAGTATAAGCCACACCTTCCGGCCCCAGGTTGCTCCCAAAGGCTTTCCTACTGATCCGGTTAACCATTCACCACCCAGCAGGGGTGACACCTCCAGGTCTTGTCCCACCCCATCCCCTTTTTTAAAAGGAAGAATGTGTGACGACCTCTTCCCTGCGTATTTCTGCATAGGGAGAACACATGCTGGCCTCTGTGCTGGTTTGGTCCTCAGGGCCCTAGGGGAACCACATCTTCCTTAGCTCCATCCTTCCCGGCCCTGTTATGGGATAGTGAAGACACAGACACTAACACTGCTGCTTACTTCATTGGTTTGCAAATCACTGCAAGCTTCCCTGCGCTTTATATACGTTGTGTGTGAATTAATTTACTCTTGTATACTTGCTACTTTGTTTTCTAAGGCAAGGTCACATGTAGCCCAGGCTGGACTGCAACTCTCTCTTGTAGCCCAGGCTGGTCTTGAATTCCTGGTCCTCTAGCCTCTAGCTTCTAAGTGCTGGGATTCCACACATCTACCACCATGCCTGGCCCTTTGCTTCTAATTAAGACGTAAGTGGCTCAGAAGTTGCCCAGCTCATGGACTTTGAACTCTGTGTTTTTATCCAAAAATCAAAGGCAAACAACAGAAGAGAAAGAAGAGAAAAGGCAATCTAGACTTCTTTTAGCCAAAGCGGCAGCTGTGTTCTTTCCGCCCGTCATTTTCCCTGAGGGCCGTCTCCATCCACGTCGATGGGGAGAGGAGAAGCCTGGCATCGCTTTCTGGAAGGGCTTGAACTTCAAGAGCCATCTCGGAGAGTCTTGGAGAATTCCAGACATTTCCTTAGGGTATGAGGAAGTAAGAAAGAAGTTGGAGCTGGAGACAGAGGTGCTCCAACAGACGCAATGGGGCCCATGGGGCTCCTCTGCCTCAAGTAAACTGGAGGATGCTTAGGGACCAGGTCGGGGCTGGGGGTTTGCTTGGGGGTGGGGGCGGGCTCTGTTTGCTCTCTTTGTTTTAAGTTTCTCCTGGGGGTTGTGTTTCTAGATGACTATCTCTTGTGCATTCAAGCAAAGAGAGCAACACATTAGGAAAAAACAAACATTTACATAGCTGGAGCAATGCCTGCTTCCAGGCCCCTCATTCACAGGACTCCGGCCACTTAGAGATCCAAACAAGCTGGGCTTTAGGGTTTTGTTTGCTTGACTCTTTCTTTCTTTAGAGTAGCATGGACTCTTTCCAGAACTCCAATACTCGGGAGTGACCTTCAGTGACAAGATTCTCTTTTCTCTTCCTGCAAATGAAAACCCCGTGGGGACTGAGCCACACAATCTCCTCACTAGTGACTGAATCCCAGCAAGGAGCCTCTCTTCAGGTCCACCACATCCGTGCTAGTGAGTTCCAGAACACTGGCATGGGAGCCAATCATATACGTGGGGTGTTTTATTATTATTTAATCATGCTGAGCTATCCTCAGTCATTATCGCAGGAGATTAATTATCCCTTTTTTAAGACCATTCAGACCCTGTAGCTCTAAAATTACAGAAAGTTCAGACTGAAAGCCCTCCAGGGAGCAGCTAGTCCAGGGATTTTCATACTGAGCCATTAGGGGGTCAGGGAGTCAGCCTAATGGGTTAGAACCCCATTTTCAAGAAAACACACAACACAAAGAATTTCATGTAGTCAGGGCTAGTATTGCTGCGTGAAAGTTTAGTTTCCATTCCACTTGTGTCTCTAAGGGTCATGGTATAGAAGTATGATACGTTTTCCCTTTGTGTGGTGTGGTACAGTGTAGTGTGTGTATGTGTGTGTGTATGTGTGTGGTGTGTGTGGGGTGTGTGTGTGTGTGGTATGTGTGTGTGTGGTGTATGTGTGGTGTGTGTGTATGGTGTATGTGTGTGTGGTGTGTGTGTGGTGTATGTGTGTGGTGTGTGTGTGGTGTGTGTGTGTGTGTGTGGTGTGTGTGTATATGTGTGTGTATGTGTGTGTGGTGTGTGTGGTGTGTGTGTGTATGTGTGTGGTGTGTGTGTGTGTGTGTGGTGTGTGTGTGTGGTATATGTGTATGTGTATGTGTGTGGTGTGTGTGTGGTGTATGTGTGTGTGTGTGATGTGTACATGTGTAGTGTGAAGTGTCAGCTCACATATGTGTGTGGAATAGGAACATGATGCAGATGCAGAAATCCATGCACATGCAGAAACCAGAAAGGGATATCAGGTGTCACTCTCCATCACATTCCTTGGAGACACCATCTGCCACTGAACTGATGATGGCCAGCAAGCCCCACAACCCTCCTGTCTGCACCCCACCCCAACTCTGGGATTAGAGGTGCGCAGGGCTACAGTAAAATCTTTAGTGAGTGCTGAGGATTTGAACTCAGGTCCTTGGTCTTAGAGCGAGCAATCTCATCCACCGAGTCCCCTCCCCAGACCTCCTTTCAACGTCCATGTCGTAGGGGAGCCAGCTATTCTCCCAACCTTACCAAACCCACCCGCTCAAGCTCCACTGTCAACGCTCATCACTTTCTGCCTGGGTTATGGTATAGTAGTGCTTAGTTCCCATCAGGCAGTAAACACCGCAATCGCCTAAGACAGTTAATATTACCAACCTGGCAGGATCTAGAGTCACCCAAGAGACAAGGTTCTGGGCAGGCCTGTGAGGGAGTTTTTCGCAGTTGAGTTAACCGAGCAGCGAGGGCCCACGCTGAGTGTGAGCTGTAGCATTCCACAGGCTGGGGTTCTGGATTAAATGCAAGGAGAAGATGTGTGCTTAGCAACAGCATCCATCTCTCTCTGCCTCCTGACTGCCTGCGGATACCGTGGGACCAGCTGCCTGGTCCTCCAGCTGCCTTGCCCTCCCACAGAAATACACTGTACCTTTTGATCCACATAAATCCTTTCTTTCTTAAGCGGCCTTTGTCAAATATTTGGTCAGGACAACAAAAAGAGTCAGTGTTAGCATTGATCCAAGCTCTGCCCCACAGTTACCTGACAATAGCCAGGTAGACCTGACTCACTATGAAAGGGGCTATTTGACTACCTCTCTCTCTTGCTTTTGCCTTCCTGTTCCTGCTCTGTCCCTCACTCCTCAACCCCTTCCCCCTTTCTCTCCCCTACTTCTCTCCTCTCTCTCTCTCTCTCTCTCTTCCTTTTTCTGCCTCTACTACCCTCTTAACTCCCTTCCCTATGCCCCGAATAAACTCTATTCTATACTATACCAGTCCCTTAGGGGGAAGGGATTTATTAACAGGGGCCATACCTCACCACACATCACCAAAACATATCCCTCCTCTTTATTTTCATAAACCCATCAGTAACTCAGTGGCCCACATGGTCCAGTGTTGCCTCAGTACTAAATACAGTATAAAGTGCCAGACAAGTGTTGGATGCTCAAACCTAGTGACTCACTCAGGCAGCAGAGAAAGATAAAGGTTAGAAGAGAAGAACCATGGATAGGGCAGCCATATTGAAACTCCAGACCATCAAAACCAATAGTGACACCACCACCAGGTGACCTGAGACATGTCCACCCTCCAGCTGTCACCATTTCAACATCTCTCACTGACAGGACCAAAAGTCAATCTATTAGCATAGTGTATGGGTTTGTAACCTCAAAGAAGACTTTGTTTTAGACTTGAGAAACAGGGTCTTATGTAGCCCAGGCTATCCTCAAACCCCCAATGAATAACCTTAAACTTCTGATCCTTCTACTTCTACCTTCCGTGTGCTGGGAACATGGGCTTGTGTCACTGAGTCTAGGTTATGCTGGACGGGGAACGGAACTTAAGGCTTATACAATCTAGGCAATCACTCTCCCAACTGCTACATCCTCACCACCCCCATGAAAGAAATCTCACAGCACTATTCCCCAGCCCAGTGCCTTTCCAAAATTCCTCCTTTTAAGAAGAGAAAAGACTTAACGTGAGGTGGAGGCATGGAAGGGAAAATTAACTCTGCTCTTCATCAGAGTGGACTCCTGGGGTTGTCCACAGACAGTGTCAAGTTAAAGCATCCAGTGAAAATAAGAAGGATCAGAGAAGCCTGGCTTGGGGAGACAGCCTTTTCTTTCTGCTCTCTGCTGTTGAGGAGGCAAAGCCGGTTTGGTTATTCTTGTTCAGTCCTCTTGAGAAATACTCAGTGTGATTGGCACGACATCAGGAATAACAAGATAAAGTGGTGATGTGAATGCCCGCTGGGAACAGAGGCTCCTTTGTGCTGACCTTGCCTAAGAAGTGGGAAGAAAAGCTGCTGTTGGGGCTTTGATGCGAAGCCCTTGCACATTAGGCTCGCAGTATCCTTTCTATCGGAAATGCTAAAAGACATTCCCTGCAGGTATTGACAGTCTGTCTCAACATTTGGCTGACTCCTGGAGCTCTCCCGCTTCCATTCATTTTGGAGACTCCAGTATCATGCTGAATTGAAACAAAGGCTAAATTACCCAAGAAACATGGCGGGTCCAGAATGTATTCATTGTCCAAAGAGGGGAAATCATTATTCTTTGCAAGTACAACATGACACCAAGAGAAGCCAGACATGGGATAGGGACCCAGGAACTGGAAAAATTGTCCCGGATTAGCTGTATCTAAAACCCCCCTGCAAGGGGCTGCAGGTACCGCTCAGCTCATAGAGCACTTGCCTAGAATATACAGAGTCCAGGGTTCAATCCCCTGCACAACATAACACTTTGTATGGCAGTACGTGGAGGAGCTGAGCTGGCTCTAACCTGAAAGCCTAGAACTGGCTTCCATGGTTGCAGGCAGTGCTATACAAGATGCCAAGGGAGGGAAGCAACCAATAGACCTACCCACAGGTGTGAGCAAGGTATTCCTGAGGGTTACAGTGGTGGTATTCCTA
>NW_022196891.1:25148263-25158263 GCF_008632895.1 Mastomys coucha | reverse complement strand
TAGTTAGTTAGCTAGTTAGCTAGTTAGTTAGTTTTGAATGGCATCAAGGGCCCTAGGCCTGAGCAGTTTTCTGGTTTTGCAGCTTCTGAGTGGTGACTGGTCCCCAGGTTGTTCTTACACAGGCACAAACTGTTGCCATGGGTTCAGTGCTCCACACAAACAGCATCAGCTTGAAGAAATCAAATGTGTCCTCTCATAGTCCATGCCCAGGAAGCATTCCCTTATGTTCCCTTGGCTGCACCTGTACTCCATGACACGTCTTAGCTGCGAGGGAAGCTGTAGGATGTGAATTCTTCATCAAGAAGACGGAATAGAGCCCCATTATCCTTTGTTGGGTAAGTCACTAGAAAGATCTTTTATGGGCTCCTCAGTCCTATCAACTTTGCTCTCATCACAACAAGGGACAATAAACAACCACTTGAATGAACAAAATTCTCAAGAGACTCCCTGAGCAAGCAGCCCCGGGATCAATATTTTCCTTGTAGAATACTTCATACTCTTCCAGATAAGTTCAGAAACCCAAGGTCATCCTTGACTACATAGCAGACTCAAAGTAGCTTGGGATGCATGGAACCATCAAGAAAGAAAGAATATTTTTTGGACATGAAGAACCCAAAAGGCAAGTTAGAGATAACTAACAAATAACACTGAATGAATAACATCAGAGCTGGGACCTAAGGAATGACAGTGAGTGGTGTAACAAACTACCCTAAGAAGACAAAGAGTTGCCACATAACGATTTAGACATGGGCCTCCAAGACATTTCTATTCTTCTAAAGAAGTAAAAAATGAAGACTGTGAAGGAAGAAGAAGAAACTGACAGGACTCACACAGCTAAGTAGTAAAATTAACTAGAATTTAAACCCAGGCCACCGGACTCCATAGTCCCTGTTATTTTTATAGGATGAAATAACTTTATCGGAAAGGTGACAGGCCTCTTTTATAGGCTGGACCAGAGTCCAGAGGATATCTGGTAAGACTTCCAGCTTTCTATGTCCCTGAACAAAGAATTGGACCAGAGACACGTGATTGCTTAGTAGTAGAAACAGACACAGCATATTAGGACCAAGACAAGCACTCCTGCCTTAGTTACTATTCTAGTGCTGTGAAAACACACCATGACCAAAGACATCTATTAAAGGAAGCATATCATTGTGGGCTTGCTTACAGATTTAGAGGGTTAATTCATGCTCAACTTGGCTGGAAGTAGGTGTGGTGCTGGAGCAGTAGCTGAGAGCTTTCCATTCTGAACAGCAAGCAGCAGACAGACAGGGGAAGACTGGGTTTGGATTGGACTTTTGAAACCTCAAAGCCCACGCTTCCTGTGACACACCTCCTTGCAGCAAGGCCACACCTCTTAATCCTTCCCAAACAGTTCCACTAACTGGGGACCACGCATTCACATATGTGAGCATATGGGGGTTGTTCAAACTATTGTAACTCCTAAAAATGGAAGCAAGCCAGAGAGCTGGCAAAGGTTAGAGGCTCAAGAGTCCCACACCCCAGCTTCATGACCCTTTATAGACCATTTTATTGTATCTATCTTTTCCCATGCCTGGAGACTGCTGGCTTTCCTTTCCTTTCTTTCCGATAGAAGTAGCTCTATCCTTTCTGTACATATGTTTAATGTATAAGTGTTTGTGTATGTGTTCATAGGGAGTCAGAGGACAGCCTCAGCTATGGGTCCTTGTCTATTTTCTTGTTTGAGACAGGGTCTCTTGTTATTGGTCACCACATATTCCAAGCTAGCTGCCCCAGGACTTTGTGGGGATTCTCCTGTCTCTGCATCACCTCACCATAGTGGTGCTGGGACTACACATGTGGTTTCTAGAATCCCAACTCTGATTCCCATACTTGGATAATGTGATGGTTTGTATATGCTCCGCCCAGGGAATGGCACTATTAGAGGGTGTGGCCCTGTTGGAGTGGGTGTGGCCTTGTTGGAGTAGGTGTGTCCCTATGGATATGGGTTTTAAGACCCTCATCCTAGCTGCCTGGAAGCCAGTATTCTGCTAGCAGCCTCTCAGATGAAGATGTAGAACTCTCAGCTCCTCAGGCACCATGCCTGCCTGGATGCTACCATGTTCCCACCTTGATGATAATGGACTGAACCTCTGAACCTGTAAGCCAGCCCCAGTTAAATGTTGTCATTTATAAGAGTTGTCTTGGTCATGGTGTCTACTCACAACAGTAAAACCCTAACTCAGACAGATAGCATGCACTTTTACCCAACTGAGCCAACTTCTAAGTCCTCTTTTCTTCCCCTTTTTCTAGTTTTTCTTCCTCCTTAAAATTGTTCCCGAGAGTTTCATGTGTACAAATTGGCCAGCACTCACTAGGTAGCTCATGATGACTTTGAACCTCTAGTCCTCCCACCTCCACATGCAGAGTGCTGGGATTGCTGACATGAGCCACCATGCCCAGTTTATGCAGGGCTAGGGTTGGATACAGGCCCTCATAAATAGCAGGTAGTCAAGTACTTTACCAACTGAGATACATTTTGTTGTGGTAAATATTATTTGGGGTTTGTTATGCTCCCTTGTTGTTCTTATATATCTCTTTAAAGAGGGGAATATAGGGGTTAGTCTAGTGCTGCTTATATTCAAATGATAAATACTGACCCCCAAGAGGGGCCTTCTGTCCTTGCCTCCAATGAGAAGCTCCTCACATGCACCAATTGATGCTATGTAACTTTGCTCTCCAAATTAATTGATCAATAAAAGTCTAACACCTGTGATTGGGCAGTAGCTAGAGGTAGGTAGGTTTTTTTTGTTTTTTGTTTGTTTGTTTGTTTGTTTGTTTGTTTTTAGTTACTTGGTTGGGGGCTGCAGGAGAGAGAGAAGAGGAAGAAAGGACACAGTGACAAGAGGAAGCAGCCATGGAAAGAGAGGGACCATGAGCACATGGCCAGGAGAAACAGGGACAAGTGACATATGGCTGGAGTGTGAGTTAAAAATAGCTCCAAAACCTGCCCAGTCTAGCTTACAGGTTGTAAATAAAATACCCGGACTGTGTGTCTTTTGTACAGGCTAGCTAGAGTTTATAACTTAATTTACAATATCCCAAGTCCCAATTACAGTCTTTTCTTCCGCTTGCTTTGTTCCATACACGCAGCCTTGGTGTAGAGGGACTTCCAGATTTCCCGATAACTGGCTTCATCCCGTATGTTCATGTTGATGCCTCGACTCTCAACTCTCCTACCAATCTATGATAGCAAGTGCTGAGGCAGATGCATGGGAAAGAGCACTAAGCAAGCACACACCCGAGTTCCCCCATGTAACTCCTTCCTTCCTCAGACTACCATTCAAGGGCCAACGACTGTCTTATAAGGGTATGGCCAGAGATTCCCCCAAACTCTTTCAGAAGGTATTTGGTCTTTTAATTACCTGACACAAGAAAGGTCCAATGTTAAGGACGATTGTGACTCCACCTAGGAGAAGAAAGAGGTCTTCTAAATAATTGGCTCTGAAGACAATGAAGCTCTGGGCATTGTTCCAATACCTTTTAGCATGAGCTTTTTAAAAATTGGGTCTTAAGTACCCAGGCTAGCCTTAAACTTGCTATGTAGCTAAGGATGAGTTTGAACTTCTGATTCTCCTACCTCTACTCCTAAGGACTTGGGTTTCAGGAGTGCGCCCTCGTGCCTCGATTGTGCAGTGATAGGGATTGAACCCAGGGTCTTGTGCATGCTGGGCAAGCTCTCTACCAACTGGACTACGTTACATCTCCAAGCCCTGATTTAGCTTCTTAACAGTCCTACCTAGCAGAGGTCTGGCAAGTCCCTGGGGATTACCATTACCAGGAGGTAGTCCAGAACTCTTTAAAAGGAGGCTTTTAGATGTCCTGGTGTGTCCGCCTTCACAGAGCCTGACTACCGTAACAAGTACCAAGTGTTCTGAACACCACACACATGTTCTTCTACCCCAAACCGTAGCAGATCAGAAAGACGTTGGGGCAATGTTCTGATTGCAAATCCTTCCAGATAACATCTCCAGATAACACAGAGGTGAGCGACCCTGCTTGCCATCTGCTGAAATAACCGTTGCTGGGGAGCCTCGGGCCATAGAGAAGTCCATCCGAGAAGAGAAGGACTCTCCACTGACCAGCCGACCTGCAAGGCTGACTAGCTGCAGGGACTTCCCAGCTAAGCCTTGCAGCCTTCCTGTGACACTCATTGTGTCACAGGGCAGCTCCTCGGCGAAGGAATCCCTAGCTGGAGTCCAGCTCCTGTTGAAACCATCGTCAGCCGCTATCGGGTGTTTTGGGTTTTTTTTTCTGTTTCTCAATACTGAGGTACCAGTCCCTTTCTTTCATGTCACCCATCCATGCAAACGTGCCAGGCCTCCTTTCCCCGGGCTCGGGGATGATTTACCATTTATGAGCTGTCCTCTCTTTAAACAGTCTGCGCAAATGCCAAGTTAGGCATTTGAAGTTCATGACCCCTTTTTCTTCCTCTTCAAGTTCCCAGCTCTTCCCTCCCTCACAACTTGCTGAGCTTCAGGCCAGGAAAAACCCCCTTGAGAACTGAAAACCTTTCCCATTCTCTTTCTCCTTCCAAACAAGGCGAGTCTGTTAGAACAAGTAGATGGAAGCCCTTTGCTCCTCTTCTGCACCCACGCTGGGCCCCGCTCCTCTCCTTTCCCTTGTTAAGGAAACAACGAGGCGAGCCATCCAGGATATGCCTGTGTAGACAGTGATCGTCAACAATAAATCACTTCTCCGCTCGGTGACTTTTACGGGTCAGGGAAACCATATGGCCTGTGCCTCTGACTCCAGGTCAGATTCAGCTAAGGGATGCTCATCTTAAAAGGCTGGTGTGGAGAGGCAGTAAAGTCAATAAGGGCCTGCCTTGCACACACGGAGGACCCAAGTTCCATGCCCAGAACCTGTGCAAATGCCAAGCATGGTAGGGCCACACTTGGAATCCCAGAGCTGACTGCATGGGCAGGTAGAGAGATCGCTATGATTCTATGAGCGGACAGTCAGTCTAGTCTACTTAGCTAGTTCCAAGACAGTGAAAAAAGCCATCCCGGGAAGATAAGATGTAAGGCTCCTGAGGAAGGATGCTTGAACTGGAGGTTGTCCTCTACATGCATGTCTACATGTATGTCTACATGCATACATGCATACTTGCGAACATACACAGGAATTCCCTCTCTCTCTCTCTCTTGCTCTCTCATTCTCTTGCTCTCTCTCCCTCTCTCCCTCTCTCTCTCCCTTTCTCTCCCTCTCTCTCCTTCTCTCCCTCTCTCTCCCTCTCTTGCTCTCTCCCTCTCTCTCTCTCCCTCTCTCTCTTGCTCTCTCCCTCTCTCTCCCTCTCTCTCTCTCTCTTGCTCTCTCATTCTCTCCCTCTCTCTCCCTCTCTCTCCTTCTCTCTCTCCCTTTCTCTCCCTCTCTCTCCCTCTCTCCCCTTCCTCTCTCCCTTCTTCCCTCTCTCTTTCTCTTTCTGTTTCTCTCTGCTTCTCTCTGCTTCTCCCTCCTTTTCTCTCTCTCCCTCTTTCTCTCTCTATCCTCCCCCTCATATACACACACACACAGACTGTGGTACACCCCTTGTATATACATCAATTCCTTTGTACCCCTAATACATGCTTTTCACTCTCTGACCTAGGCTGCCTTCCCACCTTGCTCTGTGGTCATCCCATGCCAGTGTATCTTGGTCTGTAATTGGGACAGTCATCTTCGGTTCTTTCTCTGCTGGCATGGTGGGCACAGCCTGGTGAGGGGATGTTTCTCCAAGAAGGGCTACCCTGACAGTGATGCTTCATCTCTGTCTCCCCACTTCTCATCTTGGCAACAGGAATTATGTAATGCACTTTACCTCTTTTGCAAAGTTACCAAATTAGGCAAGGGCAGCTTTGACCGGGGTCCTCTTGCATTGCTCCTATTTCTCCACCGTAGGGGACTCACAACTACCCATTGCAACACAGTACTAATTACAGAATCAACCCCCTGCCTGCTACTGTCCGTATCTGCAACTGCTCACACAGGGAGCACTGGTCCCCAAGAATACAACAGTCAGGGATAGCGAGAAGACCCAGGATGCCCAGGAAAGCAGAATGAACCATGTCTGACCATTCTGTCAGGTGAACAAGAAAGCTAGAATCAGTTGACCTGGGATTTCATTTGAAACATCTTCATACTGAGGCCAGTTGTGGAGAAAGAGGATTGAAATCTCCATTCTAGAGAGGTGGCACTGGCTGAAGTCTGTAACCCTTCCTGGTTTGAGACCTGCCTCTGATAGCCACACCTCTCTGCCCATCTCCTGTTATTCGCCACGCCTCCAACCGGGTTCTAGTTACATACGAAAGCTCCACCCCCACAGAGTAACAAGGAAGTCACTGATTGGACTATCACACGGACGTATTTTGGGGGGAGTGGTTTATGCCCCAGGTATTTTACCTGTTGGGGGAACAAAGGGGATGCATTAAATTCAAGATGGCTGAACAGTAAGGTCTGCTGTCTAATTTTTACCACGTGGGTAGGTATTTCTGTGGCCACTCTCTCATATCTCCTTCTATCTCTTCCTATCTATTTCTAACTCCTATTTCCAGAAGAACCCTTTCTTTAACGTTGGTGTGGCAGCCAACAGAAGTCCAGTGTGATTACTGTCTTAGCTTTAACTGTCAACCAAACACAGCCTACAGTCACCTGAAAAGGGAGTCTCAGTGGAGGGATTGCCTAGAGTGGTCATGGCCATGGCTGTGAGGGGCTGCCTTGACTGCTGATGCAGAAGGGCTCAGCCCACTCTTTGCTGAGTGGTCTTTGGACCATATAATAGAGCTGGCATGACCTTGGGTAAACCAGAAAGCATCAACCCTCCATTGCATGAGCTCCTACCCTGCCTTCCCTCAGTGATGGTCTGTGACCTAGGAGCCAAAAGAAAGAAATCCTTTTCTCCCTAAGTGGCTTGTGGTCAGAGCATTTTTATCACAGCAACAGTGATGATACTTACACACGCACACACACACACACACACATATGTACATGCAAAACAGAAAGTAATTTCCTGCTTTAGTTGTGAGTACTATCTCCAAGATAGTTCATTATATGTGTATGAGTATTTTTTTAAAAAAAATCCAAAATCTGAACTGCTTCTTTTAGAAGACTGTCAAGAGTCTGAGACTTTGGGCTCTAGAGTTGGTTGGGGGGGGAGGTGCTTGTCTAGCACATATAAAGCCCCAAGTTTGGCCTTCAGCACCAAACAGGTTAGGTGTAAAGGAGCACACTGACAACCCTCCAGGACTCAGGAGGCAGAGGAGGGCCATGCGAAACCTTGTCTCAAAAAAAAAAAAAAAAAAAAAAAAAAAAAAAAAAAAAAAAAAAAAAAAAAAAAAAAAAAAAAAAAGAGTGCTCATTTTACAGACCAGGAACCTGAGGCAGAGAGTTACATTTCAAGAATGAACAAACTATATACCCTGTTTACTGTTTATATACACGGTCCCGTTGTATAGTAGGCAATACTGAGGTAAACAATCTGAATGCTCTAGTCATGTGATATTTGATTTACTCTCCGTAAAGGCCAGGATGGGGATCTGACTCAGTTAGTAGAATACTAGAACCGTGTACTAGTTTCATTCCCAGAATTGCAAAAACCAGGTGTAGTAGTGACACAGGCCTGTAAGCACAGCGCTACTGCAGAAATGGAGGCCGGAGGATCAGAAGTTCAAAGTGGGCCTCAGCTACACAAGTTCAAGACCACACTTACATAAAAACCAATGAGGGACCAAAAAAAATAGATGGTCTGTTTTGTTCAATTGGACCTCTAGACTCCAGCATAGTATGACATTAGTTGGATAAACAAATCCTATATTTACACAATAATCAATGTTAATATATTTAATATGTACAAATCAGCCTGCTTAGCACTACTTACACAAAGAAGGTTTTGTGTGTGTGTGTGTGTGTGTGTGTGTGTGTGTACAAAGTGACATATTAACCAGGACTCTTGCAAATGGCAGAATTTGGGGTTAAACCAGCTTAAGATAAAAGGAGAAGGAAAGAATGAGCCAGCACACATACACTGACGGTTCAGAGGTAGACTTCAAGCTGAACCGTGTCACGAGGCATGGTTTCAGGACCAGGTGTCAGGTGTCAGCAAAGCTATTAGGACCCGTCAAAGGAATGCTGCCACGCACGCTTGCGTGATGGCAGTAGTTGGCGCCTTAACGTGTGGCTTCGGTCAGGTAAGCTATCTCATACTCTCTTTTTCTTCTCTCAATTAATATTAGGCCGGGATAAGGATCTCACGAGGGTGCTGCAGACCCGCTGATAGGTAGATCAGTTATAGGTGAGTAATCTAAATATTATGGGGCAGTCAGGTTCATACCTAGATGCCTCACCAGCAGTAGAGCAGAGAATTGCCCACGCTGTAGGAGTAAAGAGATGAAAATTTAGCGCCAAATTACAGGTTCCAGCTGCGGAGGGGCTAGAACACCTGAGGAGATTGCAAAAATCCCTCAGAAAGAAGTTCCATAAAGATGGAACTCTGCTCATTCAAGAAGCAGGTAAAAATAGATAAACTAGCCAGGCGGTGGTGGCGCACGCCTTTAATCCCAACACTTGGGAGGCAGAGACAGTCAGAATCTTAAGTTTTAAACTCTTTGATCTGAATTTATAAGATTTGTGTAGCAACTTTTAGTTTCTAACTACTCTTAAAGGTATAAATATATTCTGTATTGGATATAGTAAAACGTTGTAACATCAGTAATTGAAAGCTAGTTTAAAGCTGGTAACTCAGATAACACGTGACATTAAGAATAAACACATGGTGGGAATCAGCCAAGATGGCTGAAATCTCAACAAAAGATTCCAGTTAGAATCTTACAGCCACTTAACATAATCTAAAGACAGTGACTTAAGTTACAGGTCATTTTCCAAGCGGTAGAATTCAGAACAACTGTTTAGTTTAGTAGCTGCTTAATTAATCATTTGATAGATTGTTAGATAACTCACCAAAAAATAAATATGACAAACGCACTATGCCACACAGCCTATCAGTCAACACCATGATTTTACTTTCCAGAGACCTGACATGCTCTGAGAAGTTAACTCAGAATAACCCAGGCTTGCTAGCTTCGATTCAGAGGCAGAGAGACACTTGAATGGCTTTGTGGCGTGAATGTGGTGTTTTTGATATTGATTTTTGAGAATGTAGATTGTTTAAAATTGGGTTTTGCTTTTTAAACAACAAAATTGCCCTTGGAATCTTTTGAGTGTAACTCAGGTGGTTTGCTCAGTGAAACATTTACATTTTAATGCAAAAGTGCAGAGGATCCTGTAAAGCCTGAGAGGCATTCCTTTTGTTTTACAAACCAGGCCTAGAGAAGTCTTCCCAGCCTCACCTCTCCCTTACCTCAGAAAAATTGTTTTTGAGACAAAACCAGTGTAGTCACTGTTAGCATCCAGAACCTGCCTACAACAGATATGTGGGCGGGTCCACAGACCTGTCACCAGGGCAACGGCGACCATATTCCCAGAATCCATTGGGCTCAGCTCCCACCTTTACCTGGATTACTACGTCACCCCACATATAAATATGTGGGTAGTTCCCTCCATCTTTCTCTCTCTCTCTCTTTCTTCTTCTCTCTCCCCCTTCTCTCTTCCTGCGCTGCTACCCCCCTACCCCCCTTCCAATTAAACCTCTTACACATGAAACTGCCTGGGCCTGGTGTCTGCAGACGCTTTCTGCCGCGACTCAAAACCCATCAGTCACAGTTCTATAGGTGTGGTTCAAAGTAATTTTAAACTTGGTGTTTATAAAGAGTCAAAGTCATAGAATAGAGTTATAGTGTTTTAAGAGGTTGTTTTCCCCTCTACATTCTTGTAGTTTTAAAGACTTTATTTGTCTCTGCACAGATAATTAACTACGTGCTATATAGTCATTGTTTTTAAAGTGCTAAAATCAAACTTTTAATTTACCTATATATAGTTCAGAGTTTACAATTGCTTAGAGTTGTTACCTTTTTAAATATTACTAATTCTCAAATTTTACAATTGT
>NW_022196891.1:25137400-25147887 GCF_008632895.1 Mastomys coucha | reverse complement strand
CCAATTCCTTAGATCCCAGAAAGACTGGTCCAGCCAGCCATACCTCTCCCACTCTCTGAGAAGAAGAGAGAGAAGAACAGAGAAAACAGAAGCTAACATCTGACAGAAATGGAGAAACAGACATCCACCACAGACTACAACAAGAATCGCTAATACTGCTGCTATTCAGCCAAATTTGTTTAAACTTATTGCTGCTAATGTAAATTTTTCTTGTGTGTCTTATCTTTATGCTATGTTGTTTAAAAGTTAGGTTAGCCACTAAGTGTCAACATCATTTCAGTAGACTAAGACTTATCTACAGAGAGTATAGAAAGATACAGATATTTCTCACATGAGACATTTGAAGACAGAAATTTCAGAAATTAAAAAAAGTCATTTAGATACTTGAAACATTGATGAATTGGCCAGAGATTTAAAAAACAATCTAAACATAATGAATCCCTTAGACTGAGTTCAATATATAATCTTGCTTGCTATTATTACTGACATTGTCTTAATAGTAATTATTGTACTTCCATTTGCCTTTAGAGTTCTTCTGAGTGAGATCCCTAGCCACGATGAGGCGAGACATTTTAGAGCTCCGTCTAAAAAATAATTAAAAAAGGGAGAATTGCCACACACACTTTGCATGAAGGCGGTATCTGAGGCGTAAACTTCAAGGAAAGTCAGTCTCCTGCCTCTGCATTGTCGCCTGGCACCCCAAACTCAGAGGTGGCCCAGATATGTCCTCGTACTAGTATGCTAGGAACTCACCAAGATATCATTTTCTTACAGCTAGCAAGAGAAAATTCGGACATTGCTTTCTGACCTTCACCAATGTTTCCAACTATCCTAGTTTAATGTTTTAAGTACTAGAGAGTAATTGAAAGGTTTCTCTCACTCTAAGACATTAGCTGAAAGTGTTAGTTCGAGATTCTCCTCTGCCTACCTCCAACAAGAACCAGAGAATTAGCGTAAGAATACCTCAACAGAGAGGGCTCCACCCCTCTTCCTCCTACTTCACACCTAGCTACCAGACCCTGCTGACCTGGGTGTGTGGGGGTCCTTTTGCCTACGTGACTTCAGTCTAACACTAGGACTGGAAGAAGAAGGACTTGGACTCACATGCAAGACTAGCACTAGAACTTAGATGGGCTAGGACTCAGATTCATGTATCTCTCGCAGTCCCCAGGGCCCAGAGCACTTGGGCCTGGGGGATGCAGCACCAGTTCAGAGGAGATAGCCGCTGCTTTAGACCCAGTATGTTTTAGATAGCTTCAGATGTACCTCAACTGTTGAGCTGCCAGATTTTTTCATTTCTCTTTTGCAATGATTGTAAAAGCCTCATGCCATTTTAAAAGAAATACACTCAGATTTTACACCACCCATGTGTAGTCTGTTTGTCAAAGCTGAATCCCGTGCCCACCTGGCCAGAATCCCTTGTCCCGCGGAACAGGGACCCTGTGAGAAATCCCGGTCCATGGCAGAATGCAGCATAGGCTTAGGCTCTATCAACTCAAACCCTATAGCATGAAAAAGCGAAAGAGTGCTTTGTCGGTAGCTGAGGTACCAGGAATCACTCTGGTTTTATGAGCCGAAGCCGCATGTCCACCCTGAGCTGACTTCAGAGGCTAGGGGAGCCCAGCTCTGATTAGATGGAGCTGGTTGTGTGCCATTCTCTGCAAGAGAAGGAAGGATTGGGTCCCAAGCGAGGGGAACAGGAGACTTGGATGTTGGAAGCACACCAGGCAACAGTTCTGGCTACTGCCCTTCACTAAAAAAGAGATCTGACTTCCCCAGTTGGTCTTGAGACCCCAGGGATGAGTCCGTAGGACCTAGACGCTCCTTCCATCCATCTGCCCTTCCTTCAGCATCTGCTGGGAGCTTGCTAAGCTTGTAAGCCTGAGGAATAAAACACCTTCCTAGTCACTTTCAAGCCTCAGGCGCAGCCCTACACACTCTCATTAAACCACTTCCCTTCCTGTGGAGCGCAGTTGTTTAGGAGATGGGGTAGGAGATAGAAAGACCACCTTCCTAGTGCAAGACCTCACTCTCACCCCACAGGGTCACCGGTCCCCCTGGCTCATTCATGCTCCATTTCCTCGGTTCTCACCAGGGCACAAGTCGTCTGTTGGAGGCCATTTCCAGCCCTTTATAATTGGCTGAACCATTGCAGGCCAAGTGTGAATCGAAGCCTGCCGTAGCATCAATCACACTCACGCAAAGGGGGGGATGAGAGATGGCTTCTGTCCTCGCTCATCATTGCAAAGCCAGTAATGCATGCAGAGAAGGCAGTTCCATTTATGAGAGGCTGTGATCTGTAACCAAGTAAATGACAGGCTTCCGAGTGCTAGTGTGGGGCTGCCAGGGAAGGGAGCAGAGCCCTGGTTGATGCACTGCTGTGTCTGGTCTTGTTCCTCTTCTAACAACTATGATGACACTTGGTACCTGGGCCACTCAGTTGCAGAGCTTATGTGAATCAGGCAGAGTTTGACTTTCCATGCAGCATAGCTTCCAGATCTCTAATGACGTCTCTGATCAGTAGCCTGGTGATCACTTACCAATGTGTTTTGGGGTATTTTTGTTTGTTTGTTTCTTGGGGGATTGTTCGTTTGAGATAGGGTTTCTCCCTAGCCCCTAGCTATCCTGGAACGCATTCTGTAGACCAGGCTGGCCTCGAACTTGGATTGCCAACTGCCTCTGCCTCCCAAGGGCTGATATTAAAGTGTGTCACCTCACCCTGGCACTTATAGAGGTCTATAAGAATGGCTAAAGAGCTCAAAAGGATGTTGCAGAGGAGCCACCCTGGCTTTTGCCCAGCAGCCTCCCGGTGAAATGTGACTCAATAATGGGTTTTGTTGAGTTCTGCCTCTGCTTCCCAATATGGAGGATTCACCTTTTAAATAGCCCAGAGTTCTAGGGGTTGAGGAGGTGGCTCAGTTGATAAAGTGTATGCCTTGTAAACACAAGGACCAGAGTCAAATCCTAACACACACGCACACACACACACATACACACTCACATAGATATACACACAGAAACACATGCACCAACATACATACCTACACACATCGCACACACACACAAACACATACACAAGCACTCACACACACATATACACACATACAGAAAGAGACACGGGGGGGGGGGGGAGTGCATTGTGATCTTGCTTGTAATCTCAGTTCTGGAGAGGAAGTGATAGATGTGTTCTTAGACTTGCTGGTATTCCAGAAGGGCCAAATTGGTTTCAGGCCAGTGAGAAACCCTGTCCCAAGAAAAGAATGGAAGAAAGGAGAGAAAGGAGGGAAGGGGGGAGGGAGAGGGAGAGCGAGAATGAGAGAGAGAAAGAGAGCAAGAGAGAGAGAGAGAGAAAGAGAAAGCGCTAAACTACTTATCTTCAAAAGAGCTAACAAATTAGACCCCACAGTCCAGCATGGTAGCAATCAGCAGCAACTGAAATGCAAGCTGCTCTCGGTAGTCCCCAGGGTTGTCCCCACCCCATTCTCCTTTAAGGATGTTCACACCCCTGCCTCACCACAGGCATGTACTCACCAATCTCCTTATTCCCACCCAGGTGAGAAAGCGCCATCTAGACAGTGCTCCACAAATGGAAACAATAAGACACATATGGTAAGTTCTGTGGAGACAACCAAGGCCAGGGTTGGGGAGATGGCTCAGTCAGTAGAATGCTTACTGCGGAAGAGCAAAAATCTGAGTTTGCATTTGATCTCCAGCATCCACGTAAGAAGTGGAACATAGTGGTGAGTATCTGGAAGCCCCGCACCAGGACAGTAGAGACCAAAGGCTACCTGGGATTCATGGCCATCCAACCTGGCCTAATTAGCTGCTGAGCTCCAAGTTAAGCGAGGGACCCTGTCCCGGAAAACAGTGAAGAGCTGAGGGAACCACCTGATCTGATCCTGTCTGGAATAGTTGGCAAGGGTGTCAAGTTATTCCCAACATCCTGGAATGTCCTGAACGTCTCAGAAAACATTGTCTATGTTTTCCTTGGTTTGCTCCAAATGTACTTCTTAGTAACTCCCTGAGGAAGAATGTGTAGAAGAAGGTGTGTCTCTTTGCAGCTCACCTGAGAACTTGGCTGGAAGTTGAATCCCAAGTCTGACCCTTCACAGCTCCAAAGGCAGTGTTCCACTGGGCTGCAGCTCTCCGAGTTTCAAGTGAGACCCATGCCCGCTCTGGAGAATGATTCATTTTAAAGCAGCCTGGTTTTCCTTCTTTCTTTGGCTGGGAGTTGAGAAAGTCAGTGACAGTGTGGGTGGAGGGCCGTTTTCAGCCACGGTACTATTACCATGGGCCCCTGGAGGCCTTGACAGTCTAGAACTCAAGCTTTCGGACCGCTTGAATTATTCTCAGAATTATTTCCTTGACCACACCTGACCATTCCCCCCCCCCTTCTTTCTCTCTGAAATCCAGATTATTTAGACCTCCTGAGTGTTCCTGTGATTTTAGCATCTTTTCTAAAGATGAATGAATCCATCTCTGTCTTCTTATGTTCAGGCAGCGTTGGGTTTTGTTCTTTTAATTATGTTTTTGCTTGTTTATTTCAAAAGGAGGGGGTGCATACCACTGCCAGGTATGGAGGCCAGAAGATGACTTGCAGAGGTCAGTTCTTGATTTCTCTGTCATATGAGTCCTGGGGATTGAAATCAAGTGTCCAGGCTACGCTCAATAGCAGGCTCCTCAACTCATTGGTCATCTCCCAGGCCCATTCATTACAAGCAGGGTCCCATGTTGTCCAGGCTGGTTTTGAACTAGCTATGTAGCTGAGGATGACCCAGAACTCCTGATTCTCCTACCTCCACCTTCTGAGTTTTGGGGTTTACAGGTGTGAGCTAATTTATGTGGTCATGGGGATCAAACCTGGGATTTTGAGTATACTAGGCTAGCACTGGCTGAGTTGCATCCTCAGCCCCGTTTTAGGCTTTTTTTGTTTGTTTGTTTTTGTTTTTGTTTTTTGAGACAAGGTTTCTCTGTGCAGCCCTGGCTGTCCTAAAACTCACTCTGTAGACCAGGCTGGCCTGGAACTCAGAAATCCACCTGCCTCTGCCTCCCAAGTGCTGGCATTAAAGGCGTGTGCCACCACTGCCCAGACCGTTTTAGGTTTGTTTGTGTGTGTGTGTGTGTGTGTGTGTGTGTGTGTGTGTGTGTGTGTGTTTAAGACAAAGCCTCCTGCAACCTACGCTGACTGGTCTTTTTATTCTCTTTGGGGGGAGGTTTCTTCAAGTTTGCCATTCTAAAACTGAATTTTCTCTCTTGCTATTTTTTACTCTTCAGAGCTGGGGACTGAAATCAGGGCCTGCATATGTTAGGCAAATGCTCCGCTACCAAAACCTTCAGCGCCTGGTAGTCATTTTTAATATAGCTCCTTTTTGCTCTCTGTATATTATTTTTTTTTAGTATCCTATTCTCATTTCCTAGCTACAGTATCTTCTGTGCCTCTGAATATTAAACTGTTCTTTCCTCTGTTCTGTGCATTTTCTTCTCCCTGTCCGATTTGTTTCTTCCAAACTCTTTTTTTTTTTTTTCCTGTTTACTTAGTTTTTGTTTGGCCTTTCCTGTTAGAAACCTTCCCCAGATGTCTGGTGATCCTTGGCCATCTGTTCTTCTGAGGAATGGGGAACTAAACTGCTAAGCACCAGCCCTGCACACACAACAGGTGGGCTTCGTGACTGGAGGGTTTCACTCCACCACGGTGTGAGCGCCCCGAACTATTTGTTTGGAAAACCCCAGTGCCAATGCCTTTAGAACTTGTCTTTCTAGTGGTGGCTGGACTCTCCAGAAAGGACTTCTCCACTTTTCTGCTGAAGGACCAGGGCCTGGCTGCCATCTTTCTTGGGAAAGTAGGGAGCCGCCTAGCACAGTTTACTCCATGGCCCTTCATGTCTAGATTCAGCTGGTCTTGATGCCCTCACCACAGAATAGAATTCCAGTCTTCTGCAGGAACGCCAACCTAAACAGACCCCCTTTGTGTAGGTGGCACTGTAGGCGTGCTTGTGTGTAGAAATACATAAGAGAGGGCAGAGATAAACCTTGGCTGTCCAGGCACCCTTCAATGTTTTTGTTTGTTGCTTTGTTTATTTGCTCGTTGGGTTTTGTTTGGAAACAGAACCCCAGAATCCATTTTTTTAAGAGAAAAAAAAAGTTGGATGATGATGGTGCACACTTGTAATGTCAGTGTTAGGGAAGTGGATACAGGAGGGTCCCTGATGCTCGCTGAATAGCCAGCTTAGCTTATGTGAGTTCCAAGCCAGTGAGAGAGACTGTCTGAAAAAAATAAACAGAAAACCAAAAACAGTGGCTATCAATGAGGAACACCTGAGGTTGTCTTCTGTCCTCCACATACACAATGCCGAGTGTGAACACACACATACACATTCGCACCTAAGCAAGGCATTCACACACATGCACTCATACACATGACACACATGCAGGGATTCTCACACACATGGTACATACGCACAGCACTTACACACACACACACACAGCATATACATACACGTACACACACAGAGAGCACATACAAACACACACACACACACACACACACACACGCCCCTAATTGGCACTATGTGAGGTGTCAAGTTTCACAAAGAGCAAAAGCAGATGTGTGATTTCAGTCTGACATCTGTATCCAGCCCTCCCCACCCTGTATCGACTTATTTGCTTATGTGTACCTTACTGGACTGGGACACGAACACTGACCAGGGCCCTGACCCACAGATTTTAATCACCTCATTATCCTCAGCCTCCTGCCACGTGGAAAATGACCAACAGGAGTTGACAAACAAACCAGGCAAGAAAAAGGAAGTCTCCTCCAGCTCCATCCCACCAGCTCCTTACTCTTCCCTTCTCAAGGTCATGACCACAAGCATCCCTGGGAGCTGAGCACCTCACACCCTAAAGCACCGTCGCCTTCACTGTTTCCCATCTTCCTTTTGTCCCTCCCGGTGCTCACTCATCTTCCTCACTCATCTTCCTCTCGGGCCGGGCTCTCCTCCCTCTTCACCTGCCTCTGACTTTAATGTCAGTCTAGCTTTCAGTAAAGCCGAGTGAATTCATAGCCGCCGTGAAAGTGCAGAGGAGAAGGGCTTCCTATCTAGATTCTCTAGAAAAGTATGATTAACTCTATCTTAAAACTCAGGGGAAACGGCGCGATGACTCAGCAGTTAAGAACACTTGCTCTGGCAGCTCACAACTGCCTATAACTCCAGCTCCAGGGCATCTGGTCCTCTGGCCTCTGAAGGGAGCCGCATACATATGTATATACCTCTACAAAGACTATGTGTGTGTGTGTGTGTGTGTGTGTGTGTGTGTTATACATATGTACATATATACACGTTTACATATATATATATGATGCACATACACATATACATATACATATACATATATGCACATACACATATACATATATGATGGTTTGGTTGGTAGAGCATTTCCCCAGCATGTATGAAGCCCTTGTTCCATCCCTAGCACTGCATAAACCAGATATACTACAGCTCCTACCTATGCCTATCTATGATACCAGCACTTAGGGCACAGAATGGAAAAGATCAGTGAAAGTTTGTGTACATGTGCGTGCATGTGTGTGTGTGTGTGTGTGTGTGCGTGCATGTGTGCATGCACACTCTCGAGCTTGAATGTCTGTACATAAGTGGGGGAGTGCATGTGTATGCAGAGCCTAGAGGACAACCTCACGTGTGAGCCATCCACCTTGCATTTGATAGAGCATCTCCCTCTGCCCAGAGCTTCCCCCAAGAACTGGCATGGCTGGCTAGCAAGCCCCAGAGATCTACTTGTCTTCTACTTGTTCGGTTCTAGGACTGAAAACACATGCCACCACGTCCAGTTTTTTTTACATGATCCTGGCAATCAAACTCAGGTCCTCACACTTACAGAGAAAATGCTTTACTGCTCAGCTATGTCCCAGGCCCCAAATTGAGAAGTTTAGTGAGTCAAATGAGTTGTGAAGGAAGAGCGGAGTGGTGGTGGCGCACACTTTTAATCCCAGCACTTGGGAGGCAGAGGCAGGTGGATTTCTGAGTTCGAGGCCAGCCTGGTCTACAGAGTGAGTTCCAAGACAGCCAGAGCTATACAGAGAAACCCTGTCTCGGTTTAAAAAAAAAATGTAAAAAATTAAAGAGAGAGAGAGAGAGAGAGAGAGAGAGAGAGAGAGAGAGCGGGGGAGAGAGAGAGAGAGGTGAAGGAAGGGGGTTTAAAAAAAAACCAAACCAAAACCCGTAAGTTTCCAAACTGGCAGGAACAGATGTGTCAATCAGAAGAGAGGTAGATCAAGGGAATTAGGGAACAGGTATGGGAAGGAATGGAGAAGCAAGCCTCTACACCAGCAAGCAGTGTTCAGCCTTCCTAACGCTGTGACCCTTTAAAGGGTTCTTCATGTTGTGGTGACCCCAACAATAAAGTTATTTTTGTTAGGACTTCGTAGCTGTAATTTTGTTACTGTTGTGAATTGTAATGTAAGTATCTGTGCTTTCCAGTGGTCTCAGGTCACCACTGTGAAAGGGTTGTTCTACCCCCGAAGAGGCTGAGACCCACAGGTTAAGGACCACTGCTCTAGACAAAGGAAAGCCAAATTCACACTGTGCTCCCCCATCACGATCCTTTCCAGCCTCTGTCCTCTCCTATCTTAGGAAAAGCCAGGCTGAAGTTGAGAAGAGAGAAAGCTGTTGACTTTTCTCTTTCATTAAGAAAGCATAGACTGAGTCTGGCGGTGGTGGCACACGCTTTTAATCCCAGCACTTGGGAGGCAGAGGCAGGCATATTTCTGAGTTCGAGGACAGCCTGATCTAGAGAGTGATTTCCAGGACAGCCAGAGCTATGCAGAGAAACCCTGTCTTGAAAAAAAAGAAAAGAAAAAGAAAAGAAAGAAAAGAAAGCATAGACTAATTTCCTAGTATGTTCCAGCATTCCAGCACTGAATGAAGAAAGCACATCTGCTTTCATAAATGTAGAGCCCAACAGGATAGTTGGAGCATAAATCAATCACTGGACAAAATGGATATCTACAAACATTCAACAGCGATAAGAAGGAAGTTGAGTGAAGTTTTGTCATAGGTTAACAGGGCACTTCCTTAGATGTGGTGGCCAGTGACAGGACCTCTGGGAAAGTGCCTGGGACACATAAAATAAGACTTCTTCACATTCCAGATGTTCATGTTCCAGTTTTTCTGCCAAGAGTTATATATAGCATATAGTTTATATATATGTAGATATTTGCATATATATACACACACATTGTATAAACCATATATCTATGCAAAACCACACACACACACACACACACACAGTTTTGTGTGTGTGTGTGTGTGTGTGTGTGTATGCATGTGTGTGTGTATGGTTTCATATAACCTGGACTGGCCTTAAACTCCATAGGTAGCCAACCATGGCCTTGATGATACAGAACATCTGCATCACCTTTCAAGGGCTGAGATTACAAGCATGCCCCACCCAGTTTACGCAGAGCTGGGACAGGAACCCAGGGCTCTATACTTGCTAGGCAAGTGCTCTAATAAACAAATTGCAAGTTCAGTTCCCGGAAGTGCCCTCTACCATTTGGGAATTAAGCCCTCTCCTCTACGAAGTCTAGTTGTGATAGGCAAGCACAGCAGCCGCTGAGAAGGGAGGTCTGACTGGCTGGTGGAAACCTCTACCCACCATCTTGCTTCCAAAGGGATTCGTTAATATGTGGGTATGTGATACAGTTAAGGCTAATGAGAGGCCTAGGAAACAGTCCTGTGAGCGCATGAGGACCTGAGTTCTAGCCCCAGGACTATCCATGTGTTTGTCTAGTGGTATGGATGGTAGTGGTCATGGTAGTGGGGTAGTGGTGGCGGTGGTAGTTTTAAATCCAGTCAAGATGGTACACACTTGTAATCTCACACTGGGAAGAAGGAGGCAGGAGGATCCCTGGGAGTCACAGGCAGTTAGGAGCTGGCTGACACGGGACCTGGGAACTGAAGTCTTTTTAACTATAAGCCTACTCTATTCTGCAAGCTCTGGCCAATGAGAGACCCTGCCTCAGACATTAACGGCTCCTGAGACATGACACCCAAGATCCCTCTGGCTTCTGCCCGTACACACCTGCATATGTAGCCAAAGCATGTGTGCATCCAAACACACACGAACAAGTACACTCACACCAAAGGCCGGGGAAAGAGTGATGGCCTGGGCCTCAGATGTCACTGTCTCTTTGTCCTTCAGCAGAGGTGCAGAGGGAATGCAGCCTGAGATGTGGGAATGGTGTTTGTTGTCATGAGAAGAAACTCAAGAGCTATACAAGATGAGAGAAAGGGGGTAACGGGGTCCCCAGAGATCTGGGTCAAAACTTTCTAGAAGCCAGGACTACTTCTAGACTCATAAGACAGCAGCCAGCCAATAGGTTCCTTTAATAGACTATTTTTTAATTCCAGCACTTGGGAGGCAGAGGCAGGCAGATTTCTGAGTTTGAGGCCAGCCTGGTCTACAGA
>NW_022196891.1:25131774-25136348 GCF_008632895.1 Mastomys coucha | reverse complement strand
AAAGGGTGGGGGGAAGAAATTCACAGAAAGGGGGGAAAGGTAGGACTGGGGAGGTGTGTCCACAGTTAGAAACGCTTGCTTGTGTTGCAAAGTTCAGTTCCTAGCACCCGTGTCAGCCAGCTCATAACTGCCTGTGACTCCAGGTCCAGGGGATCCAACCTTCTTTTCTGGCCTCCAAAAGTACTTCTATCACATACTTGTACACATGTACACATAATAAAAATAGATCTTGAGCCAGACTGAGATGGCTCAGATTAAGAAACTGACTGCTCTTCCAGAGGTCCTGGGTTCAATTCCCAGCAACCACATGGTGGCTCACAACCATCTGGAATGGGATATGATGCCCTTTTCTGGGGTGTGTGTGTGTAAAGACAGCTACAATGTACTTAATAAATAAAAAAAAATAAAACAAATAAATATATAAAAATAAATCTTAAAAATAAAGACAAAGGGAGGGAGTAATGTAAGAAAAATCCCATGAAGGATCAAAAAGAAAGCTAGGAAGCGGAGGCAGAAAAGAAATGGGCTTAAAATGGGACCCTTGGTTCCTGCTCTCCACCCTAGCCAGCAATAACAACGCTCAGTTACCAGGGGTAGGTTCTGTTTTGTACCAATGGATATATATTATTTTTTCATTTATTTAATTTGCAGTTTTAGTTGTTAATATCATAAATAGTCCTGATTCACAAAAATATGACAGTGTTTCCAAAATGGTAGTAATAAACATAATATGTAACCTGCAAAGAGAGGACAGACTCCAGAGATAAATGAGGGAGATAACAGTAATAGCATGGTATGAGCTGCTGCACTCTCTCGGTGCAGGACTGTAAGTGGAGCTGAAGAATCTGAACCCTGGATTGTACTGGATGGGTAATGGGTTTGCCCGCAACCTCCAGGGTGATATCTGTTGTAAAATGTTTTTTTTTTCCTGAAACAGCAGGAAGCCATGAAAGCTTCAATGTCATTTTCAAAGTACAGTGACCTCCCTAGCAGGACAATAAAGATTTCCCAGGACAAGTACAAACGTGAAAACTGCTTCCCAAAAACAAAACTGAGTTTGTTGCTAAAGGAAATGGAGAAAACAGCTCTAGGGACATCATAAAGTAGGTGGATGTCGTCTATAGCCAAGAAGCTCATGAAACTAGCTTCCACGTGATGATAAAGGTTGTGTTTGGGAAGAAAGCAGAATTTCTAGAGAAAAGACTCCTTTGTCATAGAACCATTGGTCTGTTGTGTGTTGTCAGTGGTGGGAGAAAGGTGGTGTCTTAGTTAGGTAGGATTTTACTGCTGTGAACAGACACCGTGACCAAGGAGACTCTTATAAGGGCAACATTTATTTGGGGCTGGCTTACAGGTTCAGAGGTTCAGTCCGTTATCATAAAGATGGGAACATGGCAGCATCCAGGCAGGCATGGTGCAGGAGGAGCTGAGAGTTCTACATCTTCATCTGAAGGCTGCTAGCAGAAGACTGACTTCCAGGCAGCTAGGATGAGGGTCTTAAGCCCACACCCACAGTGACACATCTGTTAGCATCCAGAACCTGCGGCAGATATCGGCGGGTCCGCAGACCTGTTGCCAGGGCAACGGCCACCATATTCCCAGAATCCATTGGGTTCAGCTCCCACCTTTACCTGGACTGCTACGTCACGACATATATATATATGGGTACTTTCCTCCATCTCTCTCTCTCTTTTCTTCTCTCTCTCTCTCTCCCCTCTCTCTCTCTCTTCCTGCGCTGCTATCCTCCACCCCCTCTTAATTAAACCTCTTACATGTGGAACTGTTTGGGCCTGGTGTCTGCAGATGCGTCCACCGTGACTCGAGCCCCATCAACATCTACTCCAACACTTTCAATAGGGCCACTCCCTGGGACAAGCATACACAAACCATCACAGATGGTATCACATAGGATGACCCGAGTCCTCTGATTACAGGCATGTGCCACCATGCCCACTTTATGCAGTGCTGGAGGTCGAACCCAGGACTGTGCCTCGTAGGCAAGCACTGTACCTACTGAGCCAAATCTCCTGCCCCTCATTCTTTCTTGTTTGCTGGCTTTCTTAGATATAATTTATTTATTTTCATTTTATGTACATTGTTGTTTTGCCTGCACGGATATTTGTCTCAGTGAGGGCGTCAGATCTCCCAGAACTGGAGTTACAAACAGTTGTGAGCTGCCATGTGGGTGCTGGGACTTGGATCTGGGTCCTGAGAGAGCGACCAGTGTTCTTAAGTGCTGAGTCATCTTTCCAGTCCTTCCAGCCACTCTCTTTTCAAGTCTGCTAAAAATAAAGTTTTTAAAAAGCTTTGCTGTGATAAATACTCATTCCACGTGCATACACATGCTTGCATTGTCACGTATAGAACACAGCCAAGCATTTTGTTCTATTACTTTATTGATTTTTAAAATTTCCATAACATATAATAAATGATATAGTTTTTTTCTCATTTAACCAGTATTATGCATATGGTTCTCAGGTATTCTGTTGGACAACAATTACCACTATCTACAAGACTTCTTTTAATTGACCTGATTGCTTATTACTGAAAATCCATGCAGTCAATGAAAGTGGTTTTCACTTGCCAAACATTTCATTTTCAAGCCCTCCTGTAAAGTGATAAAGTTCATTGGCATCAGTTTTAACAAGCTTCCATCTCTGTGTGAATTGAAGCGGGCATTTCCAGGTACTATAAGAGGACCCCTCTCCATTATCAGCCTGCTCACAGCAACCCTCAAAGGGACCAACTGGCTGCCCACAACATGCCCTTTGATCTTGCTTCTGTTTCAAAAGCCTTCCCACAGGTTTGGTCAGCAACTGACCAATGCAGATGTGGATGCTTGAACCCAACCATCAGACTGAGCTCAGGGACCTCAGTGGGAGCTGGCGGAAGGACTGGAAGAGCGGAGAGGGTTTGCAACCCTATAGGAAGAACCAACATCGGCTGGCGGGACTACCCAGTGACAAGACCATCAATCAAGACCATCAATCAAGGAGTGTATAGGGAGGGATCCATGGCTCCAGATTCAAATGAGGCAGAGGATGGCCTTGTCAGACATCAATGGGAGGCCCTTGGTCCTGTGGAGGTTTAATGCCTCAGTGTAGAGGGATGCTGGAGCAGAGGGGCGGGTGGGTGAGGGAGCACTCTCTCATACAAGCAAATGGGAGGAAGGAGAGGGCGGATGTGGGATATGGGGGTTGTGGAGGGGTAACCGGGATATCATTTGAGATGTAAATGAATGGAATGATTAATAAAAATAAAAAAAATAGAGTGAAAAATAAATAAATAAAAAGCCTTCCCACGAAGCAGCCTTTTGTGATGTAGTTGAGACAGAGGATATTTTAGCTCGGGATCAACACCCATTGGAGAGAGAAAGGGAAGCAAGAGGAAAGAGGTTAGAAGACATCATCAATAAATGTTAGCAGAAAAATTGAGTATCGTCAAGAAGAGACCGGCATCACTGAGGTAAAATCTCCTGGGAAGTATTCGCTCAGGATCAGCACGCAGAAGCTGTGGCCCAGAGAGGCCCGAAGCTGTACCTTGGGGTGGCTGCTGAACTTGGTAATACTGGTTTGGAAGGCATGAAGGGGTCATGGAGAGCGGCTGGCAAGATCAAGAGAGGTGCTCGGTGAATGTGCAGCCCCAGTTGAAGGGGAAGGCTCAGGACTGAAAGGCTTGTGGGCTGAAGCTTGGTGCCCTATGGCAGGGTCAGGGTCCCTGAACAGAGCCCAGAAAAGGCTCCCAGGGGAGGTGCACCCCAGTTGCAGTAGAGACTGGGGTGTTTTTTTTTTTTTTTTTGGAGATACCAGAGTTACGGAAGGACTGTCAAGGCCAGCGGCAGCTGTGGAGTGGAGCTTCTCTGAGCCTATGAGATAAGCTGCATGAGCCTTGGATAGCAGAGTCAGAGAAACGTCATTTACGGCCCTTTGGAGCCCAGAGCTTTGTGAGCAGCACGCAGGCATGAAGATCTGAGCTCTACGTAGTCGGACTTCGTTTGGTTTTTTTTTTTGTTTTGTTTTGTTTTTGTTTTGTTTTTTTTTTGTTTTTGGTTTTGGGTCTTTTGTTTTTGTTTTTGTTTTTGTTTTTGCTTTTTAATTGTAGCTGTGTCTTGGTTGTTTCTTCCTAGAGTAAGAAAGTACCTTAATTTTTACTTTACAGGAGACCACAGAAAAGACTTAGGAAATTTAACAGAGACTCAGAAATTTTAAAGAGACTTTGAATATTTTAGAGGAGCTTTGGATGTTGTAGGGAAAGTTTGAATATTTTAGATTAATTGTGAACTTAGAACGAGACTTAGAATGTTTTAAAGTGACCAAACTTTTAAAGTGTTTGAGTTTTTAAAGACTGGGGGGTCTTTTGAAGTTGGAATATTGTATATTCTGATATTATCATGAACAGGTCATCTTGGGGACAAATAAGAAGGAAAAAGTTGTTGCTGAATAGTGTTATGGTTGTGTGTCAGGTTGAGAAGAGGTCAATGGTGCTTAACGCCAGCTAGGGTCACTGGGAAGAAGGAGTCTCAATTGAGAAAAAACCCTCACTAGATTGGCCCATGGGTGAGCCTGTGGTACTTT
>NW_022196891.1:25117684-25131764 GCF_008632895.1 Mastomys coucha | reverse complement strand
TGATGATTGATGAGGGAGAGGCCCAGCCCATTGTAAGTTGTGCTACTACTGGGCTGGTGGTCCTGGATGGTATAAGGGAGCCATGAGGAGCAAGCCAGTAGTTGTACCTCTCTATAGTCTCTGCATCAATTTCTTTCTCTAGGTTCCTGTCCTGACTTCCCTGGGTGGCAAAGAACAAGCTATAAATTGAAAGAGACTCTTTCCTCCCCCGAGCTGCTTTTGGTCAAGGGGTTTTATCACAATAGATATGCTAACTAGGACAATATATAAAATGCTTTTTAGGTTTGAGGGGTTGGGATGTGTGTGTGTGTGTGTGTGTGTGTGTGTGTGTGTGTGTGTGTGTGAGTAGAAGCCAGATGTCACTCCTTAGGTGCCATCTATCTAACTTGTTTGTCGAGACAATGTCTTTTGCTGACCTTGAACTCAACAAGTAGGCTAAGCTGGCTGGCCAGTCTGAGAGATCTGTCTGTCTCCTGCTCCCCAGTGCTGGTTGCTTCAACTACTATGCTTGGTTTCTTTATAGGAGTGCTGATTCCTCTCAGGTGCTCGGTTCTCACGGTTTTACCGAGCCATCCCTCTAAGCCCAGGCTTGTGTTTGAATCAACATCTTTGGAACACAGTGAATGGAAGAATAGATAGGGAGAAAATTTGAGCTTAGGTCCCAGCTCTGTGGAAGCCTTCTGAAGGTGGGATGATCCTATAATTTTGTCTTGAGACCCACTGAAAGGCCTTGTCTCAGGGAAAGAGAACTGTCATCTCCAGCCGAAGCATCCCCAAAGGCTGCCTATGATAGTCGAACCCTGCTGTCCTAGTCATTTTTCCGCTGTCAACTTGACATTGTCTAGAGTCACCTGAGAAGGGGGGGTCTCAGTGGAGGAACTGCTCAGGTCAGATTTCCTTGTGAGAATGTCTGTGAGGTCTGTCTTGATCATTCATTGGTGGAGGAGGGCCCAGCCCACCATGAACGGCACCATTCCCTTAGCGGGTGGGTTCTCAGCTGTATAAGAAAGCTAACTGAATTTAAGCCACCCTGTGAGCCAACAGTGTTCCTTCATGATTTCTGCTTGAATTCCTGCCCTGACGTCCCTCAATAACAACCTATTGTGAGCTGAGACAAACCTATCCCAGGTTACCTTTGGTCCCAGCATTTTGTCACAGAAACAGAAATGAAGCAAGAACATATGTCATCCAGGCACACATGTGAAAACTTATAAGAGAAACAGGATTCATTGCCCACTCCCAGAGGAGTATCGGGGCATGATTGGCACAGTACCCACCACCACACAGGAAGTGGCGAAACCAGGAACAAATGGCAGGCTTTCAGGGTTTTCACAAGGAAGGTTTTGAAATAAGACGTGAGATAAAAAGTAATTTCTTCATGACCGTGTGTGTGTGTGTGTGTGTGTGTGTGTGTGTGTGTGTGGTTTCAAAAGGCTGCTGCATGGCCATATCTCCTGGAGATAGCAGTTTGCACAGCCTGTACCTGAGTGGTCAACTGAAGGAAAAGATAAAGGGATTGCTTTGAGTCACAAGTTGTGGCTAGGGAAATGGTTCCATTGGGAAAGCCCTTGCTGTGCAAGACAGATCCTTGGCACCTGTATACAAACTTTGAGAATGGTGCCCTGAACCTGTGACCCTAGGTCTGAGGGGTGGAGACAGACAGGCAGATCTATTCAAATCAGTGAGCTCCAGGTTTAGTAAGTGACCCTAGCTGCAAAATAATGTCGACAAATACTGTCAAAGATACCCACTTTATCAACCTCTGGCCTCCAAACATGCGGCCCCCCACATAGACACATGAACAAACCTACACTAAATACACACACACACACACACACACACACACACCCCTACCTCCACAGATATGTTTTACATATGCACACACGTCCATAGATATGATTTTAATTCTTTCGTATATTGAAGCTGTGTTTTCAACTTTAAAATATAGATCCCATTGTTGAAATCGAGTTTTCAAGACCACAACACTACACTGCCTGGCGCTTTAGCATTTGGGCTATAAAAGTTATTCTATTCTTCTGTCCATTCCTATCAGCTTGCCTCATTTAGTTGTCTCTGTAGCTCCATGTTGCTTTCATAGTACACACTTCTCCTTGTTTACTGTAAGCCTCTCCTACTAAAACGGTCTCACTGAACCTGTAAGCTTTGCTCCCCGATCCCATAAGGCAACAGCAAGGCCATACACTTACTGCATATTCTGTGAAGAAATTAATGAGGAATAGGAACTGGCTCGGTTGGTAAAGCGCTTGCCACACAAGCAACATGAGTATGAGGACCTGGGTTCAGATTCTCAGTAGCCACAGGAAAGTCTGGACACAGTGGTTTGCACCCATAAACCCAGCACTGGATTATGTGCAGGAGAGACAGGAGGTCCTGGGGCTCACTGAGCAGCCAGTCTAACTGAATTGATGAGCTCTGGTTAAGAACCCGTGTCTCAGAATGTCAGTGTAGATTAAGGAAGACTTGTGATATCAGCCAGTGAACACACACTTGCACGCACACGTGCACACACACATACACACACACACACACACACACATTCAAATAAGAGACACACTGGGTCTATACTTACTCACGAAGCCACATTAATCTGTTTGGCAGGTTAAATAGAGTCTGCATATACAACATACAATGTGTAAAGTAATATTCCGGAGGAGTCTTAGGGTACAAGTCCAGAGCTCCAGCAATGGTTCCGTGGGAAAAGTGCTTGCGATATAAGCATAAGGGCTGAGTTTAGATCCCCACAGTTTAATCGCAGCAGTGGAAAGATAGAGATGGAAGGATGCTTGGGGTTTGCTGGCCAGACAGCCTAGTGGACTTTGTGAGGTCCAGGTGCCAGTGAGAGTCCCTGTCTCAAAAGACGAGGCAGGCAGTCATGAGAAATGATGTCTGAGGTGGACCACTGGCAAGCCTGTGGCCTGTGTGTGTGCATGTCATACCCCTGTACCTACAGATAGATACGTGACAGAGAAAGAGACAGCCCTGAACCCAACAAAGGGAGAGGCGGAAGAGCCGCCTGTCTTTCATTTCCCAAGGGACACAGGAAAGCAGTCTTGGAGCAGCAGGCCTTGCTGGGAACTTGTCTAATCAACCCTTTATACGCCCTTCATATTTTAAAAACCGTCCTCCCAAACACAGCACTAGCACAGCCTGAATCAGTGCTTTGGACAACGTACGTACCTGATGCTCATTAATAACTCCTTTGTTCTGCTCCCCCCTCCCCCTCCTGCACCCCCTCCCCCGTGTTTCACAGCTCCCATTACTATCTGCTCTTACCCAGGCATTTCCAACAATCTCTTCGCACTCTCTCCACACACATTTCTCAAAAGCTGGCTGTTCCATTGTTACCATCCCGGGGGACTATTGACCAGGTCGGGTTTGCATTTATGAAGCCTATATAGCTGGAGCTGACACAGCCCTTACCACAATTAATCGTTCTTGGAAGAATTTGCCTTCTTAGCACTTTATAAATGGCTTCATACATCTAAGGGCAAGGCAGGTTTTAATTACTGTCAGTAATAGCTAACTAATCAGAGAGAAATTAAGTGACTGCCCCGGTAGAAGTGAGGAATATATAATGGCGGTGGAGTCCTCACAGGTTCAAGGTGGAAGAGGTTGCTGCTTGATTTTAGAGTAGTCTTCTGCTAACACCGCCCAGAGTTACTGACAGCTGGCAGACTCAGTTCCTATGCGTAAAATATCATTTTGAAACACCTGGTGCTTCCTTCCTCCCATCCCTATCCCCACCCCAGGTTTTCTCCTCTTATTTTAATTATGGTCACTTTATGTACCACTCAGAGTCCTGGTTCCCAGTTTGCTGGATGTGCGCCTGCATAATCCTTTGGTATCTTTGGATTACTATCCACAAGCAAGTTTCCCCCCCACCACCACCACCAGCTTTCACTGCAAGAATGGGCTCCCTGCCAAGAAAGCACTCATCCCTGCTTAGGCCCACCTGGTCCTTCCCTGTCAGAGCCTCCCATCCCCAAGCCTGCCCCCACCCCCCAGCATGGTCCACCGGCTTGACGTTCTGAATGTTTGCACAGCCATCTCTGCAAGCTGCATACAACCTTTGCTTCATAGAAGAGCTAAGACCCGCAAGATTCTATTCAAAGTTCGTGCGTAAGGAAAGGAGATCCAGAGAGCCAATAAGATGGACCTGGGCTTCATTTCCAGAACCACGTGGTGGAAAGAGAGAACCAATACATGTAAATTGTCCTCTTACTTCAGCTTGGTGTCCTGTGGCATGCCTGTACACACACACACACACACACACACACACACACACTAAATTTAAGAGTAGAAAAAAAAGAGATATAGAAAATAGGAGGGCCTTTATTATAATCCTTTAATATCATTCAGTAGTATAAAATATATATTTTACAAAATACATACATATATATGCATTATATAAAATAAATGGTTTTTAAATTTTTAAATTAATAGCCAAAGTCAAATCAGAGGATTAAGGGGGAAACAGAATACCTACAGAGATTAATGTCACTCCTCAGGCAGCTGAAGTTGGAAGGCAGGTTGAAAAGCTTACTTGGAAAACCTTAAACCTCTCCTGTACTCCACATCAATTATAGCTTTAACCCATTAAAAAATGCTCAAGGCCATTTACTGCCTTACTCTTTTCTCAATCCCTTCTTGGATTTCAAAGGGTTCTTTGTGACTGGGAAACAGAACAAGGCATTTGAGCTACACACACACACACACACACACACACACACACACCCATCAGTCATGGCTAAATGCTCAGAGTGTGTGTAAGCTCTCTCTGAGGGCCGGGACAGGAATACCTTGCCATTTCGTCTCCAGTTTTAATCCTTTCTCAGCTTAACTTTAACAAGCGTAAGCAGGCAGTCAAGGCAGCTAGATTGTTCAAATAGTCCCTTTCAGATCAGATACCCAGATCCAAGGGACTTCAGGACCAAAGGCTCTCACATCGATTGCCTGGGCAACTACCCAGAATTCATTTTGAACATTAATCTGTTTAAAATATTATGAAAATAAGAGATTTCCAATGTACCTCTTCCACCTTTGCACAAACCACGCAGGAGCTGGGGTGAAGAAAGCATTTGAGAAGAGTATGTGCTTAGGAGCAAAATCCTGGGTGGATTTCTGTGATCCTCCCCTTTATCCATGGCAGGTATTCCAAAGACGCCTCAGCGGATGCCTGAAGTGGTGCATGGTACCAATAAACAACAAAGTCTGTAGTGTAGGTTAGGCAAGCATGGCGGGGCACTGTAGAATGCATTCCGGTTCCTCTCACCCATCTCTCATCTTCCTCAACCCTCCCGTCAACATCCTTCCGTGCCTACCCTTTTGTTGTTGTTACTATTAGGAATCTAGGGTCATATAGTCTGGGCTGGTCTTGAATTCCCTGTGTATTCAAAGATGACCTGGAAGCCCCTGAGCCGGCTGCTTCTACCATTCAAGCGCTGGGATGACAGACATAGGCCACAAGGCCCGATGTTAATTTCTGGTTTTGTTTCCGAGGCCCCATGGGTTCTTTGCTCGGGTGTGCTGTTGCTTCGGCTCTACCACATGGAGCTCAAGATGATCTGTCCTTCCCTTGTCTTTGCCTCCATTCCTCCGGCGCACTTCAGTGGAGCATATCCTACGGGACCCTTTCCAGGAGGGTCTAGTCTAATTGCAATTAAAGACGCGCACGCTTGAGATGGGTCTGCTCTCGCTTCATCAGCTTCTTCAGCCTGGCTGGCAGTCTGACAACAGCATCTTCATGAGCAGATACTGCTCGCAGCGATATAGGTAGGTAGGTAGTGGGAGGCGGGGTGCCTCATATAGCCCAGGCTGGCTTTGAACTTGCTATATACCTGGAATGACCTCGAAGTCCTGATCCTCCTGCCTCCACCTCCAGGGTGCTAGAATGACAGGCATGTACCACCGCGGTCTGTTTATACGGTGCTGAGGATGGAACCTGGGGCCAGGCAAACCCCGTAGCTACACCTGCAGCCTTCTCTTGTAAGTTTCATATTTTTTGGTCCAAACTCATTCCTGAATCTGTGTAATCGCCCGCTATTGTAATAAGAACCATGATGCCACTCATGTCAGGGGTCCTCTTCCTCAAGTCTTCATCTACACTTAATGCTTTCTGGAACAACACGTCGCTGTCAATCAGAAAAGCATTTTCTATTCATGCCTTCCTCTACCAAGTTGCTGCCCCTTCCCTCTGAAGCACTTATTAAGCGCTTGCAGGTATAATTTTTGCCACTTGAACCATGACAACCGAAGCAGCAGATTTTTCTCCTTTGCGGTTTCACAGGTAGAGAGAGGGAATCTGCCCTTGCTGTACGATCTAGCCACCTCAGCGTACGATCTTTTTCCTTCACTTATAAAACCAGGATCTTGAAGGAAGCACTTTACAGCTTCTCTCTGTTCTATTCTGTTGCTAGCAGTGCTATCTTGCCTCCGGGGTCTCCGTTGATGACGTCAGGGTCACTGAAGCGCTGTGAGACTGTGACGGTACACCTGCCATGGCCTCATGACAGTACAACAAAACGGCCCTGTCTTTGCTCCTTTTGTGGTTTCTGTGACAAAATACTCTGACAAAAGCCACTTCTAGGGGCAAAATAGATATTTGGACTTACAATCCCAAGTTACCACAGGTCATGTCAGGAAGTCAAGGCTCAAGAGCTTGAAGCACCTGTTCACATCACATCCATTGTCAGAAGAGAGCAAAGAATGCTTGCCTGCTGCTGTCCAGGCCCTTGTCTCCACCCACACAGTCCAGGATCTCATGCTTAGAAAGTGATCTGGCCCATAAAAAAAAAAAAACCATTTATTTTATATAATACATATATATGTATTTTGTAAAATATATATTATATATTATTGGATCATATTAAAGGAAGCTGACTATAACAAAGGCCCTCCTATTTTTTATACCCCTTTTCAGTTAAGATAATTAATATAATGCCTCACAAACATAACCAAAGACCAAGTGTTGACTATAGAACAAGAGGTTGTGCCCAAAGAGCTTTGCATCCCTCTCCTCTTTCCAACCTTGTAGAAAACAGAAGTCAAAGGTCTTGTGACCCATTCTCAAAAGCTATCGTCCTCCTCACAGGCAGAATCATGGCTCCTCTAGTTCACATAAACATGGAACTTTGAGAAAAATTAGAAAATGCCATGCCGGGGTACGCCTGTGGTTCACTGAATAGAGTATTTGTTTAGCATTCACAATGCCCTGGGTTCCACCCCAAGAACTAAATAAACTGGGCTCGGTGGCACATGCCTGTAATCATAACACATGGGGTGGAGACTTGAGGATCAGAAGTTCAAGGTCATGTTTGGCTCCCTAGTGGATCTGAAGACAGTCTGAGCTATAATGGCACTGTATCTCAAAAAGAAAGAGAAGTGTGGGGGTGGGAGAAGAGGAGGAGGAACAGCCTGTGCCACATCACTTGGCAGGTTGAACAATATATATCTTATTTTAAATATATATTCTCAAAGGCCAAGGCCCATATTTTTTAGGAAGCATGGAGAACTACATCTAACACATGTATACCCTGATAAGAAATTCACTCAGTTTCTATTTATAGAGGTCTGCTTGGCTTGGTACACAGACACACTCCCAAGTTTCACTTTGCATTTCCGGGTTCACCAAACCCTCAGATCCAGCGTTGAAAGTCAAAGTGAAACCCCCTGTAAAGGAAACCACAGCGATTTTACCTGCTCTAAGGTGACTATTTTGTGAAACGTCGATTATTAAGTCAGCTCACTCCACACTCACCTTTGGGGGTGTATAAAATACCGCCACTAAAATCTCGACCACTGTGAATTGCCTCAGAAATGTTCACTGATGGAAGGACTTTATATAAAGTCAAAATTTCTTTACGCGGCTAAAAATATTTTGAAAGGATCCTTGCTGAAAAGCTAGGGATGAAGCTCCGTTGATAGATGCATGGGTTCCATCCCTATGAACCAGCATAGTGGTACACACCTATAGTCTGAGCGCTTTAGGAGGTAGAAGCAGGGGGATTAGAAGATCAAGCTACACAAAAAGTTCTAGGCCAGCCTGTGATACGTGATACCTTGTAGGTCAACAGTTCTCAACCTTTCTAATGCTTCAACCCCTCCCTGTGTTGTGCTGACCCCAATCATAAAATGATTTCATTGCCACTTCATACCTGTAATTTTGCTACTGTTATGAATTGCAATGTAAATATTTGATGTGCACGATATCTGATATCTGGTAGGCAGCTCCATGAACCCCTAGTCCATGGTTGTAGGTACTTAGTAAAAGCCTGAAGAGCTGAGTCCTTCAAAAAAAAAAAAAGCCAAAAGTAAATATTCAGATTTCTCTATTATTTACAAAGCAATAGAATATAGTAATATGGTAACACTGCCAATAAAAGAGAAAAAAACAAAAGAAAGAAACAGTTTGAAGAATCAGAATAGACAAAGAATTGGAGGGGCAGGGATCTAAAAATAGAGTTCTCTCTCATTAGTTACTGGAAATGATCAATAGTCACCTGTTACAATTACAAGTCTGATTTGAAATGCTGGCTTGAAATGCTTACATCAGTCTCTGAGCCACGTTGGTCTACCCTGAGCCTGAAATTCCTCAGTTCCCTTCATCAAAGGCCAACATCATCACACCAGGACTGCATTCTTTCTGGCCCTTTCAGTTGTTTACCCTGAAGGAGCAGGACCTGAGCCAGCCCCAGCCCAGGTTCTAGGAAGAAAAGAGCCAAGATGCTGGAAATGTACAAACAGGTCAGACGGGCTGGCAACATCAAGCATCAAGGTCAAGGTGGCACAGTTAGAGCTAAAGCAAGTGGGAACTGGTCAGGCAGGAGGGTCTGGGATGAAGAGGCGGGAGTCGCCAGGGGAGTAGGGTGTTCCCCAGTGGCCTGCAGGTGAGCTTTACACTGCCATTGAAGAATGTAATCAAGATAAGCCACAAAATCAAAGTCTGGGATGCTCAAAGGGCCCTTTGGAGCAGCAGGAGCAAATGGATGCTTCACCATCCTCTTTTTAAAAGAAAATATAAACCTAGGTTTTAGTCTCCTGGACTTCACTGATTAAACTAGAAAGTTCCAGCAGGGTGTGGGGGGCACATGCCTGTAATCCAAGCATTCAGGGGTTCAAGTCCAGCCTGGGCCCCATCTCAAGCAAAAACAAAAATAAAAACAAAAACAAAAACTGCCTCAAGAAGGAATTCCATAAAGATGAAGGTGCAAACAAGTGTCTGCCTCACTCCACTGTGCCGTTACCTGTTATTGCCCTCAACTGGGAGCAATGGCTTGAGGTCTCTCCCTGCCCCTGGACCCTAATAGCCCATAAGAACACTCAGTTGGATATTTACATGGGAAAAAAACCATTCAGACTATTTAAAATGTTAATTTTTGATCCTAGGTATCAAACCCAGGGTCTCATTAGGAACAGTAGACATGCACAACCACTGAGCTACATTGCAGTGCTCGTATGATGTGTGTGTGTGTGTTCATGTGTGTACAGATGCCCATGTGTGTAGCTGTGTTTGAACGCTTGGGCTGGCCAGAGGTCAGCCTCAGATGTCACTTCTCTGCAGCCATCCACCTTGTCTGCGGAGATAGGATCTCATCCCAAGGATCTGGACTTTGCTAGTTAAAGAGCCCTGATGGTCAGCAAGTCCCAGGGACCCACCTCCCTGGCACTGGGATTATAAACATGTATGCATATGCCACCACACACAGCTTTTTAGGTTGGTTCTTAGGCTCAAACTCAGGCCCTAACGTTTACAGGGCAAGCACTTTGCCCAGTGAGCCAGCCACTCCCCGGATCTTCATGTGACACTTTCAATCCGGATGGCTTTCAGATACATTAAAGGTATTTGTCTCCAGAGTGATTACATCTCTTAAGTCTTCAGGAAGCCCTCGGGGTGTCACTCTGGTACTCAGTGTGCCTTCCCTCCCTAGAATGGTTTCTTTTCTGGAACTATCTAAGGCATCTTCTGGCACTCCATTTTCCCGCCCTTTTGCCTGTTTAGCAAAGTCATCTTGCTTTTTGCCTCCAAAGATATAACACTCATATTCTCAAGCTGCAAAGAAACCGTTGAAAATTAAACCACAAAACAGCATTTTAATGAGAACATTATTACCTAACACCCCACTGTGGTTTTAGGTGGCCTCATGCCAACCTTCCAAACTGCTGTGAGAAGCCAGAAGTCCAGAGTTGAGAGAGAGAGAGAGAGGGGAGGGGGGAGCGAGAGGGGCGGGGACAGAATATGAGAAGTTATATCCCCTTAGTGAAGGTAGCTTTCTTGGACAGCTTCCAGATAGATCTTTCTAGAAGGTTAGAGGTTATTACTGGTGCCTATAGTTGAAGACAACTTTCTTCCTGTTTTGAAGTTTGAAAGAGAAAGAAAGGGGGGGCCACCCTTGAATTAGTACATGGTGTCCTCAAGCGTAATGTTTTCAACTCTTAAGTGGCTGTACCCAGTGCCGTCTATCTGCCTCATCACTTGCCCTCTGCATACCCAATTGCTATTTCTGTAACCTAGGCTACAAGACCACAAGTGTCTGTGTGCAAGGTGAAAACTCCAGCCGAGCAGGGTCAAACAAAGTAGGCGCTGGCCCTCCTCTGCTGGCAACCAAATGCCCTCAGTTCCGGACACTGTGGAGAGAACTGGGGGGCTGGGGCTTCTTGCAGAGGGTCATTTCTTAGAGACCATCTTGCCTTGGCCTCCAGTTAGCCCAGCAATTAGGCCTTGAGGGCTGGGGTTTCATTTCCACATTGGGTTTCCTGACTTAACCCCTGAACCACCCTCTGCCAACATCTTCCCACACATTCAGTAGCCACCAGATGGGCCTCATGGGCAGCAGGGGAAAGGGGTGGGCGTGGTGGGATTGATAGACTGGTAGGTACTGCAGCAGGGCAATCACCTCCATCCCACACACGTGCAAGTCAAGGTCAGAAGGGTCGAGGTTCACCCAAAATTACACAGCAACTAGGTAGCAGAAACAAAAACCCAGATACTGCCCCAGCTTTCAGATTCTGGTGACTGCCCCACACCACACCTGTGTTCCTCTCAGGAACACACTCACTTAAGTGACTTCTGCATACCCACAAAGTGATCAGGGAAGAACCGATCTTTCTTCACTGCTACCTTTCCTGGCCAAGTCTTCCTTGCTGAACTGTACAAGCAAGGGTAGTAGAGAAGTATGCTAGGCTCTGCTGCCAAGGAGTTACACTCCTCATCATTGTTTTGAGACAGACTCTATATCACTGTTGCATGGATCCAGGCTGGCCTCAAACTCACTATGTAGCCAAGAACAAAGCTTGAGCTCCTGAACCTACTGCCTCAACCTCCAGAATTCTGGGATACAGGCATGCACCACCACACCCCAACTCTATGAAGTGCTGGGGATCCAAGCCAGGGCTTCAGGCATGCTAGACAAGCTCTCTAACAATGGAACTATGTCTCTGATCACAAGGAGTTCCACTGTTAAAGGTAACAAGTCTGTGAACACATTCAGCATAGAAACAGGACACGCTCATGCAAAGCAGAACGCAAGAAAGGCGCTTACTAGCATGATGCAATAAAGAGTAAGCTCTTGGGCCATGGGGATGGCTCACTGGGCCCAGGGCCTGCTACACAACAGATGGACCTGATCGAGACTCCTGGCACCCATGGAAAAAGCAGGCCTGGTATGTGATTGCTGGAACTCATTGTCCAGGCAGTCTTACCCAAGGTCAGTGAAGGGCCTTAATGAAGAAGAAGAAGGAGGAGGAGGAGGAGGAGGAGGAGGAGGAGGAGGAGGAGGAAGAAGAAGAAGAGGAGGAAGAGGAGGAGGAGGAGGAGGAGGAGGAGGAGGAGGAGGAGAAGGGGAGGAGGAGGAGAAGGAGAAGAGGAGAAGAAGGAGAAAGGAGAAAGAGAAGAAAGAAGAAGAGCAATAACAACAAAACAACAACAACAACAACAACAATGGTGGAAGGTTGAAAGCTATTGAGGAAAATGCCCTATATAAAGTACTTCTGGCCTCCATATCCTTACACATGTACATGTGTACTTATGCACACACACACAAGCACATGCCTATAAGAACACACCACCACCATCTTCACACATAAGTACAAAAAAGTACATTCTCTTTGCCTTTACTTTTATCAACTGGTTAGCTCTTTTCTCTCCTGCTCTTGGTTTTTGAGTTTGCCTCTTTCAGGCAGCCTTCTCGGTTTGACCCAGACTGGCTCATATTACTCGGTAGCATGCCTGTAAACTCGACTGGATGCTCATCAGCTTCACGAGGATAGGTCCTGGTCTGCCTCGTCCATTGCTGCATCCCCTTGCCTGGAGCCTGGAACTCAATCGGTATACAGTAAATGTTTGCAGAAGGAAGTTGTGAATGTCTGCCAGGAAGCTTTTATCCAGGACGTGTCAGAGAGATGTAGTCTAGACAGGAACAAGTTCCATCAATACCGAAAGTCATCCAGAAATGGGTGGTTAATGTCTACACACACCGCAGAAAAGCACCATAATATGCGCTTAGTGAAAGAGTAGTGAAGACACTATTGTTGTAGAAGTCTGCTTGAAAGGAAAAGGAGAAGGCAGTTTCTATCCCGTACTTCAGGTGGGGTGAGGCTTTGTGTCACTGGTCTACTTGGAAGACAACAGCATCAAAATAAAGATGGGATTCTGAGTGTGTGCCACCACACACAGCTCTAGAAGGGAGACGCTCAAAAAGAAGTGAAGCAGGGGTGGTCAGTCAGCAAAGTGATACCCCAAAACTCACATAAAAATGGCAATGTATGCTTCTAATCTATATGCTGAGGAGATGGAGGCAAGCAGGTACCTGGGTATCACTGACAGACAGCCTGACCCCAGGCAGTGACTCCAGATCCCAGTGAGAGCTAGACACAGAAAACAAGGTGGATGGCTGGCTCCTAAGTCACCTAAATTTGATATATGGTATTTACACACATGTGTGCCTGCAGACAGACAGACAGACCAACACACATACCACAAAAGAGAGAAAAGAAGGGAGGGAGGGAGGGAGGGAGGAAGGGATGGGGAGAGAGAGAGAGAGAGAGAGAGAGAGAGAGAGGAAGGAAGGAAGGAAGGAAGGAAGGAAGGAAGGAAGGAAGGAAGGAAGGAAGGAATGGGAAGGGGAATTAAGAGAGAAAATCTAAGTCTGAGAAGCCACTAGATTTTGGAATCAGATCTGGGAAGCCTTTTTCTACACTTGCAGGCTTGCCTGCAGTAGCCAAGTCCCCGCCCCCAACTTCAGACTGTTGACTCTTTCAGACTTGAAAGCCCAGGTTGAGTTTCATATTGGGAGAATGCAAAGCTGTCAGCTGCCTGCCATGAAGTTAAAAGTCATCATATCCATCAGAGATTTCTCAGAAACAGACTAAGAGGAGGTTCTGAGAGGACCACTGATGCATACCAACCATGGAGCAGGGAGAGCATTTAATGTGGTGAATCTGTGACTCCGGAAACTCTTCTTCTATGGAGAGGATGTTCGCTATGACTCCTGTGTATGTGTTGCCTTTACAAACAAATGAGTATCATCTTTCGCTTCACATCACCTGGTAGGCATTTACCAAAACAGAGAGAGAAAGAGAGAGGAATGAGGAGGAGGAGGAGGAGGAGGAGGAGGAGGTGGAGGAGAAGGAGAAAAGAAGACTTCAAAGAAGAACTATAATTGTCAATAGCAAATGGGCTGGCTGCTTCTGCAGTCCATGAATCACCCACAGGTGACACTGGTGATCATGAGAAGGAGCCAATACTGTCTCTGAGGAAGGGGTATGAGGCAGAAGGGGTATGAGAAGGGATCTGGGAGTCTGATGATTATTAATCTTGATTGTGAACTGGAGGGGCGTGATTTAGAGTCATCATGGAAACACATCTCTGGGTGTGTCTATAAAGATGCTTCCAGAAAAGTTTAACTTAGGTATGAAAACCCATCTTAAATGTATGATCTTTCTAAGGATTGGGGTCCTTGCCTGAATAAAATAAAGTGAGCAGACCACCAGCATCCATGCGTCTCTGCTTCTTGACTGTGAATGGGATGTCAGCAGCTCCCTCCTGTTCCCGTTCCCACTCCCC
>NW_022196891.1:25110847-25117374 GCF_008632895.1 Mastomys coucha | reverse complement strand
CCCCCTCCCCCTCCCGCTCCTGAGCTTTCTCCACCATGATGGACTGTAGCCTCGAACAGTGAACCCTCACACTGGACAGCTCATAACCACCTGTACTTATTGTTCAAGAGGATCCAATACCTTTTCCTGGCATACATACACACACAAAAAATTAAATCTTAATAAATAAATAAATAAATAATGTAAGCATATGAAAATATTCATATATACTAAGTAAAATAAGTAAACAAAAATTTAAAAAAATTTTAATGTATAAAATACTCATACACATGTAAGTAAAATAAGTAAATGAATAAAAAAATCTGAAGATATAAAAGTAGTCATGTGAGTATATATGTATACATATATTCAAGTATGAAAACATGTTTATAACCCTAGCACAAAGATGGGAGGATCCCTGGGGCTCACTGACCAGCCAGTCTAGCCACGATGGTCAGCTCCCGGTTTAGAGACCTTGTCTCCAAATAAAAGGCAAGGGAAAGAGTTCAACAGATAAGAGCACTTGCTATGAAGCAAAGAGGAGCCGAGTTCAAATCCCCAAGGACCCACATAAAAGCTAGGCATGTTCAGGTGTTCCTGCAATTCCACTGTTGAAGAGCACTAACTAACAAGTGGATCCCAGTGATTGCTGGCCTTCAGCCAAGCCAGAGAGGAGAGCTCAGGTTCAGAGGGGAGCCTGACCTCACAGCAGTAAGGAGGTGGAAATAGAGGATGATGCCTGACAGCTTCCTCTGGCCAACACACCCCACACATCACACACTCACATACACACCATACACACACACACATCACACACATCACACACTCACATACACACCATACACACAAACACATCACACACATCACACACTCACATACACACCATACACACACACATCACACACATCACACACATCACACACTCACATACACACCATACACACACACATCACACACATCACACACTCACATACACACCATACACACACACATCATACACACATCACACACTCATATACACACCATACACACACATCACACACTCACATACACACCATACACACACACACACCACACACATCACACACTCACATACACACCATACACATACACATCATACACACATCACACACTCACATACACACCATACACACACACATCACACACATCACACACTCACATACACATCATACACACACACATCACACACATCACACACTCACATACACACCATACACACACACATCACACACATCACACACTCATATACACACCATACACACACATATCATACACACATCACACACTCATATACACACCATACACACACATCACACACTCACATACACACCATACACACACACACATCACACACATCACACACTCACATACACATCATGCACACACACACACAAACACACACACATCACACACATATACTACGCATACACATACACACCATACACACACATCACCCTACCACACACACACATCACACACATTATACACATACACACCATACACACACATTACACATACCACACACACACATCATACACATATACTACACATACACACCATACACACACACTACACATACCACACACATCACACACATCACACACATCATACACATATACTAACATATACATACACATACCATATATACACACATTCACACATGCCACACACATATACCCATAAAACATGCACATACACCCATACATATACCACACACATAAAACACACACACACAACATTCACTCACACATATAACCACATATACTATACACACACATACATACTCCACACTCACATATATCACACACAGCAAACATACATACCATATACACCTCACACACTCATACCACACACATACATGCATACCATGCACACCACTCACACACACATACATACCACATACACATACATACCATGCACACCACTCACACACATACATACTACACACACCTCTCACATACACACCATACACACACCATATACACATACATGCATATATATATTATGCACACATTTACCACATACACATACCACACATACCACATACACATACATGCATATATACTATACACACATATACCACACACATACACCACACACATACATACACACCCATAACACATCATATATGTACATACTCCACACATACATACACACCACATAAATATACACTATACACACATATATACCACACACATATACCCATAAAATCCACACCACGTGTGTACACATAGAATATACACACAACACACACATATACACAAACATATACACCACACATACACACAGTACACACACACACAAATGGAGTTACTGAAGACACCCAACATCACCCTCTGGCTTCAACAAGCCTTTGCAACTGGGACCATCCTTTTCTTGAGATGCACGTGGAAGTGAGTAGAAAATCAAGCAACACAAATCCAAGCGACCTGCAAGATCCCTGTGACCAGAAGAGTCCCTCCTAGCCACATTCCACAGGCTGCAGGCAGGATTCAAGATGGTCCGCCACCCAACCCTGGAGCAGCTGTGGGAAAGGAAAAGTGCTGTCTTTTGCCTGTTGGGGACTTCCATGGCACCCACCTGCTGTGGGGTACATTAGAGATCGTGAAACATCTGACTCTATGTGCGTTCACTTAAAGCATGCGATGAGGGCTGGGGAGAATGGCAAAGTCAGGAAAAACACTCTCTGTATGCATGGAGAGCTGAGTTCCACCTCCCTGGCATCCACCATGAAAACCTGGGCATAGAGGGACAAGCTTACAACATGGCTGGGGGAGGGCGGGGTGGAGCCAAGCAGACCCTGGAGCTCACTGGCCAGGCAGCCTAATCTGATGGGTGAGCTCAAAGCCAATGACAGACTCCGTCTCAAAAACAAGATGAGTGGCATTCTTAAGGAACAATACTGGAGACTGTCTTCTGGCCTTCATCCACATGTGTACCTATGTGGACATGCACACATACATGTCCAGACCCACACACATATGAACAGGTACACACACATACAGCATAAAAATAATAGAAAACATTAGTATTGGGTGCCCTGATCACTTCTCTCTTCTCCCATATCTTCCACATGAGCATCTTTTTTAGCACCTTTTAAGACACAACATCTCCAACCCAGAACCGGACAGAGCAATTGAGGCATGGAGATTACAGGAAATTCTAGACCTGAGGCAAGAGGCAGGCAACCCTTATCATCTTCAGTTTTCAAAGGAGGAAACAGAGAGACCAGACTAAGGGTGACTTGTGCCGAGCAACTTCTTTTTTGGGTCTCTTAGGATGAGAGTGAAATGGGTGTGTCGGGAGCTGCTGATGGCACCGCCCTGCCCTGATTCTGTCAGCGGCACTCTCCTCTCTGCGTTGGCGCCAATTTTTGAGCTTGAAATCTCAGTTGTGGCTTCAAGGTCACAACCGTCTGTCCTTCTACAAGAAGGGACACACCCATTGTTCCCTGGTTTCGCTTGTACACTGAGGTTCCAACTGTCACTCCTCAGACACCACACAGGTTTCACTTCCCCAAGCCCTAATTCACCCAATTTTTTAAAATAAGGATCCATTTACCAGGGTAGGTGTGAGAAATGAAAAAAGGAGGGGCATCAGTCTGGGGCCCCCAGGCAGCCCTCTGTGATGCCGTTCACACGCTGGTGAGCACCTCACAAACAAAGCTTTGTGATGAAGTATTTTTGTTCTCATATGAACATGTTCTGTCTCAGCTCTGGCTGATGTAGAAATCAAGACATTTTTAAAAAATATGCAGATGTTCACAGCCCCACCCAGAGTTGTCAAATCACTAAGGCCCAGAGACTTGAATTTTACCTGGCATGCAAAGGCAGAGAGAGGCCAAAGGGATAAAGCATCCTTTTAGAAGTTTCCATAAGGAATTCTTGCCAGTCGAAGAGATAATTTAGAAGATCTGAGAGGGTCCACAAGCTTCTTATTAGGTTGATTGGTGGTTGACATCCCTCTACCTCAAGCTAAGTAGCTATTCATATTCATAGAAATATTTTTCAACCCGGTTCAAGCTTGGTCATTTTCAAGCCCTGGCAGTCCAGATAATGGATAAACTCTAGGCTCAAGACAAGAGCTCCTTCTCCCTCCAGGGCTGCCTTTCTTCTGCCAAATGTGAACATCACTTTTTAATAACCATAACATTTCACCAACCACCAGATGAAACTGGCCAAGCTGGTTGTGTCTGTTAGCAGGCAGTATCCTCAAACACACACACACACACACACACACACACACACACACACACACACACGCACACACACACACAAATCAGACTCCTATGAATTCAAGATCCGATCAAATGGAAACAGTTCTTTTACCATAGCAGCAGCCATATGTATTTAAAAATGATAGCACATTATCTATTCAGTCTGCAGAAAGATTTGGGACCGGGAGATAGTTTTTTTTTTTAAATGACTTATTTTTATCCTTTGAGAATTTTATAAATATATAAAATGAAGCACAATAATATTGGCTCTCCACTTACCCCCTACCTCCCTCTGTACCCCCCCCAGCATGCCTTCCTCCCAGTGTCATTTCTCCTTCTTCTTCTTCTTCTTCTTCTTCTTCTTCTTCTTCTTCTTCTTCTTCTTCTTCTTCTTCTTCCTCCTCCTCCTCCTCCTCCTCTTCTTCTCCTCCTCTTCTCCTTCATTGTCTTCATCTCTTTTTGATAACCCACTAAGTTCAATTAGTGTGGCTCATATGTGCATATAAGGCATCCCCTGGAGCATGGGGAATCTCTCAGTGGCCACACCCTCAAAGAAGAATGATTATCCCTCTTTCAGCTACCATCATCTACCAGTAGTCCCTAAGTAAGGGTGGGGCCTGAATAGTATCTCCAGACTTGGGCGTATAATCTTCCTGGCAGATGCCAAGCACCGCCGCAGAAGACTCAACACCATAACTGGAACTAAGGTGAGAAGTCTAGGAAGCCGTCCTAACGCCAGCCTTCCTTTTTCTTCTGGAAATGACGGCCATGTGCCTTAGGAATGACTCTGGCTCCATTCACAAAGGCACAAGTGCAAAGCTAGCTACTATGCTCTGCGTTCACATGAAATTCTCCTTGCAGTAAAGAATCCCTGGGATTGCTCTAACAAGCTTTTGGGGAGGACATTCCAACAAGAATGTGCCAACCAGAAAGGAAGTGGTGTGCTGACAAGGTCCCCTGGGGTGCCACCTCTGTGACCTTCCTCCCCTAGTAACCGATTAGTAGTGGATTCCACTTCTGAGCCACTGGGTCTTGGTTTGGGCATTCCGGGTCCTGCAGGCCTGAGGAAGGTGACTGCTTTCCAGTTTTTCTATGTAATTCATCTCTTACCATAAATGTGACAGACGATTATATCTACAGGGCTACCATGACATCACAGACGTGGACTTTAGCCCTTAAGTTTCTTAAGACATTTACCCCTTCCTGAGTGTCTATCCTTCCATATCTCTTATCTCTATCTTCCATATCTCCAGCTTGAACTGATCTCCAACAACTACATACTGATTTGCTTTAACCTAAAACTTAGTGACCTACCTATAGAACCAACCAGATTTCACCTTGCACAGGTTAGACCTTAGGGAAGGATCTAGAAACTTACTTTTTTTTTTGGTCTACCACTCTTGCCACCCCGATGACTATCTTTCAAGACATGCAAAGCACTGAAGTCACCTCAATGACATCAGTGACAGGATGTCTCCTGCTACACAACATCCCACAAGTCACAGGCAGGCACTGGTTGTGAAACCAACACCCAAGCTCTGAAACAATAAAGGATAAGCCTTCAGACTCTCTGTATACAGCGTGCCTTCCATCCTGAACAGGCTTCCCCTGGAACTCCACTAGTTACATCCTGGCTACAAAGCCAGTGCTCCTGAAATCCAGCTCCTGTCTTAGTCCCCAAGATCTCTCCTTCCAGTCCAGCTAGCCAGAGTTTTACCACCTCTCCAACATGATTTTATCTGGTCTCGACCTTCCTTTCTCCTCCATACTACACTTACAATCTTATGTACTTTAAAGTTTATTTTTAAAGTGTATGGTGTGTATTTGTGTTTGTGTGTGTGTGTGGATGTGTGTGTACAGGTGTGCAGATGCTTGAAAAGGCCAGAGCGTTAGATCCCCACCTCCCTATCCCAAAGCTGTAGGTATAAGTGGTTGCTGGACATGAAACATGGGTACAGGCAACGAAACTCAGATTCTCAGCAAGAATAGTCCATACGCTTAACCAATTAAGTTATCTCTCCAGCCCCTAAGCTAATTATGTCCAGCCATGCTCTGGCTGTATCATCCAGCTCAAATCTTTCGTGGTCTTCTCTTCCTTTTATTTGACAGAACAATATCCTGGTCTCTTAGCCTTGATTGGGAAACCATCTAAGCTCTAGCTGAAATGTACCTTCTCCAGATGGAAATCCAGCCGAGATGACTAGGTTTGTTGTCCAAGGCTCCACCCTCCTTTGCACACTCAACCCACCCTCCCCTGCACACTCACCCCACCCTCCCCTGCACACTCACCTGACTCTCCTCCCCTGCACAC
>NW_022196891.1:25099137-25110315 GCF_008632895.1 Mastomys coucha | reverse complement strand
CTCCCCTGCACACTCACCCACCCTCCTCTGCACACTTACCCTACCCTCTCCTCCACACTCACCCACCCTCCCCTGCACACTTGTCTTCCCCCTGCCCAGTTCTTTCCAAGTTCAGAGTCTACCCTTCTTCTCCACATATTTATCCTCCTGTATGAAGGAACACCTCGCACTTTCCTAGGTGCTAGACATACAACGCTCATGCTACTTGTGTCATGATCATGTATGTTCTAACCAGGAGGACTGCAACTGCACTTAGAGTTTATGAATGAAGAACCACGGAGAGACTGCGAAGGGAGGCGGTGCTGGGCAGAGAAAGTCTGAAGGTTACCCTTTTATTTTCAAAGCTTGCCTGTTGGTTTCATAACCAACGCCTGTATCCTACTTGTGGGTTATTGTATAGCACAGTGTTCTTCTCTCGCTGGGCTGGGGTATTGACACTAAAGGCTATGTGTATGCATCTAGAATCTTTCTTGGCACATAGCAGAACCACACATGTTAGCACTCAAAGTCGGAGAGAAAGAGAGAGAGAGAGAAAGAAAGAAAGAAAGAAGGAAAGAAAGAAAGAAAGAAAGAAAAAAAAGAAAAGGAGGAAGGGAGGGAGAGAGGGAAGGAGAGAAAGACAGAGACACAGAGAGACAGAGAGACAGAGAGAGAGAACAAAAGAAAGAAAGGAGGGAGGAATAAAAGAAAATGAATAGAAAAAAAAAAAAGAAAAGGTCTGGAGATGTAGATGAGTTAGTAGATGCTCGGCAGTTATGCCAAGAAACCCTGGTGTTCCATCGTCACTGTCCTATATAAACCAAGTGTGTTGGTACATGCCTATAATCCCAGCACCAGGAAAGTGGAGACAGGAGGATCAGAAGTGCAAGGTCATCCTTGGCCATACAGCAAGTTTGAGGCCAACCTTGCATACATCAGTTCATGTTCCAAAAAGAAAGAAAAGAATGAGGGAAGGAGGAAGGAAAAGCTAAAGAGAGGGAGAGAAGGAAGGGAGAGAAGAAAGGAAGGGGATTAATAAGGAAGCCTCAGACATGAAAGAGAAGAGAGATCAGAGCAGGAAGAGGAGCCAGGGAAGTGTGTGTGTGTGTGTGTGTGAGCGCGCGCGCGCGCGTGTGCCTTAGGTTCTCAAGGGAGACCAAGGAAACTGGCACCATGAGAGGGCTTAACACCAACCTGGTTTCAGTCAGCCTCATCCTCAGCCTCTGATTATCCCCACCTTTCACAAAAGGGCTGGGGTCAGGTTGAAAATTGGCCCTGTAATTTATAAAGTCATAACGAGTAGAAGCTTACCTTGCCCTTCACTAAATCTAGATTTAATTAAAATATCTTATCTTTATAATAATGAACTCTTAATTAATGCCGTTCCAGTTTACAGTGTAACCCTATGGATTAGCCTGGATGGTCCTCATATTAATCTTTCAGGATATCTGGGTAATAGAATTCCGGGAGGATCATCTATAACGTCAGAGTCTGGTAAACCCCTGGTCTCTCTGCTCCTGTCTCTCACTCACCCACAATCCACCACACCCTTAAGGCTGGCACACTCGGAGGTCGGCGGGGGGGTGGGGGGGAGCCATTACTTCACTTTTCAGAGCACAGTCCCACATCTTCATTCACAAAGTTCTCTTGGCAGAGTTCTGTTTTAACCCTTCCAGAACCTGGTCTTGGCCTGTGGTATGTATAGTTCCATTTGTAGAATTCTTATCTACCTGGCACAAAGCCTTTGGTTCCATTCCCAGCACTTTATAAACCAGGCATTGTAGTACGCCATAATCTCAGGAAGAGGGTCAGAAGTTCAAGAGCATCCTCTGCAACATAGCCAGTGTGTAGCTACTCTGGGTTCCATGAGACCCCGTGGGGGGTGCAGGGTGCGGGGGTAGGGTACACCACTGGGGAGATGGTTCAGTGGGTAGAGCACTTGCTATACAGAAATGAAAACTTGACCTTAGACAGCAAGCAACCCACAAAATACACCAGGCACAGTAGAATGCATGAGTAACTCTGTGCTCAGAGACGGAGGGCAGGAAACAGGTTCCCAGCTGGCCATCTAGTCTAGCTAAAACAGCTGGTTCCAGGTTCAGTGAGAGACTCAGTCTCAAAAAAGTAAGATAGACTTAAGATACGCAATGTCGCAATGTCGACTCCCGGTCTCTGTGCTCCTGTGTGTGTGTGTGTGCACGCGCGCGTGTGCACGCTCTATGAGACCCGCTTGAGAGGGAAAGGAGCCCATCATCTGACAGAAATGCCAGGTTCTTTGCTATTACATCCGTTTCCATGAAAATCCTGGGAGATGACCCAGGAATAGGGAGATTAGAAGATCACCCTTAGCCTCTGGTGGGTGGAGAAATACAGCTATGTTGGCACACAAGCTGCCCCCCAGCACACTCCACCCCAACAACAGAGAGGAGGGAGGGAGGGCGACCTGGTTAAACCCACTTCCCTCGCTCTGAGGAGAAGAAACAAGGCTGCTCACTCAGAACAAAGTGGGACAACAGAGTTGGGGCGTGGTGGGGTTCAGACTTCATCGGCCTCTTTTGGAAAAAAAAAAGGTGTGTGTGGGGGGGAAGCAGTGTGCCTTGTGACCAGCGCTGAACCAGAGAATGACCTTGAACTTCTGATCCCCCTGTGTCCACTTCCTGAGTGCTCGTACACCAATATACCCAGGTGATACATTGCTGGGGATCAAACCCGGACTTTAGTGCAAGCTAGACAAATACTTTATCAACTGAACTTCCCCCAGCACATGCTCACTCACAAAGTTCTCCTGACCGCTGCGGGATACATAAAATGGCAGACCCACCTTCTATAGATTTGGGCTTTCAAGAAAGATACGGAAGCCCTCTGGGACCTGTCAGAAAAGGAGGGTCAACAAAATGATTGTGTTTAACATAGAAGGGTGGGGAAGGTCTTAGACTGCCAGGACCCAGGGAGCTCTGGTCACACAGTCTGGGGCAGTCTGCCTGAGGACTCTCAACCCCAGTACCCTAGAGAGAAGCCTAAGTGTGTAACTAGGCCTGAGGGGTGGGGGGAGCTGCTGAGTGGGGGAGGGAGCTGCTGAGTGGGGGAGGGGGAGCTGCTGAGTGTGGGAGGGAGCTGCTGAGTGTGGGAGGGAGCTGCTGGGATTCAAAATCAGAGACTGGAATTCCGCCCTGTGACAGAGTACTTGCTAGCATTCATGAAGTCCTGAGGTCCCGAGCTTGATATCCAATACTATAAAAAGGAAGGAAAGAGGGAGGGAGGGAGGGGAAGAGAGGAACAGAGAGGGAAATGGAGGGAGAGAGGGAGAAGAGGAGAGGGAGAAAGGGAGGGAGAGGGGAAGAGAAGGAGGGAGGAAGGGAAAAACAAAGGATTGAGAGATGGAAAAGGTGAAGGCAGGAAGGAAGGAGGAGGAAGAGATAAAGAGGGAGGAAAGAGGAAATAATTAGAAAGGAAAACACAGAAACACTTGAGAACTTGGGGTTCTCAAGCAGTTGGTCTGTGGGAGGGGACACTGTGGGCATGTATGAGTGCACACATGTGAGAAGAGTCACGGGAGGGCTTTGGTAGGAGGGCGGGGAGTTCTTTTTTATATCTTGGCAAGATGCCAAGTTGTGACAAAAACTTTCCTACGCCCTACTATGGTTGAAAGGCAATAGGAAAAAAAAAAAAAAAAAAAAAAAAAAAAAGCCCAACTTGGAAACATAGCCAGCTGCTAGAAACCTAACACTGATGTAAACTTTTACCTGGCAAGGAAAAACCGAGCACTGATGCCAAGCCGAGGTGCCCTCCCATTTACCAGGAGAGATAAAAATGGGAATCTGTGCCTGTGAGTGGAGACCTGTAGGGAAAGGGTTAATCCCGAGTGTCCAGTGCTTCAAAAAAAAAACGGTCTCCATGAAGGTCACTCTGCCTGCTCTGACCCAATACAAGCCATGAGCCACCCACATGGAAGCTGCTTTTGTGTTTATGCATGTGTACATGTATGTACATGTGTGTGCACATGCTTGTGTATATGGATACCAGAGGTCAAACTCTGGTCTCATCCCTCCGATGACTTGTACCTTGGATTTTTTGAGATAATGGTCTCTTGTTGGCCTAGAACTGGCCGATTTGGCTGTCTGGCGAAGCCCAGATATCTCTCCATCAACGGTCTCCTTGCCGCGGGATTACAAGTGTACCTGTTTTGTTTTAAGTCTGTTCTGGGGATTGAACTCAGATCCTTGTGTTTGTGTGGCAAACATTTTACTGACACAGCCGTCTCACCATCCCAGTGAGCTGATCTCCAGACTATCAAGGGACAAGAAATAAGGCCAGACTCGGGACCTTCAATGCCCTCCTTCTCCCAGGGGCTGCCCCAGCCTTGCTCTCAAAGACAGTCTATGCCAACGAACCAATCTAGGCAAAGCAGGCTCAAAATAAGTCCAAGCGCATGCCACTCCCACAGGCAAAATACACGGATAAATACATGGGGAAAGGAAAAAGAGAGAACCCCAAACACATCCCCTTGTTAATTTCAAATGGTCCTACGGACATTATCATTTCCTTCATTTAGAAAGAACCTGTTCCAACAGAGACTCATAGCTGATTTACAGTGTCCCAGGAAAAGCCGTGTGCATTTTATCCCAGTGATGGGACTGAGCAGACCAAATTCACGGCCCCAGACCAGCTAGACAAGTACCCACCGCTAAACCCCAACCCAAGCCCACCTTGAGCCTCTGGCTGGAGGGTTTACACGGCAGCTGGTGGCTAAATGATAACATACTATTGTCTCCAAGCAGTAATTGGTGCCTGCTAAAGAGAAATTCATTTGACAGGCACTTTCCCTTATTACTTAAAACAACCAACCAAACAAACAAGATCTCTTGTAGCCCCAGCTGACCTTAAACTCTCTATGGAGCAGAGCATGACCTTGAACTTCTTGACCCTCCTGCCTTCTCCTCCAAGAGCTCTGGGATTATAGCTATGTGCTTCCATGCCCAGTTTATGGAAAGTCTGAACTCGAACCCAGGCCTTCATATCTGGGGGCAAGCACTCTGCCAGCTGAACCCCACTCCCAGGCTTCTTCATATTTTAAGTATTCACTTTAACCTGGTTCTGCCTAGAAAGCCAAGCAAAGACGGGGTTAATTTTTTTTTTCCCCGTTAAGAGCCTGTTTCCGACATTGCTCCTTCTACACATTTTCTCCGGGAGACATCTGCAAGTCTCACGAGGCCTTAAAAAGCTTAGCACTAAATCTTTTTAGTCACTTAATCCCCAAAATGTCCCTGTTTGGAGATAATTTCCTTTATGAAAGGAAACCTTAACCTGACCCTAGTCTCCAGTCAAACTTGCTAATGAAAAGAAGGAACCTTCCTTTGTGCTCCAAGTTTCTGGGAGAAATGTCTTGAAAAGGAGGGCATTCTGCCTGGTCCTAGGGACACTACTGATTGCCAGTGGTGGTGTCTTTGTCTCCCAATTATTTCCGACAGTCAAGCGATAGCTGAGTTAGATCTAGTGGATGGAAAAAATCAGAGAAACGGGTGCCGAACAGACAAGAGGAGCTATCTAATGATGATTTGGGTCTGCCCAGCAGAGGACAGGATCCCCTTCTGCAGTAATGGGCTGCCCACGCCTAGGCAGACGTGCCCAGAGACAGCACCACCCACACGGTGCTAGGAACAGAGCTCCTTCTCATAGGAAGGGGTCTCAGATGGTTCAGGAGACGCCTTCCAACCCTCTGTCCGAGAGTCCATAACAGGGGGCTCTGAAGGCATGGATGGAAAAAGCTGTTACTTTTCCTTCATCAGGCCTGCCTCTCTTATGCCATGAAATTGAAAGTGAGACCATTCCATATGTTCTTTAAAGCGCCATTCCCCTTTACCTCGCTCATGTGGGCAATGGTGGAGAAAGCCGCTTGCTTTGGTTAATTACAGCCCTTCGGTGGCAAGGAAGACAGAGAGCACATGCTGGGGAAGGGAGCAAAATGTAAAGATATATTCAAATAAGTCATGGTTATTGAGTATTTGCTTTGTGCCCTATATGATACTAAAGATTTTTACATGTATGCCATATTCAATCTTCCCAATAACCCAAAAAGTAAATGCTAATGCTACATGCATATTATGACAAAGAAAATAGAGTTAGTCCTATACATTCTTGAAATCTAAACTGGAAAACCATATCTGGTAAATCAGTTCTCAAAAGCAAATAAGTCTTGAGGCTGGGGCTATGCCTTAGTCAATAGCGTGCTTGCTTAACACACAGGGCCTTGAGTTCCATCTCCAGCACCACAAAAACTGGTATGGCTTGCCCATCATTCCAGCACTCAAGAGGATCACAAGTTCAAGGTCATCTCTGTCCTCCGTGAACACACGGGAGTCTGAGACTAACCTAGGACACATGAGAATCCCTATCTCAACAATTTTTTTTTTAAAGACAAGGAGAGAGATTTTTAAAAAGAAGCCTAGATACATACATCATGTTGGCTGCTTTCCATCTGTGGTGTGAATACTGCCACTGTGGCAGTTTTATGCAACCACAGCAAGGTGTCCGATTTCGGAGTTCCAGGAGGAGCCCAGGAGCCATGCAGGGTTGGAACGTTAGTACTTCACTGGGCTAACCCTGGCAACTCCCTATTGTCAACCACACAGGCACACTGGCTGGTCTACTGGTCTACAGTCCTTTCTCTGTGGCTCCTGTTTAAAGTGAAGGAGGAAGAATGTCCCATGAGAGAAAGTTGTCATTTTATGACAACTGAATGATAACACTAAAACACACACACACACACACACACCCCTGGTTAGAATGGAAGGTGTGACCTAAATTCCCATATAGAGGGATGGAAGCAGTGATGGGCATTTGTAGACAGGGCATGTGCCCTCCAGTGACCCAGCAGCCTTCATCACTCTCTAATGTAATGTATCTCTGGTTTATTGTCCCTTCATTTCTAGCTTTTGTCCCTATGTCTTCGACATACACGTAGCTCTAAAGGCCCCATTGCTTTAGTAAAATATTCCAAGAAAGCATTGCATGGATCCCCTACTCTCTCTCTCTCTCTCTCTCTCTCCCTCTCTCTCTCTCTCTCTCTCTCTCTCTCTCTCACACACACACACACAAACACACACACACATACTTCGCACTCCTTCTTTCTGAAGATAGATTGCTCTTGATAGACTCAAAGCCCATCTGTGGGGTGATCACATGACCCCGTTTCTAGGAGCACTACAGCTCTGCCAGAGGTTGCTGAGGCTCTAGGCACTTCCTCTTGGTCCACAGCTGCCTGGGGCCACCGGCCATAAATTACTGGCTTAAGGAAAAGGAAGACAAGCCTTTCCCATGGAGAACGAAATCTGCTCGGGCAATTATTTCCGAAAGTCCTGCCCTCCTTCCCAGTTTGTCACCTCACTTTTGAGTCTTGTGTGTTGCCGGGCCTCACACCCACAAAGCTGCGCAGCAACTGCCTTGTGAGCCCAAGAAACTTGCAGAACAATTTCTCCCTTCTGGCCTAGGATTAATCAAGTAATGGCTATTGCATTGCTAATTGCGTGGCCTTTTGTTCAGCCAGTTTACCAGGATGACTCTAAACTGTCTCTGTTTATGTGCCCGTCTAGCCGATTTTCTTCAGATAGGAAATCTTGTCCTGCTACAAAACTTTGATGAAAATCGCTCATAATCCCATGTTATTGGGGGTGGAGGGAGACTTTTTAGCAATCCAGGTTAAACTTAAAGTAAAAGTGCTTCTCTCAGAGAGAGCTGGTAATGATTTTCCTAAGCTGGTATAGGACTGCAAGGTGGAAGGCTGCCGTTTACTTTCCAGAACCATTTTCACCTGTTAAGTGTTGAAGGCAGAAGCTCAGACACAAGATCCAGGGGCGAGGAGGTGGGGCATGATTTTCCCTACTTGACATTTGATAGCCCTGTCTCTGCAACTCAACCCGCTGCCAGGACTACTCAGCCCTTGGAAAGCAGTCTGCGCCTCTCTCTCTCTCTCTCTCTCTCTCTCTCTCTCTCTCTCTCTCTCTCTCTCTGTCTCTCTCCCTCTCTGTCTCTCTGTCTCTGTCTCTCTGTCTCTGTCTCTCTCTCTCTCTCTCTCTCTCTCTCTTTCCCCATCATTTGGGAAAGCATTAACTCCATCTTTTTATTATATACCCTACAATCATAAAAAATAAAAAAGTCTGTGGGTTTTTTTTTCTGGTTTTTCCTTTCAAAAACAAAACCAAAGGACTCCCTGAGATGGATCTCAGGTGGCAGAGCCCTTGCCTGGCATCCATGAAGCCCTGGATTCCATCCCCATTGCTACAAACAAGGACAAGAGAATCCTTTATGTTTGTTCTCCTTCGGGAAGGTGCATGTGTGTGTGCATATTTACGCTCACTCGGGCACGTCAGGGTTTGAAGAGGGAATGGGTATGTGTGTTGATGTGCTGTCTACGCTGGTGTTAGAGGAAGTCTCTCCTTGGCCTCACTAATACTTGCCCGTTTCTATCTCTCCAGTAGCAGCATTACAAGTATCACCTCACTGGCTTTCTCTCTTTCCTTCTTCCTTTCCTTCCTTCTTCCTTTCCTTCCTTCTTTCTTCTCTTCCTTCTTTATTTCTTCCTTTTAGCATGGATTCCAGGCGACTGAGTTCTACAAAGCAAGCACTAACTAAGTCATCTCTGGACCCTTCGTATTCAGAAGGCCTTTAATGCCGATGCCTCCTCCCATGTACCATCAAGAAAAGGACTGTGCATAAGCTTTCTCCCCAACTAGCGCCCGCTCTCTCTCTCTCTCTCTCTCTCTCTCTCTCTCTCTCTCTCTCTCTCTCTCTCTCTCCCTCTCTCTCTCTCTCTCACACACACACACACACACACAGGGACGGGCGCATCAACCAGCTGCAGAGCAAGCAACAGGAGGTGGCAGGATGCTTGCCACTGTGCCACTGGCTTTGTAAGCATCTCCCACAAACTGTGGCCAAAGCTAGTTATTTCCTGGGCTAAAGCCATTCTGAGAACTTGGGGACACTGCCAAAGCCCTGACAGCTCATAAGCCTGGCCTTTGTTGCCAGAGCCACAGGGGAAAGCTGTTAATTCTTTAAATGAAGGTTCAGTAAACAACCAAGGAGCTTGGTTTGCTCAGTGGTGGGCTAGGTGGAAAACTGTTCTCCAGGCATTGTCTTCAAGAAGCTTGGACTGTTTAGGGGAGAGGAGTAAGACACATTTGCTTTAAAAAAAAAAAAACAAAAAAACAAAAAAGTTGAATCCCAAGAGATGTCGCTCCAAGCCGTTCAGCAGTAAGTAAGTAAATGTCTAGTGCCTTTGTGGAGGAAGAAGCGTTCAGAGGCGAATTGCAATGGTCAGAAAAAGACAATTGTGATGGAGTGGAGAGAGCCTGGGCTCTGGAGCCAGGCAGACTAGGTGGGCACAGATCCTTACCTGAATACAAGGAGGGAAGCTAGCTCCTCCCCCTCAGCAGACTTCAGCTTCCTGATCCTGGAAAACAGACAGGGAGACCTGCTTGTGGGAGGGGCTTAAGCCAAGGCTGGATGCACGGAACAGGCTTTCGGGAGGTATTTGAGTTTGCAATGTTTTTCTGATGTACATCACAAAGCTGGGGCTGCAACTCACTAGGCAGACCGCTTGTCTCACACGTACTACATAACCCTGAGTTCCATCCTAGCACCACATACACCGGGCATGGTGTTGGATACCCGCAGTTCTAGCCCTCAGGAGCTGAAGACAGGAGCACCAGAGATTCAAAGATGAACTCAACGCCACAGGGAATTTGAGGCCAGACTGGGATACAGAAAACCCACAGCCAGCAGAGTAAAGCAAGAGCTTCCAGCATGCTGGGCAAGCAGTCTACCCATGGAGCTATGCCACTAGTCCTCTAGGTCCTAGTCAGGCACAATTGAGATCATAGACTAACACAGTTTTCATTCCCACCCTGTGCGGTTTTTCTTTCATAAGCATCTCCCCACACTGTTAATAATTCTTCACAAACATTTACAACATCCATATTCACTTCATTCACAGATGTATTAAATCATCTCAACTAGTCTACTCATGGTGGACATTTAGGGCTATTCAGCTATTATTAACTATTCTATTATTAGCATTATTGTTAGCAGTATCCCCATAAAGAGCTTTGTAGCAAAACTGCAGGTTCCTGGGGCTACCTCATGAAAGGTACTAATCTCGAAAGGTTCTGGCTGCATACGAAATACTTTTCAGTGAAGCTGCTCAAACACCAAGCACACACACACACACACACACACACACACACACACTCCTGCCACTGACAATCAAGAGACAGCTGGTCTTTTCCAATCCAGAAGCCAAATATTATCTTTGAAAGGGAAAAACAAATCCCTCCTTTTTTTCTCTCTCTCTCTAATTCTATAGTCACCAACTAGCACGCCATTGTTGTTTTATCTGCTTTCCTCCAGCAAATAGACTTCGCGGGCGCTAAAGAGGCCCCGAGCAGACCATGGAAGGAAGCTTTCTTTTGTCCGCCAACAATCAACAAATATTAATTATGCAAATCATTTTAGTCCGATTGTACTCTCTGTCGTTCAGGGACAGGTTTGGAAGATTCCCCTTCTCCCATTTTAGCCTTTGGGGATGCAGGAGTTTGGCGGTTCATTGCAGCTCACCATTCTGCTACATGCAGTCAAGCTACCCATCCTGAACACCAGCGCTCTCTTAACGGGTCTGACATCCCTGTCTAACGGCTCCTCTGTCTGTCCTAACTAGCTTATGGAAACATGAGCCCAAGTTTCATTAATGATTTGATATAATTAAAAGTGCTTGTGGAAGTTCTTGGCTCCTTAACTTGGCAGTTTTTGAGGGTCGCACTTCCTAATTCCATCATTAGCTTTCCTGGATCAGGTAAGTGTAGGGCAGAAGAGGGCTCTGATGGGCAAACTTTGATGGAGAGTGCCCAGGCCATACAGGAAAATGGTGGGAAAGAGTTGCAAGGCCGTAAACCAGCTCCCCAGCCCCTCCAACCGAAAGCCTTCCCTGGCTAAAGGGGGTACAAATGATAGTTCAGTTAGCAGACTGCTTGCCAGCCTACACAGAGCTCTGATTTAAGCCCTGTCAGCATGAAAACTGGGCGTGGTGGCCCACAACTGTAATCCCAGCACTAGGCAAGTGACAAATGGGACCATCACAAGTTCGAGGTCATCCTTAACTACTTACGGAACCTGAGGCCACCCTGTACTACATACATAAAACTGCCA
>NW_022196891.1:25097431-25098917 GCF_008632895.1 Mastomys coucha | reverse complement strand
CCCTGGCTGGAGGTCTGGTTGGTTCTGGCCCCACCCTTTTCTCCCTCCCGCCCAGCCCAGGCTCGGCGCCGGTCCGATCTGGCGCGAGTCTGAGAAGCAGTCTGGGCGCCCACTGCAACCCCAGCTTGTCTGAGACTCCCTAGCCATCCACGCCCCCAACCAGGCCTAACTAGCTCTCCACTTAGACTTCCCATCTCAGTGTTCTGCGTGGGAGACGCGAGATAGGCGTGAAGCGAAAGCTCTAGGCTCAGGCCAGGCTTGTTTGTAGTCCCAGGCTGCTCCATTTGGTCTCCTGGAGCTCGTGGAGCGCCCACTGACTGCGCATGGACCGCGGCTAGCTTCCCAGCTGGGACTCTAATTAATCTGTTAACTAGATGCATCCCTATATGCTTATGAAATGAAAATGAACCCGTGTTCCTGTGCAGATTTCTTAGGTTGTGAGTATACAAAGTCCTCGCCGCTAAATTCCTCTTTATAATACAGCGCATTTTTTTACCCACACAAAAACCTCTTCACGAAACGGTTACCACTATTGTGACTTTCTTCCTGGGAGTATATCTACTTCTGGATGGGTCCGCAAGTGCTTTCTGCCACACATGACCCTAGTGTCAGTATTATGAATATGTAGTAACACACATTTGCTTGGAAGAGCTTTGGCAGTAATCGCTCCTGACAGCTCAAAGTAAGGAACCCTGGCGGAGCTTCCAACATTGCCGCCTACTGGTTAGGCAGCCTGCAAGTCACACACCCCGGTCCCCAGTCTAGCCTCGAGTTCCCCACCCGTCAACCCCAGGTCTAGAATTCTATCCACGTGGGTAAAGGTGGATGCGCGACCCGCAGAAACTCCCTGGCTGGCATCCTGCTTTCCCCAGCTTTGAGAACATTATCCGGCCAGGCTCTGGGACCCATCCTGACTCACAACACAACTGTAAGGCTCGCCGACTTCTGTTTGCCCTCACCCTGCGCCCCGCCCCCGCCAGTCTCCTCCCGCCCCGTCCGAGCTGCGCATGCGCCGCCCCGGGAGCGTGTTTTTATAAAAGTCCGGTTCGGGCCAGAAACTTCAATTTTGTTGCCTGGTGCAGCAGGTAGCTGTGACCCTTTGAGGCGTTTGGTGCTCCGGTAGCCGCCACGGCTGGAGAGCGAGTGTTGCCATGGAATCGATCAGTGTAAGTGTAAGTCCACTTGCATCCTACTTTGTAATAAACGTTGCAAACGCGTGAACTTAGAGCGTAGCCCCTCTAGGAGCGGGTTGAAGCGACTAGAACCTTGAGGGATGTCAGGGTCACAAAGAAGAGGAGCGGGAACTAATTTATTTTTTATGTGTGTGAGCATGGCTATAGAGGGAGGAAGATTGGAATATTTTTCTCAGTAAGTTGAGGGGGACAGGTTCGGATGGAGCATTTCTGAGGTTGCTCTTCCCCTTGAGCTCCGCAGCGCGCGCAGGCTTGCACGCTGTTTGCAAACGTCTTTTTTTTTTTTTTTTTTT
>NW_022196891.1:25061940-25097412 GCF_008632895.1 Mastomys coucha | reverse complement strand
TTTTGAACAAGGGAGAGGGGCTTGCCCCCTGCCCCAGGACTCAGATCATCGTCTGGTCCTCTTGGAAACAGGAGTTTCTTTTGAGTTTCTTACATCGTGTGAATTTAGAGACTTTAGTCGGCGCGCGTAGGCACCACATCCCGGGTGAGCTTCGAACCGAAGCGTCTTGGAGCGGTTCTTGGCGTTAAGAGTGCGGCTCAGAAATTCCATACTCTGCAGACAGCGGAGCGCCCGTCTTCGGCGGGAAAACTTAACTAGCCTGCAGCGTCGCTTGCCTGGGGAGCGGGGTGGGGGGTGGGGGGTGCACAATCAGCGGCAGCCGCGGAGAGGTGACCGAACGTGGCCGCTTCTGGATGGAGTAGCCGCGCTTTGCGGGCGTCCGATCCGCCGCTTCCCCGCAGTGGCAAACGAGCCTCCCGAGGTCGGGATTGCCTTTAGGATCGTTCCTGAGAAAGGGTCCTGAGTCTGTACCACGGAGCTCCTGGCTAGGAGGTGTGCGGGGCTGGGCGGCGGCGGTTGGGGGACAGGAGGGCGTGTTGGGACCGCACCTGGGTCGTGCCGGGTCGCAGCAGGGATGAGCAGGTGCAAGCTTGGAGACTGTTTGACTGAGCCCCGGTGTTTTAACCGTCGGTGGTTTCCTGAGCCTTTTGAAACCCCCCTCGCTTAGGGAGGGTTTTTGTTTGGTGAATTTTTTTTTTTTTTTTCGTTTCCTCCGGCGGCGCGCAATTCAAAGGCGCTCGCGCTGGAGCCGCCCAATCTGTCGCTCGCACCCGGAGGGACGATCCTTGGCGCGCGGCCAGGAGGATCCCCTGGAACCGCTGCGGGTTGGTCGTCCGCCTGCCTGGGTGTGGTGGGCATCGGTGCCAGCCCGTAGGTGAGGGTGACTCGGACTTCGGGGTGCGTACGGTCTGGACCCCCCTCCAGCTTCCTACCTCGGACTTCAGTAGCTAACTGGGTCCGCTGCAGGATGGGAAGCGACCGGAAAAGTGAGGAAGTGAAACTTGGGGCGAAAACCACGGGGTGCAGACCCCGTGACTTTCCCCACCCAGGACAGTGTGACTCTAACGTCCCAGATATACCCAGTAATAAACATGGGGTTGGCAAGAGAGACCCACCTTCAGAGAAACGCGGGCATGGGCTGGAGTAGGCGAGTGCTGTTTGCTCGTTTCTAACACTCTGCTGACCCTAAACTCCCAAAGACTTTTTCCCATTATCCCGCTTTCTTCACTATGTAGGACTTGAAATGTAACGATTTGTGTTAGACAGACGTGAGAAAAACAAGGTTTTGCGCCTAAAAAGCTAAGTCTTTGGGGGACCCCCCCACACACACACCATCAAACTCCGTTTTTTTCTTTCTTTCCTCCTTTGGATAATCCTCATACAGAAACTTAATCCCATCTCCTCCAACACGGACTTTAACCCCACGCCGCTGCCGCTGGTTCCCACCGCAGAACGCACACCGCTTTGCGAGTGACTTCTTTGTGTGAATGGAGGATTTGTTTGTTTGTTTGTTTTGTTTTGTTTGTAGGGTTTTGGGGTTGGGTTTTTGTTTGTTGTTTTGGGGGGGTTGGGGCTTAACTTTTTTTCCTCCGAGGGTTTTTTTTTTATTTTCCTCTCGTAGGCGGGGCAGGAGAGCTATTCAAGACTAGGCTGGGAAGTCCTTAGACTCTGAACGTCCTTTTGTTCTAAGCCAAGACTCTCCTAATTGGTTCCACTAAAGAGGGCACCTAACAGTGACTGGTGGAAGATGGAGAATAGCAGTGGTTGCGGGATTCTGTGTTCTTTCTGGACCTTAGCCAGCCCTTTGCAGTTTCCCGGGCAAGGTTGGGTTAAAACCTGCAATCAATAACTAGCTTTTTATGCAGCAGCAACACTTAAAACTTGGGAAAGGCCTGTTGACCTTGGAGTGACGAGTCTGTCCCGGTTTCCTTTGCAGATATACACTGCTGATAACTACTCGGAAGAACTGGGGTCCGGAGACTATGACTTCAACAAGGAACCCTGCTTCCCGGATGAGAACGTCCATTTCAACAGGATCTTCCTGCCCACCATCTACTTCATCATCTTCTTGACTGGCATAGTGGGCAATGGATTGGTGATCCTGGTCATGGGTTACCAGAAGAAGTTAAGAAGCATGACAGACAAGTACCGACTGCACCTGTCGGTGGCCGACCTCCTCTTTGTCATCACGCTCCCCTTCTGGGCAGTCGATGCCATGGCTGACTGGTACTTTGGGAAATTTTTATGTAAGGCTGTTCATGTCATCTACACTGTCAACCTCTACAGCAGTGTCCTCATCCTGGCCTTCATCAGCCTGGACCGGTACCTCGCCATTGTCCATGCCACCAACAGTCAGAGGCCAAGGAAGCTGCTGGCTGAAAAGGCAGTCTACGTGGGTGTCTGGGTCCCAGCACTCCTCCTGACTATACCTGACTTCATCTTTGCCGATGTCAGCCAGGGGGACGTCAGCCAGGGGGACGACAGGTACATCTGTGACCGCCTTTACCCCGATAGCCTGTGGATGGTGGTGTTCCATTTCCAGCACATCATGGTGGGTCTCATCCTGCCGGGCATCGTCATCCTCTCCTGTTACTGCATCATCATCTCTAAGCTGTCCCACTCCAAGGGCCACCAGAAGCGCAAGGCCCTCAAGACGACGGTCATCCTCATCTTAGCTTTCTTTGCCTGCTGGCTACCGTATTACGTGGGGATCAGCATCGACTCCTTCATCCTTTTGGGGGTCATCAAGCAAGGCTGTGACTTCGAGAGCATCGTGCACAAGTGGATCTCTATCACAGAGGCCCTCGCCTTCTTCCACTGTTGCCTGAACCCCATCCTCTACGCCTTCCTCGGGGCCAAGTTCAAAAGCTCTGCGCAACATGCACTCAATTCCATGAGCAGAGGCTCCAGCCTCAAGATCCTTTCGAAAGGCAAGCGGGGTGGACACTCTTCTGTCTCAACAGAGTCAGAATCCTCCAGTTTCCACTCCAGCTAACACTTAATGCAAAGACATATATAATATATATATATGATAAAGAACTTTTTTATGTTCCACATTTTCCAGATATAAAAGACTGACCAATCTTGTACAGTTTTGTTTTGTTTTTTTTTATTGACTGTTGGAGTTTATGTTTCTCTAGTGTTTTCTGAAGTTTGACTTAATTTATATAAATACTGTTTTTTTTTTGTTTGTTCGTGTCACGTGAATGAGTGTCTAGGCAGGACCTGTGGCCAAGTTCTTAGTAGCTGTGTGTCTGTGTGTAGGACTGTAGAGGAAGAAACTGAACATTCCAGAATGTGTGGTAAATCAAGTAGAGCTAGAGGTGATCCTCAGCCATTGCTGCGCAATCTCGTCATTCCGAGGAACACCCCACCCCCACCCCCACCCCATTCTTAAGTTGTTTGGTTATGCTGTGTGACTTTTTTTTTTTCTGTAAAAGATGGCACTTAAAACCAAAGCATGAAATGGTATAGAAATGCTGGGGTTTTGTTTTTGGTTTTTTTTTTTTTTCAGTTTTCAAGAGTAGATTGATTTCAGTACCTACAAATGTACAGTCTTGTATTACGTTGTTAATAAAAGTCAATGATAAACCTTCTTGGTGGTGCGCTATGTTGTCATTTCTGCTGGCTATCAGTGATAATAATGTTTGGGAAAGTAGAATAATGAAGACATTTATGGCTTACCAGAGACCCTCCTGGGTGTGTCTATGTGGGCTCACATATGTGCACAAGCACGCATTTGGTCAACTTCACATGTTCCTCAGGACCTGTCACGCCTTGTTTTGCTTTGTTTTTTGTTTTGTTTTTTTGTTTTGTTTTGTTTTGTTTTGAGACAGGGTCTCTCACTGGCTTAGAACTGGATTTAAGTAGGCAAGGCTGGCCAGCCAGCAAGCCCTAGTGATCTAGCCACCTTCCTCTCTGGAGCTGGGATTAAAACATGCGCCAGGATTCCCAGCCTTTTACTAGTGTTTTGGGAATCGGCTGACGGGTTCTCATGCTTGTAACAGCAAGCACTCTGGGAAAGGAGCCATCTCTCCAGCCCCCGTCTTAAGTACTGGATATTTACTTAAGCTTTACCTTAAGAGGCATACTTTCTGCTTCTACTACTAAGGGAGCCCAGGCACAGAAAGCTTAAGTGACTGTATTTAAGATGAGGGACAGCAACAGCCAGTATTTCAAGGCCTGTGTGAAGAAGTTGAAGCCCTTACACTTTTCATCTCAGAAGGAGTGTCTCTCTTGGACGGAAAGCAGGATACACAGACGAGGTAGTGCTTGCATTTGGCTGCATCTTCCTGTCCATCCCATCTCAGTCGGGCTAGGGGGGCTGTGTAACATCTGGTGTAGACCTGAGGCTCAGAAACCCATGATAACTTTGATTTTCAGCTTACACAACCCAAACTTGACACGCTTTATCCCTCTTACCCAGTATTGCCACCCCAGAACACCTGGTCAGATGCCGGCTGAGTTGTTAACTGAACATGAGGCCAAAAGTGAATGTTTTCTTCATAAAATTAGCCATGCCCAAAATACCATCCTTGCAATACCTTCTATGCAAATCTCAGTACCTTTATCCTGACTCTTATTACAACACCCAGCATCTCCTGAAGGGCTCAATTAAGTTGGTTAAAGATCAGTGCTGGTGGGGTTTTTTTTTGGGGGGGGGGTGGTTCAAAGCTCTATTGAAGCAAGCGCTCCACTTTGCACAAGATTTGAGAGCCTTATGTAATAACCCAGAGCTATTTACACTAACATTGTGCAAGCCCCAAACTCTTGAGTAAATTGCAGGTCCGGTCTCCTGGAGACCGGAGAAGATAACTTCTCATCCCTACTGGTTTCCCCCTCGGAACATAAACAGGGTGCTTGTAGGCACGCACCCAGACAGTAAGCGATATATAATTAAGACAATATTTGGTCTTTTAGTAATTGTTTCTGGCACAGAAAAATCCATTTGGGAAGGAAAAATTGCAAGGCCTTATCTTTCTTAGGCAAATCACATTTGTTCAAGACAAATTATAGATCCTGTGAAGGGAAATAACTTAATTACTTAAAATAGAATCTAATTTAGCTGTACGTTTTTTTGCAGTAGCCTATGGATCTGGGGTAATTCATGCCGGTGTTCCTATTCCACTTGAGGACACAATTAGATTTTCAGGAGGAAATTATCTTGAGGTTTCTTGCCTTTCTCTGGGGAGTCTTAATTGGATCACGCTTAGACATAGTTTTCGCTGTGCTCGCTGGAAGGCTCGGTCTTAAAGCTATGACGGTTGTGGCAGGCTTCCCTCGAACCTGCTTTATAAATATTTATTCGCAGGGAGACAATAGGAGAAATCCTTGTGAGGAATTCTTTTCCTTTTCTCATCTTGGCTTGAAACCTCCTCACCCCAGATTCCTCTCCTTTGCCTTGGACCCCCAACAAAAGGAGCTTAGTCTGAACAAAATTCCCAGCACTGCCCCGTCTCCATGGATATATATGGCAGCCTCCCAGGGAACAAAGGCAGATAGCTCCTTCTCTAGAAAGAAAAGAAAAGAATTGGAAAAAAAAATCTTTTCTCCCTCCTTCCTCCAAAAGGGTGCCCCCACCAGAGTCATTCTCTGTCCCAACTCTCTCATGACGAGAGAGCCCCTCCAAAACCTTCCCTGCGTCCTGGTTGGTCTGGCAATGTGAGGACACTCAATCCGCTGGCCAGCCCTCACATGAAGCAACGGATTGTTCCTTGGGCTCCTCCTCCATGAATGGGGGCTCTTGAAGGTCAGTAATGTAGCTACAATTGTATAATGGAAGCTAAAATATTTAAATTGTATGCATGCTGCCAATAATGGTGTGAGCACGACTTCTGACTTACGAGTGATGTCAGGTCCCTAACTGGGCAGGAACCTAAATGGTTTTCATCTCGGAAAAACTTTTGTTTTCCTGAAATGCCACTAAGTGATCTATCTTTCAGGCCTATGGGCTTCCCAGCCTCCTTTCATGGTTATATTTGTATGAACAGATTCATTCCAGGGTGCTCTTTTAGAAGAAAATGGGCTTTGTTTTAATAATCGAACCAAGCGTCTGTGGTTTTTCTCCCATCTGATATTCAGATGCTAAGTAAAAGCTCCACAAACAATTGGGCATTATTGTTCAATGTGATGCTCATTTAGGAGAACCAAGAACCCCTGGAGACAAAATTCAAATTACCACAGAAAGCAACCCAGCATCCCCCACCCCCCCACCCCCACCCCGCAATGCTTAGAAATATACAACCTAGTGTCATAAGAGTGCACACAACTATCATGGATGGCCTCTTTTGTCAGTCAGCGCTAAAGAAAGTTCCTAGATGCCGTAACAGCATTCCCAAGAGCACAACCTCAGAGGAATAGTGGTGTTCTGGGGCCAAAAGTAAAGGCAATGAATTCTTTAAATGAAATAGTCATGGAGCTGGATCACCCTCCAGGTAACATTCTGAGAGGTTCTGGATATATCCTGAGTGATCCTATTGAACAGACCAAGAAACTGGAGCTGGAGACCAGACACATTACTTTTCATATCCTCTAATGTTCACAAAACTACCTACCTCAAAGAAGAACTACCTGGCCCAGAATATCAATGGTATTCCAACCTCAGAAAAACCTTTGGAAGGGTAGTAACTCTCTCAGTAAATCACTCACAGGGGAGGGAGTGGACACAGGCTGATCCACAGTACCTGATGGGCAACTGTCTTAGTTAGTGTTACTGCTGTGCACAGACACCATGACCAAGGCAACTCTTATAAGGAGAACATTTCATTGGGGCCGGCTTACAGGTTCAGAGGTTCCGTCCATGATCATCAAGGCAGGAGCATGGCAGCATCCAGGCAGACATGGTGCAGGAGGAGCTGAGAGTTCTACATCTTCATCTGAAGGCTGCTAGTGGAAGACTCACTTCCAGGCAGCTAGGGTGAGGGTCTTAAAGCCCACACGCACAGTGACACACCCACTCCAACAGGGCCATACCTTCTAATCCTGCTACTCCCTGGGCTGAGTATATACAAACCATCACAACAGTCATTTCCTATTTGGTGAGTTCAGGCCTCAAAATAAACAACAAAAAAATGTAGATGGCATCTGAAAAATGACAACCGTGGTTGACCTCTGTCTTACACACACACACACACATACACACACACACACACACTGCATACATGAGTACACATATAGACACCTGCACAGTCACATGCAAATATTCACACACAAACACATGCATGCACACACACACAAGAATCTCTTTTGAAAGTTATAGTGCTTATGAAAATAAGGATATGTACAGCCAGTATAACCTGTGTTTACATAATTAAGTTTATTTATTTCAGTGTGTGTGAGAGAGAATGTGTGTGTGTGTGCCAAGGCACGAGTGTGGAAGTCAGAAGACAACTTATAGGAGTTGACAATCTCCTTTCAATATGTGGGCCCCTGGGATCAAACTCAGGTTGCTGGCTAGGCCACAAGTGCCTTTACCCACTCAGCCGCCATTGCCAGACCCAAACCAGAGTAATTCCACAAAATAACATGAATGCATGAAGGCTATTGAATGCTTTGCTCTACCAAAATCCAGAAGCTGAAATCCCATCGCCTTAAAGGGATGGCCTTGAAGCGAGACCACTGGGAAGAGACGGGTCATAGGAGCTAGGATTCCTGATCAGGATCGGTGCCCTAGAACCTGGCTAGCCTCTTAGATCACAGAGGACTCAGCTCAAAGCCCCATCACCTGTGGACCACAAAGCAGGCCCTTGCCACATACCGAATCAGTTAGTGCCTTAATCTCCACTTTCCCAGCCTCCTGAGAAATATGTTTCTGTTGTTGCTCAGGAATCCAACCTAGTATATGCCCTTAACAGCAGGTGGAGAGTTTCCGTAAGACAGGATTCCAGATTCTTCCCCTAGCCTTGGCTGCTGGATTTCACTCCAAGGCTCGGTGCTCCTTCCCTGATATTCAGCTCACACAGTCCTAGCTATCCATTCTAACAGTTTACAACACTTCCTGGTTTTCTTCTTTTAGGACAAGCTGGGAATGATGAGGGAGCAGCCCATTCTTCCACTGACTGCCATTGATTCAGAATCCTGTTAAGTCAGACAATTAAAATCTTGTAAACCTTCTGGGGGAGGGGTGGAGACCTCAACTGTAAATGCCTGCTAGCTGCACACCAACTAGAGGGATCTGCTTGGTGGGGGGGGGGGCACATAAGGGGAAAGAAGTTTTCAAAACCAAACAAACAAAGGTGTTCAAGCAAACTATGCCAGGTGCCTCAGTGTTTATCTAACAGAGTTGGTGTGTGATTAAGTTGATTTACATACTGCAGTTCAACTAACCAGAACCCAGCTCATCAACACTCTTCGTTAAAGAAAATTACTTCCTCATATGTGACTCTGTCAGGAAGAAAATCATACATACTGAGAGCCGCTGAAACTCAGGCGCCCTTACTGAGGATACAAGAGTCCTGCCAGGTAGATAGCCCTGTCTCTGTCTTCAGGAGAGGACACTACAAAAGAAATTAAACAACAAGTGAAAGGCTGTTGCTTTCCCACTCCATACAGTAAAGATGGCATTGGAACTGAACCTCTCAGTTCTGAGGCATGTTCTCAAGTTCTTATCATAATCAGTGTGTGTGTGTGTGTGTGTGTGTGTGGTGTATATGTTCTGTCTCTCTGTATCTCTTTCTGTCTGTCTGTCTCTATTTGTCTGTCTCTATCTGTCTGTCTGTCTCTCTGTCTCTCTCTCTCTCTCTCTCTCTCTCTCTCTCTCTCTCTCACACACACACACACACACACACACACACACACACATTTGTATGCTTTGAGATAGGATCTCACGTAGCCCAGTCTAGCCTCAAGCAGCCAAGGCTAAGTGCTCCCTCCTAAGTACTGGAATTGTATATTTGAACCACTATGCCCCGTGTAATGCGTGCTGGGAACCATACCCAGGTCTTTGTGCATACTAGGCAAGCACTCTCCTGACTGAACCACATCCTAGCCTTATTAATCCAAGTTAATTTACCGTTCCTTTCCAGTCCTAGATGATGACAGTAATGGTTACCACCACTGGCCGATGACATACACCAAGGACTTTGATGATTTCATCTTTATAGATGAACTATCTCTGCACAGTAGGGATTATTACTGTTGTATAGACAGAGAGGCAGAATCATAGAACACTGTCTGAAGCTAACCCAAAGTCACATACTAAAGTCACAAATGCTAAAACCTGGATTTAGACAAGGCAGTCTAACCTGCAGTAAGCCTCTTTATCACTTTGGGGTCTGGTTAACTCCTTTGTGTCATTTAGTATTCAAAGAACTGACCGTGAGATCAAATAGATCTTTTATAGAGCTATGACTGGGCGGGGGGCGGGGTGGGGTGGTGAGAGGAAGCAAAAAGATTGGGTGTTAGAGATCAGTCTGGACTATATAAGATTACTGCCTCAAAATAATAAAAAAAACAAAAGTTCATCCCTTCTCTTTGATATTTTTCAGGTTTAAACAGTAGACATTTACCTGGTCCTATTTACACTTTTAAAATTTTATTTATTTTTTTATGTGTACAAGTGTCTTGCCCGTATCTATGTCTGTGCACAATGTGCATATGCTTCCCTCAGAGGCTAGAAAAGGGTTTTAGCTCCCCTGAGATTGTAGTATAGACAGCTGTGAGTTGCCACATGGGAATTGAACCCAGGTCCTCTGGAATAGCAGCCAGTGTTACTGCTGAGCCATCTCTCCAGCCTCCAGTTTTTCTTTTCAAAGCAACAAACAGATACTGAACTTTTAGAGATTTTTAAAATTTAGATTTTTCACTGCTGCTTCTTGTAATGCAATGGGTTTCAAGTTAGCCTAGTGCACATGGTCGGTGCTTGGTGATGCGATGGTCAATGAACATAGGACAGAGCACAATAGGTCTCTACTGTGAGGGCATATCCATCTCCAAGCTCGCTCTGTGATTAGGGCTTGCTTGTGTTCTCTGATCTCTTCCCATCAGTCACCTTTCCCAATCAATCATTTATCAAGCACTCTATTATTGATCAACACTCTCAATCAGGCAAATGTGAAAGTTGCTCCCAGCAGAAAGGGCATTCTTTAGTGGCCTGAATGAGCTGGGAAGTTCTCACAAGGATTCTCAGACCTTCACCATCTTAAGAACAGAAGTTTCCCTTCAGCTGTGACGGTTTATACCAATTGCCAACTTGACAAAATCTAGAATCTCTTAGAAGACAAACTTCCAGATTTGGTTAACTGAGATGGGAAGATCCTACCTAAATGGGCTGGGAGCCTGGACTTCATAAAACGGAGAGTGAGCTGAGCATCCATATCCATCTCTCTCTCTGCTTCCTGACTACAGATGCGCCGTGGTCGATAGATAGTCTCAAGTTCCTCGTCTTCCTCACCATAACTGACCGTATCCCCTGGAACTGTAAGCAAAAATAAAGCCCTCCTTCCTTAAGCTGTTTTTTTTTTTTCCAGGAATTTTTGTCACAGTAATGAAACAAGAAATGATTACATCACTAGCCTTTCAAGTTTCCTACTGCCGTCTACCCTTTGTATCCTAGCCACTAGACCATAGGTACAGAGGCAGTCTCCTAAACCTATGAGGCCTGTATCCACAGACTCAAGCAACTGTGCATTTTAAATATGGTGAGATGCAAACTGGGTAAAGATGATTACTGCCAAGCCCAGTGCTCTGAGTTCAATCCCCAGGACCCACTTTTTGGAAGATTACCAATTCTTGTAAGTTGTCCTCTGACCTTCACACATGTGTTACGGCCCACATACATATATACATGAGGAAATGCATTTAATAATAAATTAAATATTCAGAGAAAAAATGCATCCTTACTGAGCACTTCCTGACTTTTTTCCCTTGTGTATTCTTCCAAATAATACAGCGTCACAATCATCTACATAGCATTTCTATTAAATGATGTATTATAAGGAACCCAAAGATGATTTACAGTTGAAAAGGAGGTGTGTGTAGGCTTAAAGCAGGCATTCTATCAATCTATATGAGAGACTTGAGCATCCATGGATTAGGGTGTCCATGGAGGGTCCTGAAGCCAAACTCCTGTTGATACACAAGAAAGACTTGGTCTCTTCTCAGCCTTCTGTTCCTCCCTATGAAAGGAGGCTGGATCCAGGCCAGCTTGTTGGGTGCATGGAGACTACCTGGTCCTAATCCTGTTTCCTTTCTACTTAGCCAGTCCTGGGGAAGCTGGTCATGCCTTGAAGATAAGGAGCAGGAATTGTGCCAAATCCTGGAAGATGGGAACATGCCCCTAAGCAGTTTTTCAGCCTTCTGTCCACAGGAGGCAACTTGTTAGGACCCCCCGGGACTGAAGAAGGAAATGGAGGCCATCACATTGGGCACAGCCCACTTCCTTTAGGCTCTATCAGTCTGAGTAAGCTTTTCCATCTTCAATTCTTAACATATGAAGTCTCGGGCATGTGAGCTCATGCAAACAAAAGGGGTTTAGGAAGAGCAGCTATTGCACAAGGCACCACGATTCTCTTTGAAAGTGAATTTTACCTCTGAACTAAGTCCGCATCCTAAGTGGTAAGATCTTTACAGCCCGACATAGCTAATTAATATAAGAAGCTTTCCTGGTTCTGTTGGCTAACCTCTGCTGTCATGACAAGAAAACATCTACCAATCACACATAAGTAATTTGAGTGTGGGCCTGCTTACCATAAAACCTCATTTATAGAAGCTGAAACTTGAGTTTCATAGAAATTTTCTTGTCATAAAATATGTTTTTCTTTTTACTACTTTTCGTCTTTCAAAACTTAAAGATATAAAAACAGACTGGGAAAACGATTTAGTGGCTAAGGTGCTTTCTACATGAGGGGCCCGAATTTGGGTCTCTGGCTTCCACATTAAAAGTCAGATGCAGTGACATGTGCTTGTGATTCCAGCCCCAGGAGGGAGACACAGGGAGATCCCTTGGCTTGCTGGCCCAGCTAGTCTAGCTAATTGGTGAGCTCCAGGCTCAGTGAGAGACCCTAGAGAGACAAGGAATAGTAGAGAAAGACACTCAGTGTCCACCTCTGACCTCCAAGTGCTCAGGCACAGCCAGTGTAGCCACACACACACACACTCACACACACACACACACACACACACACACACACACACACATGTGCAGACACAGCAATTTATTGATTGCTATTTGGTTGATATTTTTAAATATAGAAAGCCATTCCTGGATCCTAGGCTATAAGCAGCAGGTTCCGCACACAATCATCTAGTGATTCCTGGTTCAGATCATACTTTAAAAGGCAGCAGAAATTCAATACAGTCAAACAGAGAAGCAGAACTATAAATACAAGTGAGAAGTTTAAGGGACTCAAGATCCCTTCAAAATAATGACTTTCCATTTATAACGCACTTTGGTTTCCTGAGGCGGCACTGTTGGTAAAACATCTGCCATGTCTGCAGATGACCTGAGTAAGATATGTGAGTCAGAACACACATTAAAAAAAAAAAAATCCAGCTTTGGTAGCATGTATCAGTAATCCCTGTACAGGGGAAGAAGAGATAGGTAGATAGATCTCTTGGGCTCAATGGTAGGCCAGTCTAGTCTACTTGATGAGTTATGGGGCAATGACAAACTCTGTCAGCTCCTGAGGAATGTCACCTAATGTCCACATACACACACACACACACACACACACACACTGAAACATATACTTATGTACACTTACACATTTTTGTGTGTTCATACACACACACACACACACACACACACACACACAAACACACAAACATTTTACAATTCCAAAATGCTTCCACAGAGAGACCCTCAAGGTGGGTCTGTGAACCAGTTTGCTATGTCGGCATTAGAATACAGTTGGCTCTTCAGCCACATCTGTGCAGCCACATTTCTCTCATTTCCCAAAGTGCTATTGAAGGTCTCCTGCCATCCCCAATAAAAAGCCATCAAGGCACACAACCTCACTGTCCTCAGGTTACTCCACAAGCTCTGTGGTGACAATCACCAGTCACAACTTTTGGCAGAGACTCCCCAGGCGGTCAGTCAGGAAGACAAAAGGAAAAGCTATAATCCCTTGTGATGAATAGTGTTTCCCAGCCACAAGCTGAGCCACAAAAGCTTAGGAAAAAGCAATGGTGCAGACAGAATTTTTGGATCTGACCCCAGTTTGGGGTGGGGAGTGTCGGGGGAATAATTCTATTTCCTTTTAGCTTTCAGTGCCTTGTGGGAATGTCAAAATTAATCTCCGAAGGGCTGCCACGATGTATTTCTTGCTGAAAGTACCTCCAGGCAAGTTTTATTACCTTCTACAACATTCTTCTCAAGGTTGAGAAGAGAACACTAGAGGAGAGGCTGAAGAAATGATGCAGTGTATCCTGCTTCAGTGGTCCTCAGTTAGATGTCTATGGTAATGGGAAATTGTAAGCTCGGTGGCCACAGACCCGAATAGTCTGAGTCAATTCATCACTAGCAAGGAGTGAAAAGGAAGAGGCCGGCGTGGACGCCATAAGACAGGAACTGGGCTGAAGAGATGCTCAATCAGTAAAGTGCTTGCAAGTGTGAGGGCTTAAATTCTGATTCCCCAGACCCCAAGTAAAAGCCAGAGATGGCAGCATGTGTCTATAACCCCAGTACAAGGAAGGCAAAGATCATAGGGTCCCTAAAGGTTATTGACAGCTAGGCCAGCTAGGCCAGCTAGCCGAGTCAAATGAGCAAGCCCCAGGTTCAGCGAGAGACCCTGTCTCAAAAAAAAAAACAGAGATAAATTAAGGAAGACACTTGACATCAACCTCTGGCCTTCACACAAGCAAACACACACACACACACACACACACACACACACAGGGAGGGGGGGGCACATAAGAAAAGACAGGGAAAAATTCACAAAAGAGGAAACAACACTGATAAACAAAAACAGGAAGAAATGTTCAGCCTCACTAGCAACCAAATTAATAAAATTCAAAACCACAACCCTGCTGCTTCTCACATGTCAAACTTGCAAACATTTTTTAAAAAGTGCTGGCCACCATGCCAGGGTGCACAAAAGTCTCACATCATTGAGTACCACTGGTCAGACTGAAGCTGCTCTGTCCCAACAAAGCCAGAGGCAACTGCGTTGTCCTGAATGTCTCCGTGCTTGTCCCTCTGGCCCCAAGAGGCCATGGGTAGACATCTGGAAAGAAATCTCAAATCTAATGGCAGAATCAGAATTAAGAGGGGATGGAGCGATGGCTCTGTAGTTAGAGCCCTTGCTGCTCTATCAGAGGACCCAAGTTCAGTTCCCAGCACCCATGTTGGGTTACTCACAACTGGCCGTAAGTGGCTCCAGGGAATCTGACGTCCACAGATGGAGGTCAGGAATCTTATGGCCTCTACAGGCAACTCTATTCAGGAATACATATTCATTATATAGACACAGAAAAATTGTATACACCTAGATAAAAATAGAAGCAAATTGATAAAATTAGAATTAAGGAAAAGTGTAGTGAGGTATTAGCTAGCCTCTTTGTCTCCTTTATTGCATTTATTTTTTTAGTGTGTGTGTGTGTGTGTGTATGTGTGTGTCTGTGTTGTGTAGGTGTGCACATGCCACTGTGTGAAGGCGAGGTCAGGGAACACTTGCAGAAGTCAGTTCTCTCCTTCTCACGTTGTAGCCAACTTCTTGAGTGGGATTTGTAAAGACCATTAGAAAGTGTTTAGGATTGTGAAATGAAAGGTGTAGATTACAAGATAGTACATGACAGCTAAATGTGGATATTTTTTAGCTAGTCTTTAATCCCAGCCTTTAATCCCAGCACTCAGGAGGCAGAGGCAGGTGTATATTTGAGTTCGAGGCCAGCCTGATCTATCAAGCAATTTCTGGGACAGCCAGAGCTCTGTTACTCAAAGAAAACCTGTCTTGAAGAATCAAAAAAAAAAAATTTTTTTTTAAGTCAGAGCCTTTTATTTCTTTTTGAGACAGGGTCTCATATAGCCCATTCCAACCTTGGATTACTCACTAGCTAGCTGAATGTGCGGGCTCGTTTTATGTCAACTTAACCCCAGCAAGAGTCAGCTAGAGGGGGAGGGAATGAATGTTAAGGGAAGAACATGCCTCCAGAAGAGTAGGTCATACAGAAGCCTGCACAGCCTTTTCTTGATTAGTGATTGATGATTGAGGGCCTGGCCCATTGCGGGTGATCAGGGTGGTGCCCTGACTTAGTGGTCCTGTGGTCTAGAAGAAAGCAAGTTGAGCAAGCCATGAGGAGCAAGCCAGTGATCAGTAGCCCACCATGGCTTCTGCACCATCTCCTGTCTCCAGGTTCCGTCTCTACCCTGACTGCCTTCTGAGAATGACCTGTGATATGGAAGTACAAAGCAAAATAAATCCTTCCTCCTCCGGTTGCTTTTGGTCCTGGTGTTTTGTCACCCCTGAGGGTGACCTTGAACTTCTGACCTTCCTGCCCCTGTGTCCCAAGTGTTGGGATTACAGGTAGACAGCACCGCCTCTGGTTTATGAGTTTCTAGGGTTCAAAGCCAGGGCTTCGTGCATGCCAAGCAAACATTCTTTCAACTGAGAAACAGCTCTCGTTCCAGTGTGTATTTTCTTTAAAATAAGATTAAATGTAATTCCAGTGGTTGTTTGAGTTACAGATTTGAGGTTATTATTATTTTTTTTTATTTTGTCTACATTTCCAAACACTAGAATAAAACGCAAAAAGATAACCAGCTTATTTGAACAGGTTTGGGGTGAGGGAGGACAGATTTAAAAGACCTCGGCTGTTTCCTGTTCCATAGCTCTCCAAGCTCACTTTATTACCTTTGGCTTTGTTTTTGTTTGTGTGTGTGTGTGTGTGTGTGTAATGTGTGATCAGTGTGCATTCGTGCGTGCGTATGTGCATGTGTAAGGAGGACAGAGGGTACATTGAAAGCTTTCCTCTGTCACTTTCTGCCTTTTTTTTTTTTTTTTTTTTTTTTTTTGAGACGAAGTCTTTCACTGAATCCAGAGCTCATTCATTGACTAGACCGTCTGGCCCAGAAAGCTCCAGAACTCCTCCTATCTCTACCTCCCTGGTGCTGGGATTACACAGGCTATCAGGGATCCAAGGTCAGGAGCTGAAGCTTGCCCAGGAAGTACTTTACGGACTGTGCGATCCCCTCAGCCCCTTTGTTTTTAAATAAGGTTAGGGCCCAAGAAGATACTGGCTAAATGATTGTCAGGCTGAAGGAGACATTTGTAGAATATTTAAAGAAAAAAAAAAAATCAGACGCACAGATCACCCTCAAGATATTCAGAATCTAGTGACAGAAATAACACCATTAGATCCCTAAGTCTTAGGCAAAAGAGAGACAGAGACAGAGACAGAGTGACAGAGACAGAGACAGAGAGGGAGAGATAATCCCCAAACTACAAACTACAAGACAAGAAACTCAAACTTGGCTCTGTGACAGTAGCTACAGACCGGGCTGTGCTCATAACAGTAGCCTGTTTCAAATTGATAACCCGTCATGGCACCAGGCATAAGAATAGGCCAGTGAAACTTTCGAAGAGGCAACGCAGATCTGAGGTCTCTTCAAGGCCTTCTACCTAGAGGTCTGTACTTCCCAAATTTATCGGGAAGTAAACATGCTCTAGAAACCCTAAAGGAAATCTCTGAAAGGGCCAGGCGTTCACAAGGAACAGCCATTGTCCAGGGCCCGAAGCCGGGACGGTGCCTAAGTAAGTACAGCCCTAAATACTCCAAGTTTGTATTGTAATGGAAAGGAAATGTCATGTAGGGGAAGAACTTCCTTTCATCCTAATAAGTTCTGCCAGCCACAGCAGCATGCGACCATGGTAGTTTGGTAAGTCACACGATGCAGGCTCTGGGTAGGAAGCCCCAGCCAGGAAAGAGCAATGCTCACTCTTATACAGAAGATGGTGCCATCTTGGGAATCACAGGAAAAAAAAAAGCCAAATATGAGAGAGCGAAAAATTAGCACTTTCCTCTTAGGTCAAAACTAAATGAATATGTTACAAATAATATATTGACTACTTTTTAATTATCATTCTGGGAAACAGATGATCTGACTGTAAATACAACGTCCACCCAACAGACGGGGTTGGGGGGCAGGAAGCACATGGGCTGTAGAGATGGCTCAGCCAGTAAAGGGCTTGCTTGCAGTACAAAGTGTGATGACCAGAGTTCGAGCCTCAGAACCTGCATTGAAAAGCTAGATACATGGGGAGGCCTCCCCTTTTCTGAGGAGAAGGGGAGAAGGGAAGAGGAGGGAAGAGAGAGTTGCCATTGGGATTAGAGTAAATAAGTAACTTAATTATAGACAGACAGACAGACAGACAGACAAAATTGGGTGTACTAGAGTGCATTTGTAAACCCAGCACTGAGGAGGTGGAGGCAAGAGGATACCTGGGACTTGTGGGTGAGTTTCAGCCCAGCCAGAGACCTGGTCTGTAAAAACAAGGTGGATTGTGTGACAAGGACTGACAGAAAGGGTCTCTCCTCTGGCTCCACACACATTCACATGCACACCAACACATGCTTAATGTGGAGGATGTTGTGTGGTATGATTTAGATCTGAAAGCCATAGGACACTGAAATCTACACTGCTGCCTTTGATCGATGGTCTCTCATATCCTGAAACTCATTCCCTTGTTATGATGGATGGCTTTATTAGTTGAGCAATGCCAAACCAGGAATTACTAAGAACTTTTGGCCTAATCCTTCTTATCTGTCCTTTTAGATATACTCACTTAGCTTTCTGGCTATAAACTAGACAGTTTCCTTTCTCTCTCTCTTTCTTTCTTTCTTTCTTTCTTTCTTTCTTTCTTTCTTTCTCTTTGTCCTCATTTAGTATAGTTTTTTTTTTCATATTGTATTATAGTTCTATTTCCATTAGTATCTAACAGCATAAAACACACCAAAGAGTTCTGGTTTGAGCTTTTAGTTGTTTTTTTTCTTTCCAGGGTGTGTGTGTACACACGTGTGTGTATGTGTGCATGTGTGCATGCATATATTTTCATGTGTGTGAGCACATGTTGAGGAGCGTTCACATGCACACATAGACATGTGGAGACTTGAGGTTGATGTCACGAATCATCCTCCATGGTCCTTTCCACATTACTCATCGAGGCAGGGTCTCCCAGTCAAACCTACAGCTTGGCTATATCATGAATCTTGCTACCCAGCCCGCTCTTGCAGTTCCCCTGTCTCTGTCTTCTGAGGCTGCCTCACCCACCAGCACTTAGATGGGATCTGGGGCTCTGAACTCTGGTCCTCAAGCTTGTGTGGCGAGTGCTTTAACCACTGAGCCATCTCTCCAGCTTTTTAGTGTCATTTTATGGGTGCTGTTATAGATGGAATTGCGTGCCCTCTTCATATTCGTTCTTCTGGAGACAGTATCGAGAACCTCAACACGAATGAACTCATGGGAGTTCTTTCTTGGCTGGACATCTGAACAACACCCAAAGGTGCACCAAGGCTCACCCTGGGCTCTCTGATCTTTACTTTAAGGACAGGGCTATTGAATTAAGTGGGTATGAGCACTGGCTGCTCTTCCAGAGGACCCAGGTTTGATTCCCAGCACCCACATGGCAGCTCACAACTGTCTATTACTCCTGTCCCAGGGAATCAGGTACACATGTGGTACATAGGTAGACATGAGGACAAAACATTCAAGTACCAAAATATTTTTTAAAAAAAAATTAAAGAATAACATCAAGTGTTTAAGCGGGGAGAACAACACAGTGGGTTGTGATTCAGAAGAACAACTCTCCCTGCGAGGTGAAGAAAAAATTAGAAGGAGCCTCGGTTCACATGGAAAGATTCAAACGCTAGAGAGTGGCACCTATGAAACGGTCCCCACGAGTCAACATTTCTGTTTGTCCACTTATTTGTTTTTGAGAACGTGTTTCACATGGCTGCCGCTGGCCTGGAACTCATAGGTAGCCAAGGATGACTTTAAACTTGGGATCCTCTAGTCCCCAGCTCCCAGGTGTTGGGGAAATGGAGTATTTGGTGCTGGAGATGGAGCTCGGGGCTTGTTGCTTGCTGGGCAAACACTCCATCAAACCAAGACACATCCTCATCCCCTCAATACTTCTTCCCCCATCCCTGTTTCAAAATAGGCACTCTGGGGGAGGCGTTGAAACATAGGAGACACCTCATTGTTACCAAACAAAAAAGGTTAATGAATAATGTCAAAGTGATAATCCCAGCACTCAGTAGTTAGAGAGAGGCAGGCCCCGGCAGAGGTCAAGATTATCCACAGCTACCCAGTGAGTTCGAAGTCAGCTTGAAAATAAGAGACCCCGTCTCAAAATTAAAAAGAAAAAGGTAAAAGTTCAAATGTCACACGGGCTACAAAAGAGACACATCAAAGGACTTAATTTCTCAAGCTTTACTTTCTGAAGCTTTCTTTCTACCTGTCACTCAGACCCAGACACTGTCTCCCATCCACACAGGTCCAAACACTGCCTCTCTCCTATCCACCACACCACCGTCTTAAACTTTTCATGTGAACCCTAGAAATCCCACAGGGCAATTCTCTGACTTCATCTGTGGTCCACCCTAGCTGAATGAACCTGGCAGGAAGAACCTACATGGAAATTGCCTGGCTCCTTTAACCTCATCCCATGTCCCCGCTACAGGCACCAGGCCACACAGGTCTCTCCAGAGGACCTGTAGCGGGTAGGAACAGATACACTTGAAGTGTATTTCCTCACTGTATTTCATGAGGTGCAAGCTTCTCCTTTGTGAAAGTTTCCTGTCCTGCCCAAGTTTCCTTTCCCCGCGTTCTCAAATCCCAGAGTCCACACAGTGTGTGAGTGGGTGTGGTTTTTGAATCATTGTCCTGCTCTCCCCACCGTGTGCATGTGTGAGTGTGCATATGTGAGTGTGTGAGTGTATATGTGTGGTGTGTGTGTCTATGTATCTGTGTGTATATATGTGTGGTGTGCCCCACATATATACACACAGCTGCCCCAATCTGGGTCGGTCATTCTGTTATGTATAATACCACTACTATTCAACCGGACTTGTTTAGACTTGCTGCAGCTGCAAATATGATTTTGTTACAGAAACCTAAATCTCCTACTAGCTCTCCTATCGCAGTTAAGGCTTGTGTTTCTTACCCATATGCTGTACTACTTGGCCGCTTTGCTAAAGTTAATATTACTAATCTGGGAAAATCCTTTTTTGTTCGTTGTACCTTCTGTGTATTAACTAATTGTGTTAATCCTAATCTAATTAAGGAATCTACGGTTATGATCTTGCTTAAAAGACCTACTTATGTCATGTTGCCTGTAGAATTAGGTAATGTTCCTTGGTTTGATAACTCTGGATTGCAAACCTTAAAGAGATTGAATGAGCTTATCAGACCTAAGAGATTTGTTGCAGAGCTAATTTTAGGAATTACTACTTTAATCGCAATTTTAACCTCGTTTGCATTATCTGCCACAGCCCTAGTTCAGCAGATACACACTGCTCATTTTGTCAATGATATGCATAAAAAACATTTCCATAGCTTTGACAGAGCAATATATATTGAATAAGAAACTGGAGGCAAAGATCAATGCTTTGGAGGAAGTAGTTTTAGCCATGGGGCAAGATGTAGGGAATATAAAAGTTAGATTAGCTACCAAGTGTCATGTTTCATTTCAGTATATCTGTGTCACTCCATTACCCTATAACTCAACTATGGACTGGGAAAGAACTAAGGCCCATTTGCAGGGAGTATGGAAAGATACAGATATTTCTCACGATATGCAACAACTGAAGGCGGAAATTTCAGAAATTAGCAAAAGTCATTTGGATACTTGGAACATTAATGAGTTGGCCAGTGAATTAAAAAATAATTTAAGCGCATTAAACCCTTTGGATTGGGTTCAGTACATAATCTTGCTTGCTGTTATTACTGGCATTGTCTTAATAGTAATTATTGTGCTTCCATTTGCCTTTAGAGTTCTTCTGAGATCCCTAGCCACGATGAGGCGGGACATTGTGGAGCTCCGTCTGAAAAATAATAAAAAAAGGGAGAATTGCCACGCACACTTTGCGTGATGGTGGTATCTGAGGCGTAAACTTCAAGGAAAGTCAGTCTCCTGCCTCCGCATTGTCACCTGGCACCCCAAACTCAGAGGTGGCCCAGATATGTCCTTGTACTAGTGTGCTAGGAACTCACCAAGATATCATTTTCTTACAGCTAGCAAGAGAAAATTCGGACATTGCTTTCTGACCTTCTCCAATGTTCCAGTGTCCTAGCCTAACCCTGGCTTGGAATGTTAAGCCATTCAAACTAATAGCCTCCAGCATTGTAGAGCATTATAGCTTACAGAATGAGAGAACTATCCCAGGACAAGATCAGGTGAAATCCTCATTCTTAGTCAACATAGGCAGGCCATATTAGATTTGCAGCTGAATCACTCCTAGGAACTAGCTTGGCTGGTGTTCCCCACTGCTAACCCCCACTAGCCCAGAAAGGCAACATGGTTGAGGAGCTTACTTAGGCCCACCCAGTCTGTAACCATAGCAACGAACTAAAGAGGACCTATTCTGTACCTGGCTTTTAGAAGCCAGGTGATCTTGGTCAGAGTTAGCATTCTTTCAGATTGTAATCCTTGTTTAAATTAAATTGTAATCCTGCTAAATTAACATGTATTTACTTTGTTGCCTGTCTCATTGTGTTCCTAACGAAGGGCGATGTATCTGCACTTTGTTTTGATGTATCTTGACCGTTGGTTGTACTATCTGACTTTTTCAAGCCTTTCTGTATCGACTATATAAACCTGACTCCATGTTTGAAAAAATACACTCAGATCTTACACCACTCGTGTGTAGTCTGTTTGTCAAAGCCAAATCCCGTGCCCACCTGGCCAGAACTCCTAGTCCCGTGGAACAAGGGGCCCCCCCCCCCTAAGAAACCCCGGTCCGCGGCAGTGGTGTATGTATCTGTGTGTGAGTGTGGAATGTGTATGTGTGTATGTATGTGGTGTATCTGTGTGTGCCTATAGTATGCATATGTGTGTGGTGTATGTGTCTGTATGTGTGTGAGTGACACCCCCACTTGGGTGGGGGGGTGTGTGTCTGTATGCCTGTGTGTGAGTGTGGTGTGTGTATGTGTGTGCATGTATGTTGTATGTGTATGATGTGTGTACATGTGTAGTATGTATGTCTGTGTGCATGGATGTATATGTGTGTAAGTGTGTATAGTGTATGTGAGTGTAGTATGCATGTGTATGTGTTTATTGTGTGTATTTGTGTGTATTGTGAGTGTGGGGTTGTAAGTGTAGCATGTATGTGTGTATTATATGTGTTTGTGTCTGTGTGAGTGCACGTGCATGTGCATGCATATGCTCGTGTATGCATGTGGACACAGATCAGCAATGTATGCACTTCTAGAAGTTATGTATTGTCCTCTCTTGCTCTTCACTTTGTTGTCTCAGAAGAGGGGCTATCACTGAATCCTTTCAGCTAGGCTGCCTGGTCATTTGGCTCTGGGGTCTGTCTGTCTCTGACCACAATGTTGGGGTTATAGGCATGAGCGCCCATGACTAGCATGTTAGGTAAGTGCTAAGAATTTGAACTCAAATCTCACGTTTGCAGAGATCTTTACCCACTGAGCTAACTCCTTCGCCCCTGTTCTCTAATTGGATAGTTTTCTAACCAGAAAATGAGAGATTTTTTTAAACACCTGCTAGCAACACAAATTTTCAAAAAGTCTTATGTGGAGGAGTCCCTTAGGAGGGCTGGGGATGCAGTTCCATCCGTAGAGTGCTTGTCTGACTGACACGCACAAAAACCTTGAGTGCAATCCCCAGCATGGTGTGTGTTAGGTAAGGTGGCCTACAGCTGTCATCCAACACTGGGAGACAACAAGGTAAGACATTGGAGGGCATGTCTAGCCTCATAGGAAGGTACAGGCCAGTCTAGGCTACAGGAGAACTGGTCGAAAAATCACACAGACACAGGGTAGGGGGAGGGAGATCAAGAGGGAAAGGGAGAAAGAGAGAGTCATAGTGTCTTTTGTACATGAGCGAAGCATTGCACTCATGAACTCACAGCAACTGTAATTGCATGAGACCAGCACGTGATGAAGTCAGTTAACAATCCAGCATGGAACAGGAAAAGACTCAGGAGCTCCCACCCACAGCCGAGGAGCTATTGACAGCTGGTGGCTTTCTAGTGGACTCGTAGTTAGCATTCTTTAATGCCCTCTGGTTGGTCAACTATGCTCCAATGGAGATCCTATGACCATGTGTATATGGACAGCGTGAACTGAACTCAATGGGCTACTAAAAAAGAAAGAGGATATGAGGTTTAGAGGGTGATGTGGCAGAACACCTAGAAGGAATTAGAGGGAGAGTAAGGGGGTCAATATGGCCAAAAGACGTTGTTTTTGTCATGAATTTCACAAAGAATATATTTTAATTTTACATTAAAACCATAAAAAAAAAATAGGTTGCTGTGAAAATTAGAAGGCTGGGGAAGGAGAGAGTAAGCTGTTGCCAGGAGAACGGGTAGGAGCCGACATGACAAAGTAGGAAGGAACAGTCTTGGAGATGTCAAAACAGCAGCTTATGAGGCCATGAGCTCAGCAGTTGAAGAGAGTGAGCTAGAAAGGAATCCGTTTGCTGCCTCTGAAGACTGGGAAGCTAGGGAGAGTATTGGGAAGAGCTAGGAATAGTGGTGGGAGGGGCTAGGGAGAGTGATGGGAGGAGCTAGGGAGAGTGGTGGGAGGAGCTAGGGAGAGTGGTGGGAGCAGCTAGTGAGAGTGATGAGGAGCTAGAGCGAGTAACGGGAGGAGCTAAGGAGACTGATGGGAGGAGCAAGAGTGGTGGGAGGAGCTAGGGAGAATGGTGGGAGGAGTTAGCGAGAGTTATGGGAGGAGCTAGAGAGAGTGATGGGAGGAACTAGAGAGAGTAATGGGAGGAGCTAGGGAGAGTGGTGGGAGGAGCTAGGGAGAGTGATGGGAGGTGAGGTTGGGGGTAGAAAACAAGACAGACCTCGTTTAGGATGCTGGGGGGTTCCCCTGTATTGAAACAGACATGTGGAATGGCACGTTAAAATTTCTGTCTGTGGTCAGGAGACGACTGGGTGGGGTCAAAGCCAGACTAACGGTGGCCATCACTACCTAGATCTGAGTTTGGCTTGTGGGTATTTGTGAGGTAGACCTTTTAGGTATAACCGACAGGATGTGGAAGATAAACAGGTTTCTGACTTAAGAAATTAGGTGACTGGCAGTCTGGCGAGACAGCGCGGAAGATCAGAGTGCTCGCTGCTCTTGCAAAGAACCAGAGTTCACTTACCAATAACTGGGAAGCTCAAAATCAGTTGTAATTCTAGCTCCAAAAGATCTGACACCCCTCTCCAGCCTCCTCAGGCATGGCATTCATGTGTACAAGCTCATACACAGACACACATGTACACATAAATATAAATAAAATAAATGTTAAAAATTAGGTAGACGAATATGCTTTTTACCGATATGGGAAAGATGCCATGCATTAGTTAGGGCATAGAGATAAGATGATGGATGGATAGATAGATTCATAGATACATAGATCCATAGATAATAGATTATGATAGAGACAGATAAACAGTAGATAGATCAATGATAGATAGACAGACAGATAGATAGAAAATAGAAACTCCAATTTGCTATGTAGAAAGAGATGACCTTAAAATTCTACTCCTCCTGCCTACCTCCCAATGCTCAGATTACAAGTGTGTGTCATCTCACCCAGTTTTATGAAGTGCTAGGAATCAAAGCCAGGGCTTCATGCAATCCATTCTGCTAAGTACTATATTAAATGGTCCCAAGAAACGAGTTCAAGGAAAGCAAATACATTTTTTTTCATCTAATATGCTATAGATAAAAAGCCCAGGGCTGATAAGATTGTTTTGCCACCAAAGTACAAAGTTCTAAGGACCGAGTACCTAGCTCAGTGCTTGTCTAGCTTGCTCAAGGCCTTGGGTTTTATCCTCAGTATAACACACACACACACACACACACACACACACACACAGAGACAGACAGAGAGACAGAGACAGAGACAGAGAGACATAGAGAGACACAGGGAGAGAGACAGAGAGAGAGAGAGAAAGAGAGACAGACAGACAGAGAGAAAGAGAGAGAGAGAGAGAGAGAGAGAGAGAGAGAGAGAGAGAGAGAGTTTCCAGAACACAACATTTTTAATGTATACATAGCAAGGAGAATAAAATTTCAGGGCTACCACATACCTCTCGTTAATACCTCTTCAGTCAAGAGGAAGGCCACGTGACCCAACCTAAATGAAGCAGAGAACTTCAGATAAACAGCCAAACATGCCTGGCTAAACTTCAATAATGGAATATCAGAAAGAGTTTTGTTTGTTGAATGTCACATTGGGGAGTGCTTGGTACAAACTGGCAGCTAAGTAGAAGACAAAGGCCCCCTTGGGAATATCCAACCTAGAACAGGTGGTTCTAGGTTGTGGCAAGTTAGCAAGTAAAATTAACCATGGGGGCTGGAGAGATGGCTCAGCAGTCCAATGTACTTGCTATTCTTGTTTGTTTGTTTGTTTCGAGACAGAGTTTCTCTGTGTAGCCCTGGCTGTCCTGGAACTCACTCTGTAAACCAGGTGGCCTCGAACTCAGAAATCTGCCTGTCTCTGCTTCCCAAGTGCTGGGATTAAAGGCGTGCGCCACCACTGCCCAGCAGTGCTTGGTATTCTTGCAGAAGACCTTGGTTCAGTTTTCAGCACCTACACAGTGGTTCACAACTATATAATAACTTCCATTCCAAAGGATCTGATGCTTTCTTCTTTAATTTTTTTTTTTAAGCCAGGTGGTGGTGGCACACACCTTTAATCGCAGCACTCAGGAGGCAGAGGCAGGCACATCTCTGTGAGTGCAAAGCCGGCCCTTGTTTACAGAGTGAGTTGCAGGACAGCCAGGACTACAGAGAAACCCTGTCTCAGAGAGAGGAAGAGATGGAAAAAGAGAGGGGGGAGGGGGGAGAGTTGTGTACATGAGTGTTTTGCCTGCATAAATGTATGTGTACAGAGTCCAAAGAAGCCAGAGAAGTCAAATCCTCTAAAACTAGAGTTGCAGACAGCTGTGGGCCACCATTCCAATGCTGAGAATCCCAAAGAGCAGCCAATGCACTTCACCACCGAGCCATCTCTCCACTCCCTGGTGTCTCCTTCTGACCTTCACCAGTACCAAGCATGCAAATGGTAGACACACATTCATGAAGCAAGAACCCCCCATACATTAAAAAAAAAAAAAAGTATAAAAATAAAAACTAGTGGGGTTTGTTTTTGTTGTTTTTGCTTGTTTCTTTGTTTTCTGGAGGGGAAACTGGGAATGGAGAAATTTACATGTAAATAAAGAAAATATCTAATAAAAAAATAAAAAAATAAAAACTAGTCATTACAACAATTATTATTGCCACGTGATTTTTGTTATCTTAAAACATCTGTTCTTTCTTTGTCCAACCTTCCCCTCCCCCTCATTTTATCTTTCTCCCTGGTTACTCCTCATCCCCTGACTACCCACAAGTGGCTAGTGTGCACACACTAATGAGGTACTTGGGCACTGAAGGATCTTAATCCCAAATCACAAAGACCCTACATAGGACCTCAGCTGCCATCCACAAATTTTTATTTAAAAGCAGATAAAGGTGGAATTAGTCCAGCACAGAGCCAATGCAGGGAGTGGGGTGGGGGGAGGATATGAAGAGTCAATTTAAAATCCTTGTGTGTGTCCCTGCCCTTCCCGAGCTCATAACTTCTGCTTAGTAGATTATGTCACCACTAGTGCTGCTGCCTCCTATGAGCCGCTCCATGCATCCCCCCCAAACGCAGTTACCGCAGATGATGAAGGAAAAGAGTCAGTCAGCCCTCCCCCACTTTCCATAATTGAAATGGCTAATTCAGCCACCAAAGCAGTTCCTACGCAGATGCTCAGATTCCGTCCTGAGTCTGGAAATCTGCAGCGAATGAATTGACTGGGGATGTCGAACAAAGAAGAGCATCATTATCTATGATCAGGAAAAAAGTAGCCTAATGAGTGTTAATATCCCCCTGCTGAGCCTCCTGTCATCCACCACATGATGCTTTAGCATCAGGTTTGGTGGGGTGTGATCTTCCAGCTCCACACCAGCGAGGCTTAGAGCACAGACAGGAGCAGATGTGAGCTGAGGGCTGGTGTCCTGTCCGGAGCAGAAGAGCTAGCTTCAAGATGCTGCCCACGTCCGTAAGGATTTTCTAGACTGAGACCTTTATAAAAGAATGGCCTCAACAGGGCTAAGGAGACAGTTGTCAGTAAAGTGCTGGTTGTGCAAGCATGAGCTCTTGGGTTACAGACCCTTATTAAAAAGTCAGTTGTGGGTTTGGAGAGACAGCTCAGTGGTTAAGAGTGGGTACTGCTCTAGCGGAGGACTGGAGTTCAGTTCCCAGCACACAGGTTAAGTAGCTCAAAATCGTCTGTTACCCCAGCTCCAGGAGATCCAACACCCTCTTCTGGCCTCTGAGGGTACCTGTATTCATGTGTATAAGTCCACATGTGGACACACATATACATAAAATCTTTTTTTAAAAAAAAATACAAATAAATCTTTTAAAAACACAAAGTAGGAGTGTTGGCTCGCATTTGGAATGTCAATGCTGGTGAGGTAGAGATGGGTGGAGCCTGGGGCTCACTGGCCAGCCAGCCTAGCTGAATTGGTAACTCCAGGCTAATGAGCGATCTGTCTCAAAAAATCAAGGTGGGTGGTATCCAAGAAAAAAGCCTTTAGGTTGTCCTCTGGCTCTAATGTACGTACAAGTGTGCCTCAACACACACACACATGCACGCATAACTACACTCAATTTGTAAGGCTACTAAAAACAAGTATTAATTGACTAAACTCATGAGGAGGGTGTGGGAATTGACTTGGGTAGGTGACTTGTGTCTTCCGGCTTGCCTGCAGGAGAGTCTGAGTCCCACAGAAGCGCATGAAGGTATGATGTTTCTCAATGACAAATGTAGAGTCCAGAGCAGATCGGGCACAAGTCAGTTTAATGAATGTGCTTCAGTGAACACCCTGACAGGAAGAGAGGCAGGTGGGGGCCCCCCTGGATTCCTTTCTTTGCACTTCCCCTCCCCCTCTTCTAAAGTCAATGCCCTGACAGACTGACTTGAAAGGCCAAGAAATAGCCGTACAGACAGTAAGGGAGAAACTCCAGCCAGCATGCCATCTGTGGAAAGGTGGAGGGGAAGAGAGATAAGAGTAAAACACATTTCCCAGAGCACTGGAGCAGTTCAACAGGCCCAGCTGAAACCCTCCACATGAAGCCTTCCTGGATGTTAGGCACCTCGCCAGCCACATTTGGCTTGTGACAGCCAGGCCTGAGGGAACGCCAGGTGGGCAGTTATCTGGGAGTGTCAATATTTTCCATCTCCCCCGCCCGGTCCTTGTACATCTACCTCCCAAGTGCTAGGACTATAAGCATACACTATCATGCCCACTTTACATCATGCTAGGGTTGAATCCAGGGCTTCGTGCATGCTAGGAAAACATACCAACTAGGCCATATCCCTGGTCCCTGCTAGGCAAAGAGGAAAATTCTTTCCACCCCACCACTTCTTTCCTGAAATAAAAACACCTATCCTAATCTGTGACAATGCCAAAACTCCAGTAGAAAGTCGCTGGTTCCTTTAGCTCCCATGTTTCTTTCAGCCTTAAACAATAGCAATAGATACAAAATGTCTAAAAGCTCTCTGGAAAAGCCTAGGCCATCTGCTGCTTCCGACTGAAGGTAAAAGAAACCTAGCATTTGTTTGCCTGTTTTCTAATAAAACTCCAGACTAAGTCCAAATATGAAATATGAAAACATTGTTCAAAATGATGGCGACTGGGGAGACGTCTCAGACAATAAAGTTCTGGCCTTGCTAACAATGAGGACCTGGGTTTTATTCTCACAACCCATGTAACAAAGAAAGAGTTGGACAGGGTGGCCCATGTTCATAATCCCATCAGTAGAGAGACAGATAGGGGGGGTCCCTGGAACTCACTGACCAACCTGCCTGTCTTATTTGTTGAGTTCCTAGCCAGTGAGAGACTCTGTCCCAAAACACAAGATCAGCTGGTGAGAAGAGTAACACTGAAGATTGACCTCTGGTCTCCACATGTATGCACACATACACACGCACCTGAAACACACACACACCTGAATTTATACACCACACACATGCACCTGCGTACACATACACATGTACCTGCACATATGCACAACACTCACACATGCACACACATGCACTTGAATTCATACACCACACACATGCACCTATACACACATGCATGCACACTCACACACAAAAATATGCAACTGAATTCATACACCACATTCATGCACCTGCACATACACACACACATACACATTCTCACATATGCACCTAAATTCATATACCACACACATGCACCTGCATATACACGTGCATCTGAATTCATGCACCTGAATTCGTACACATACACACACATGCATCTAAATTCATACACCACACACATGCACCTTCACACACACACATATGCACCTGCACACACATACACACACATGCACCTGAATTCACACACCACACACATGCACCCAAATTTGCACACACACACACACACACACACACACACACACACACGCACCTGAATTCATATACCACACACATGTACCTGCACATAAACACACTAAAAATGAAGCTGTGCTATAAAATGTTCCTGATATATCTTGTAACTTACAAAGCCTAGAGAATAGCTTAGTAATTTGTGAGACACATGAAAGAGTACACTCTATTAGAAAATGTTGTTTTTCTATTTTAGTGAGTCAGTAGAAATCTGATTTTTTAAAGTACAGATCTTATCTTTATTACTCTGTAATTCTATCCTCATTTAGAGCTGAGATAAAAAAAAATAAAGGGAGAAATAAATAAATAAATAAATAAATATTAGGGGTGAATACCAGAAGGCCAAGATAAATACTTGCATTAGAGGAGACAAGAGAAGAGAAAGAAATCTAAGAAACAAAGCTTGCCCACCATTACTATTGGTTTTAATAATGATGTCAATCTTATGAATAGTGATTGTTTTGTTTGAAACAGCCCTTCTATAAAGCCCACGCTAGCCCAAAACTCACTATATAGCCCAGGATAGCCTCAGATTCCTGGCAATCTTCCGGACTCGATCTTTGCATGCTGCAATTATAAGCAAACACAAACAGATCCTGTTAACTGTGGTAGTTTTTAATGGAGGAAACTCAAACAATAAAAGCTTGACCACATAAATGCAGAAAATTACAAATTATTAAGGAGAAAGGAATGGGATTAAATATTGAGGCAGAAGAAATAAAAGCAGATTAGAAAGATGGCTCAGTAGGTAAAGAGTTTGTCCTGCAAGATCTAACGACCTGAGTTCAGATCTTCAGAATCCATGTGCTAAATTGACACAAGATACAGTCATTTGGGAGGAACATCAAATGAAAGAATGCTCCCACCAGATTGCCCTGTGGGCAAGCCTGTGGTGCATTCTTGACTGATGATTGATGATGATGATTGATGATTGACTGATGACTGATGAGCCTACCCCATTGTGGGAGGTGCCATCCCTGGGTAGGTGGTCCTGGGTTGTGTAAGAAAGCAGACTGAGCAAGCCACGAGGAATAAGCCAGTAAGCAGGATTTTTCCATCGCTTCTATTTCAGTCCCTGCCTCCAGGTTCCTGCCATGCCATCTCTCAGTGATGGTGTGTGACCTGAGAGTTCTAAGCTGAAATAAAGCCTTTCCTTGTCAAGTTGCTTTTGGTCGTGGTGTTTTAACACAGCAATAGAAACCCTGACTAAGACAGCATGTAATAGAAGGATGGGAAAGTTCACATGCTTACAATCCCAGAAGGTCTGTGGAGAGATGGAAGACAAGGGACGGCTGCACATGCAGAAGCCCATGAGCCACTATCCGGGTACACTCAAGGATGAATAACAAGAAAGAACCTGTCTCAAGCAAGGTAGAAGAAAAAGGCCCACACCTGAGGTTGTCCTCTGACCACAGACAGGCTTTGACATGCATGCCCTTGTACCCATACACATGGACTTGTGTACACGTACACAGAGACAGACCGACAGACAGACAGACAAACCGACAGACAGACAGATAGATGAACAGACAGACAGAAGTAAAAGACAAAAATATCTCCGTTGGTGTAGGGTCCATACTTTCCAGGTTCCCATAAGTGCTAATTCACAAATTAAAAAATTAAAGAAGACACACAAAAAGCAGAGGACATTTTAGCCAACATGGCGATGCTTCCTTCCCACAGTCTTTGTTCAACTAGCCTCGCTATCAGTCATAGTATCAACAACTATGCACACTTTCTCTAAATAAAACATTTATGGAGAACTCAAAGACTATATGGGCTGTAAGAATTTAATCTGTGTGTGTTAGTGGGTGATTGTGTTAGTAGATGTTTGTGTGAATGTGCTCTGTGTGTGTGTGTGTGTGTGTGTGTGTGTGAAAGCCAGAGGCCAACCTCAGGTTGTGTTTTGAAAACTAGCCTCTCGTTGGCCTGTTGATGGGACCTGCCTGGCTTTGCCTGTCCAGCACTGATACAGAAGTGTGTATCACCCATCCTGGCTTTCTCTTATGTGGGTCCTTGGGTTTCTCTGGCTAGCTCTTTACCTGCTGAGCCATCGCCTCTGCCAGCTGCAGGCATTTGAAAGTGAGTGAGCAACAAGGCCTTCTACCTGCTGGTACTGAAACCAAGACAACAAACAGAAAACAACAACCCAACCAAGACAACAAACAGAGAAAACAACAACCCAACCAAGACAACAAAGAAAACAACAACTCAACCAAGACAACAAACAGAGAAAACAACAACCCAACCAAGACAACAAACAGAGGACAACAACCCAACCAAGGCAACAAACAGAAAACAACAACCCAACCAAGACAACAAAGAAAACAACAACTCAACCAAGGCAACAGAGAACAACAACTCAACCAAGATAACAAACAGAGAACAACAACCCAACCAAGGCAACAAACAGAGAACAACTCAACCAAGACAACAAACAGAAAACAACAACCCAGCCATGACAACAAACAGAGAACAACAACCCAACCAAGACAACAAACAGAGAAAACAACAACTCAACCAAGGCAACAAACAGAGAAAATAACCCAACCAGCAAAAACATCTCTTTGGAGTGACTGGCAAGCTGAGTGACATTTAACTGATAATTCATCCATTCTTCAATAAATCTATAGTGAGCATTTAATCAATGAACTTGTGAAAGAACAAACCGTCCCAAACTTAGTAACTTAAGCAGTCACAATCTCGTCTTCCTCCTCCTCCTCCTCTCCCTCCTCCTCCTCTGTGGAGACAGGATCTCATGTAGCCCAAGCTAGCCTCAAACTTGCTGTATAACCCGGGATAACAATGAACTTTTGGTCCTCCCCTCTCTCTCTCACAGTGAAGGAGTTATAGGCATTGACCAACATGGCTGATTTTATGTAGTGCTGGGAATAGACCTCTGGGCTTTGTGTATGCTGGATAAGTACTCCATCAACTGAGCCCCAGTCCCAGTCACCATCTCTTTAATTGATTGCCTCCCCACGCCCACCCCCACCCCGTCTCACTGTGCAGCCTCAGGCTGGCCTGGGACTCCCTTTGTAGATCAAACCAGAACTCACAGAGGTCCACCTGCCTCCATTTCTCAAATGCCAAGTGCTGTAATTAAAGGTATGTACCGCCACATCCAGCTAGGTGGCAATTCTTTAGATGATCTTTGGGGATGGATCCAGCTAGACAATTCCTCTGGTCTCATTCATGTACCTGTGGCCTGCCACTCACCACATAGACAGTGTACCTCTGGGAAGGGTGGGTCTGGCTGTCTCTCTCTCTCGCCCTCTGCAGTCTACCCTAATGGCATTCACATGCAATGCTGAAGAACGAACGTCAAGGCTGACATCACAGCCGGTCTGTGAATTTCTATGGCCAACACAGGTCACAGGCCAGGGACTGCAGAGCTAATTCACAAAGGCTGAGCAGCAAAGGACAAGAAGAACCCAATCCAGCTACCCAGGGGGTGAGCTAGGCATTGAGAAGAGAGCTGTGAGACAGACAGACATAACATGCCCATCTTCCTGGAAGCTATGAGCTATTGTCTATGGCCAAGACCTACTGGCTAAGCCCCCACTAACCGAAGCGCACCTGTCTAGAGCTCTAAGACAATGGGTATAGAATGACTATTTACCTGCGGGACACTAATGTTGACTCCATTAATTGGCACTTGGCACCTGAGACAGGGGATTCTTCGTGCTCAACGTGGGACCTATTAACACGCCTTATTGTGACTAGAGCTAATTACTAAAATTGGATTGCAACCAAGCCACCCTTAGCCACTTCTCTCTACAATGCCAACACCATTGAGCAAAGGACGTTTGCAATTCTGTCGAAATCCTATTTTAAGACAGAGTCATTTGTTCTTTGCCTCAGACTTCCCAGTCGCATCTGGTGCCCCTGGACCAGAATCCTTTGTCCAGAAGGTGACCTTCACCATCATGGCTTTCGATTGAAAGTCAACCTCCAACAAACACGTTGCAAACTGAGAGCCAGGAGTCCCAGCCAAGGTCTGTTGGCCATCCACCTCCCAGATGTCAGAGCCCAGAGACAGAAGGTGATTGTCTCCAAACAGCCTCATCCTGCGCTCGGCAGGGGAGCAGCCATGTGGCAGACATGATGGGACCTGCTTTGCCAAGACAGAACTCTCCACAGGGCCAAAACTGAGAAACTTCCCAGATTCTGGAGGGGAGGCTGAGCCAAACTCCGTGAGCTTTGTCTCGATTTCCTCTCCTGAAGAATGTGCTTTCTCCTCAGGCTCAAATACGCACAACAGTACCTCCGCTTTTGTTCAGCTGGCTCTGTCAGTCAACAGATTCTTACGATTTGCCATCGGATGGCTTTGTCAGGAAAGTGGTTGCTTTTGTAATCCCGAGGACCTGAGCTCAGATCTACAGCACCCTCGTGGAGGCTGGGAGTGGACTTGCCTATCGATAACCCTGGCACTGGGGAAGGGCAGAGTCAGGCAGACCTGGCCCGTCAGCCTTGCCTTGCCAATCGGTGAGCTCTGGGTTCAGTGAGGCACCCTGTGTCAAAAGATAAGGTGGAAAGCCAGCAAAAGAGCTCACTGGGTAGAGGCACCAAGCTTGAAGACCTGAGTTGAATCCCCAGGACCCATAGGGTGGAAAGAGAGAACCAAGTCTGGCATCCACATTCACTGTAGTACTCTTCTGTGGTATTTTTGTACAGAGAGAGAGAGAGAGAGAGAGAGAGAGAGAGAGAGAGAGAGAGAGAGACAGAGAGAGAGAGAGACAGAGAGAGAGAGACAGAGAGGCAGAGAGACAGAGAGGCAGAGACAGAGAGAGACAGACAGAGAGAGGGGGAGACAGAGACAGAGAGACAGCGAGAGGATCAGAAACTCATAAACCAAGCATCATGCCACCAGTCCTATAACCTCCCTCCACCCCTACTTAACACCAGATGGTACCCAAATTTGCTTATTTCAAAGCAACAGGGGCGAGGTTTCCTCTGGGTGGTCAACCATGATGGTTCCAGAGCTGAAACAGAGCGGGAGCAGGAGGAGACACTGGGCTGTCAAGTGGCTGAGACTCGCCACTAAGTTCCGTCTTATCTCTGGTCAGCTTCTTAGTTTCTTTTCAGCGAGGACCTCTCATCGCACTGAAGCGTAGGGAAAGGGGCAACCTCACCCAAGCCAGTAGCAGACTGTCATGCAGCTGGCCCCGAGCCTCGTCCCTCTGTTAATCATTAAGCAAGCGTCCCACACACAGGCTTCTTCATGCTCTCTGTAGGTTATACCCATATGCCCCTAATGGTGTGTCTCAAGGGCACAAAGCAGGTCCCATCATGTTGAGAAAGTTTTTGCTTTCTCAACACAGCCTTCACAAATGACTGTGTGGCTGAGCAAAGAGCCTGGGTTGTGTTTCCCTTTTACAAGATGAGAGGCTGAGATGAGAAGTTAAATGACAGGGCCCGATGTTACAGGCTAGCGAGTGTGACCCAGGTGTTATGGGGAAAACTGGGGTTCCCACTTTGGATTCTCAGTCTCATTGATAAAAATAAAGTTTTAAAAAAAAACCTGACTCCAACGAAGGTAAAAGGTAATTTCATTGACGTTTGAGGAAAAAAATAATAATAGAAAATCCTTTCTGTTACCAAGGAAGAAACTGGGAGAAAATCATAGCTCTTAAGCATAAGATCAGAGAGACAGAGAGCCCAGTGAGTCAGGGAAACAATGCTGAGGAGCACCAAGCTACAGATCAGAGTTCAGGGGGCACCGAGTTCCAGGCTCTTGTTCCCAGGGCAAAGGACTGCACCAGGGACACATGGCTAGAAACTGAGACAGTGTACTCATAGATCAGTGCCTTATTCAGCCATCATCAGAAAAGCTTCCCCTGGGGGAGGGGAGTAAGGGGAGAGGGG
>NW_022196891.1:25060205-25061871 GCF_008632895.1 Mastomys coucha | reverse complement strand
GGGAGAGGGAGAGGGAGAGGGAGAGGGAGAGCGAGAGCAAGAGCGAGAGCAAGAGGGAGAGCAAGCTTGGAACCCACAGCTCCAAATGAAATGTCTCCATTAAATCTCTCCCCTCAGAACCCAGGGAACCCCGTGAAAGAGGAGGCAGAAAGAGTGTAAGAGCCAGAGGAGACAGAGAACACGAGGAGAGCAAGCTCTTCTAAGTCCAGTGAGCAAAGCTCATATGAACTCACAGAGCCTGAAGCAGCAAGCACAGGGTCTGCGCAGATCTGTACCAGGTCCTCTGTGTATATACGATGGCTTCCAGTTTCATGTTTTCACAGGACCCCTGAGTGCGTGGGACACTCTGTGTGTCTCTGACTCTTGCGTCTTTCTTTTCTCGGGCCCGTGTTGGTTTGTCTGGTCCAACTGCAATGTGATGGCTTTTTTGTTTTATTTTGTCATGTCTTGTTGTTGTCACTTAAAAACCTGTTCTTTTCTAATGGGAAACAGAAAGGGAGTGGATCCAGATGGGAGGAGAGGTAGGGAGGGACTGAGAGGAGTAGAGGGAGGGGAAACTAACTAGGATATGTTATGTGATGTAATATATCCTGTTATAGCACATGTAATAGGATATATTACATTATATATATATATATATATATATATATATATATTACATTCTGTTTCAATAAAGGGAAGGTAAGAAATACAGAGATGGCTTATTGAGAAAGGGAAAGCAGTCCCCAAGAGTGACAACTGGCTGAGTAAAGAACCCAGAGAGTGCTGGACCACATAGTGACCGTGACTAGGACATTCACAAAGAGTGCTGGAGCACGTAGTGACCGTGACTATGACATTCACAAAAGCACACACATCTGCCAAGGCTCTGTGTCACAGGCTTTTATTGAGCATGGCCCATTCCAAAGGAAAAGCCCAGATAAGCCGTTCAGTCAAACCCTTCTTCCCTACGTTAATCTTTAGGCTACATTCATCCCTACCCTCCTGACATACAGGTACCTGCAGGGCACAGATCTAAAGCTACAGTGTCCCAACCACTCCCCTTTCTACCCAGTCCCTACTTCTTCCTAGCGTCCCATGGTGCTCTGAGTTCATCTCCATGAAAGCCTCACTTAGGTTAATCCTCAGTTTATGGCACAGCGTCAAACTCATACAAGGTATGTAGTATTTGCGGGCGGAAACTGTACTAAACCCAAGACGTGGCTTTGAGCTCATGGCACCAGAATCCTTTCTTGCTCCCAAGAGTAAACTGGCCGGGAGCCGAACAGTGTTGTGGAAGCCAATGAAGATTGCCTAGTGTTGTGTAGCTATTTCCAATGAAGATTGCCTAGTGTTGTGTACCTATTTCCTGGCAATTGAAACATCCCCTCTGAGGGGGTAGAAGGGCTGCTAACACGCATACTCTGGGGGCATGGAAAGTTACAAGATCCACCAGTCAGTAAGAGCTCTGGGGTTGCAGCTTCCGGGACTTGTTGCCCATGCTGGGGTAAGGCAACTGTCTGTCCATCACTCACATTCCTAACCATAACCCCAAGAAAGTCATTGGTTTACAGCAGCGCTAAACTTGGGTGAACTCATTTCTTCCTTCCTTCCTTCCTTCCTTCCTTCCTTCCTTCCTTCCTTCCTTCCTTCCTCCCTCCCTCCCCCCTCCCTTCTTCCCTCCCTC
>NW_022196891.1:25056168-25060195 GCF_008632895.1 Mastomys coucha | reverse complement strand
AATCTGCCTGCCTCTGCCTTCCAAGTGCTGGGATTAAAGGCATGCGCCACCACTGCCTGGCTGAAATCATTTCTTTAGGCTCTTGTTTGGTGCCCTATCTGGGGTGAACAGACATTTATTTGCATTTCCTCTGGAAAGATCGTACAACAACTGGAAAATAGTGTCAAATATAAAATAAAAATAGACCAGGTAGATGACCAGAGATCATTACAAGTTACATTTCACTGTATTTCCTCCAGCTTCTCTTTTCTGTAAATATGCATTTTACACACTGAGATTCCAAATAAGACTGAATTATTTTAAAATCCATTTATTAAAAATTGCATTTCTAATAGTTCTTGTAGTTTCTATCCCAATGGTCAAATATATCCCAAAAATATTCCAATGTTCAAACATAGATAAGTCTCCTGATTTATTTGCTCTTTAAAAATTAACTATGTGCTTTGTAACTTTTTGTTTATCAGTAAATCTACTTGGGGTAAGATGGTTGGGAATAAATCTTTCTTTAAATTTTGAGCTATTTTTTTCTAGAATAAAATAATCTACAATTTACAGGTGGGTTTCTGTGGGTTTAAAATGACAATTTAATAGTAACTTAGTAATTTTATTTCTGAAAGAGCAGTAATCCGAGGTTCTTTAAAGTAATAGAAGGACTGGTGGGATGGCTCAGTGGGTAAAGCACCTGCCACCCAAGTCTGGCAATCACCCCTGGGACTCACATGGGGCAGGAGAAAACAGGTGCTGACAAATTGTCCTCTAAGCTCCACGTGTGCCATGCACGTGTGCACCTGCTCACACACACTAAATAAACACATGTAAAAGTTATTATAAATAAATCCAAACAGAATGAAGGAAATTATAGTTAGTTGTCTACCAAAACAAAATCACTTCACAGATGGGGAAACCAAGACCTGGAATGGTTTGCTCAAAGTTATATTGATAGATTAAATTAACACCTTTCTTTTTCTTATTGTTTTGATTTTTGTAGCCCGCGCAGTCGTCTCGCTGGGAAGAAGACTCGCGGACACTCTAGGTTCCTTCTGCAGCAATGTTTTATTTGTCTCCATCCATAGGGAAAAAGGGTCGAGCCCAAAATCCGCACGGCTTATATACACCACAGTGCAGTGTATCTGCCCACAGCGTGGCGTGTCTGCTCATGATTGGCTGTTCGCCGCGCTCATTACCCTACGTAACGCCCTGGGATGGGCTGTGACATGGCATCCTTTTCACTCCATGCACATGCGCAAACAGTTGTCCACTAGGAGTTAACAGCGGAAGTAGGCGCCATCTTGCCATGGCGAATGCCTCTCAAGATTCACGGCTCCCCACAGATTTTTATGGTTTTTTTTGGGGGGGTATGAGTATGGAGGCGTATATTTGTCATGGAACATCTGTAGAAGTCCAAGGACAACCTCCAAGAGTCGGATGTCACAGCCAGGTATAGTGGTGCATGGCTTTAATTGCAGAACCCCGGATGTGGAAGCAATCAGATCTCTGTGAGTGTGGGGCCAGCCTGGTCTACAGAGTGAGTTCCAAGACAGCCAAGGCTACATAGTAAGAACCTGACTTAAAAATAACAAAATAAATAAATAAATAATTTAAAAAAATTTTTTTTCTTTCTTTCTACCATGTGGGTGCTGGAGCTACAACTCAAGCCATCAGCATTAGCTGCAAGCACCTCTTCCCACTGAACCATCTCAGTGACCCTGGGTTAACATTTTTGAGACAAAATTAGAAAGCTAATTTAAGGGAAACTGTCATTCTTAAGGCACGAAATGCAAAGACACTGGTTCAAATGTGGACTGTGCATTCTGGCCAGGGTGGAGAGAGGCTCGGCAGCACGTGGTTCTTTCTCCAGGAACTGTGTGAGACTGGCTCTCAGGAGAGTCACTCTCATTCCCATATCTACCTGCTGGCCAAATTGTTAGTCAGAGACATTTTCAGTCAAGAAGTTTTAGCTGAGTACCTCTGGAGATGGCTAATCCAGCAAGGTGCTTCCACGCAGGCATGAGGACACGAGTTAATCCCTAGGACCCAGATGAAAAGGCCAGGGGTGTCGATGTGGGGTCTGTAATCCCAGTCTGAGAAGCCTGAGACAGGGGAATCACTTGGGCTCAGTGGCCAGACAGCCTCGGCTGAATCAGGGAGTTTCCGGTAAAGGTTGTTAGAGGTTTTGACTCAAATAAACAAGATGGCAGGGTCAGCAAGATGGCCCAGTGGATAAAAGGACTTACTAAAAAGCTCAGTGACTTGAGTTTAGTCCCTAGAAACCAGGTGTGGAAGGGAAGAACCGACTCTCTCAAATTGTCCTCTGACCTCTACACACACGCACTGAGACACATGCATGAGTGGATCCCCTCTCTAAACAGACAAATGTGTATAATACTTAATATATGCCTCAAGAGTGACCTCTACACATAAACACACACACACACACACACACACACACACACACACACACACGCAGGCACACATGCACGCACGCACGCGCGCGCGCACACACACACACACACATATACACACAAATGAAGTTTTGTCTGAGGCCCTATTTAATTACAAATATTTTGTTGAGTACTAAGGACAGAGTAGAGAGACAAAACAAGAAGCCTTGCCTCGCAGATCTGAGGAGAACACAAAACATGCACAAATGAGGAGAGATAAGATAGAGCAAGTTAAACAGAGCACAGGATGAGGGCCGACAGCTACTCTCCCACAGCGATGATGCTTGAGAACCCGGTGAGGACAGGGACTAGAGGGAAACCATCCCTCCAAAAGCTGTGAGCCAGAAATAGATGGCCTGTCCATGGGACAGGGGTTTTTTTTAATTAGTTAGTTAGGGCCCGGAGAGATGGCTCAGCAGTTAGAAGTGCTTGCTGCTCTTCTAGAGGATCCATGTTCAGGTCCCCACACCCACAACAGGGTGGTTCACCATCTGTAACCTCAACCCCAAGGAATCCAATGTCTTCTTTTGGCCACTATGCGCAATTGCCTGTAAGTGTATGGTGCATGTACACGCACAAATAAATAAACCTAAAAAGTTAATTATTAGATTTTGCAGGACATAGTGATGCATGCCTTCAGTCCCAGCACTTGGGAGGCAGAAGCCGGCAGATTTCTGTGAGTGTGCGGCCGGTTTGGTCTTCAGAGTGAGTTCCAGGAGATACATATTGAGAACCTGCTTCAAAACAACAAAACAACAACAACAACAACAAAAATCCTTACTTTTTAGATTTTGATCAATTGAAATGATTCACTCACAATTCATTAATAGGAAATTGATTTATTTAAAATAAAAGTACCTCAGAGGGAGGGAGGGATAACTCACACAAAGCTTGAAGTCTACAGCAAGCAATCAAGATTTTGTTAAACGTCTGGTGAAAAACCCATCAGAGGGCCTCAAACCCAAGAGCCGTGCTCTGTGCATCTTCTTTCTGGATGTTAAATTGTCTGTGCAGAAAAGCAGGGAGCTGAGGAAGACGGCCTGAGGAGCAGGGAGTTGAGGGAGACAGTCTGAGGAGAGGGAGACGGTCTGAGGAGAGGGAGACGGTCTGAGGAGCAGGGAGCTGAGGGAGACAGTCTGAGGAGCAGGGAGCTGAGGGAGACAGTCTGAGGTGCAGGGAGCTGAGGGAGACAGTCTGAGGTGCAGGGAGCTGAGGGAGACAGTCTGAGGAGAGGGAGACAGTCTGAGGAGAGGGAGACAGTCTGAGATGCAGGGAGCAGAGGAGGACAGTCTGAGGAGCAGGGAGTTGAGGGAGACAGTCTGAGGTGCAAGGAGCTGAGGGAGACAGTCTGAGGTGCAGGGAGCTGAGGGAGACAGTCTGAGGAGAGGGAGACAGTCTGAGGAGAGGGAGACAGTCTGAGGTGCAGGGAGCAGAGGAGGACAGTCTGAGGAGCAGGGAGTTGAGGGAGACAGTCTGAGGAGCAGGGAGTTGAGGGAGACAGTCTGAGGTGCAGGGAGTTGAGGGAGACAGTCTGAGGAGCAGGGAGCTGAGGGAGACAGTCTGAGGTGCAGGGAGCTGAGGGAGAC
>NW_022196891.1:25029980-25056035 GCF_008632895.1 Mastomys coucha | reverse complement strand
GAGCAGGGAGCTGAGGGAGACAGTCTGAGGTGCAGGGAGCTGAGGGAGACAGTCTGAGGTGCAGGGAGTTGAGGGAGACAGTCTGAGGTGCAGGGAGCTGAGGGAGACAGTCTGAGGACTAAGTTCAGGGTTAAGAATCCCTGTGAAGAGAATAAAGTTGTACAGGAAACAGTCGTGTTCTCAAGCATCTTGGACAAGAAGGTGTCTGAAGGTTAGTGTGGCTGCAGCATCCAGCAAGGCCCAGGGGATTCAGAGGGAAAGGTCATCAGGCTTCAGGAAAAGGTGGATCATTGGTGACTTTGGAAGGAGAGAATTCAGTAGTGGCTGAGGCAAAAATCCCAAATGAGATGGAAAGGAACATAAAAGATGGAGACAAAAGCAGAGATGGCTCTTAGAGGGAGATTGGCTCTACAGTACAATACAAATACAGTGTATCCACTGCCAGAGAGCTTGGGTCCTGGAAAGTGTGTGTACGTGTGCATGTGTGTGTAGGCTTTGGGTGTATTTCTACATGCACAGTCTACCATGTTTTTGGAGACAGAGTCTCACTAGCCTGGAACACTTGACTTCTCAGCCAGCTTCTCATCCCTTTCCTCAGTGATGGAATTAAAAACACAAACTGTGTCAGGTTTTTTGTTGTTGTTGTTTTTGTTTTTTTTGTTTGTTTGTTTTTTGTTTTTTGTTTTTCAAGACAAGTTTTCTCTGTGTAGCCCTGGCTGTCCCGGAACTCACTCTGTAGACCAGGCTGGCCTCGAACTCAGAAATCCACCTGCCATTGCCTCCCAAGTGCTGGGATTAAAGGCCATCACTGCCCGGCCCATGTCAGCTTTTATACAGGGGTTCTAGGGGTGGAACTCAAGGCCTCATTCATCCAAGGCAAGCACTTTACCAACTGAGGTACATCTGTTGCCTCACAGGGAAATGTTTTGAAAGCATTGTCTAGTAGAATACTCTTTCATAATGGGAATGATCGTGTCTGCTATGAGATTGCTGGTAACACACACTTGAGTATGGACCATAACATGGGCCCACTCAGATGGCTTCTGTGTAACTCTGGCTCTAGGTTCCTGATACATCCACTCTTTCCCTCCCTATATGTTTAAATCTGCTGGTGTTTATTCAAGCTTTTGTTTTATAATAAGGAAAAAAATCAGGCCAGCGAGATTGCTCAGTGAGTTAAGGCTCTTGCACCTAGCCTGACGACCTAAGTTTGATCACCAGGATCCACGTGGTAGAGGAAGTGAACCAACTCTTGCAAGTTGTCTTCTGACATTAAATAAGTGTCATTTAAAAAAAAAATTGTCCTGTATGGTTAATTCCATGCATAGTTCTCGATGGGTCACTTTAATCTCTGTGTGGCTCCACCTTTCTATCTAGAACTGAAGTCTGTAGTAAAAATACTTCATTCCCATCTTGTACAGAGACAAAGTCTTGCCCTTGGAATCCCTGTGCTGCCTAGGATGATCTTGAACCTTGATTTCTAGTGTCTTACCCAGTCAATCTTCATATTTATTGAGGTAGGGTCCCTCACTGAACGCAGAGCTAAACAGTTTTGGTTGGTCTGGCTAGCCCTGAGTACCCCCGTCTCTGCCTCCCAGGGGCTGGTATTATAGGCATCTGCCACATCCAGCCAGCTTTTATGGCTTTTACATGGATTCTGGGGACCCAAACTCTAGTCAACCCTCAGGTTTTCAAGGTAAGTGCTTTATCTACTGAATTATATTCTCAGCCTGACCTTGGACTTCTTAGTTCCTCTCCCAGGACTTCCTGTGTGCTAGGATTACAGATGAGTACCACCATTCCCGATCCTATCATGCTGGGGATCAAACCCAGGGCTGTGTGCTAGACAAGCATTCCACCAACTGAGCTATATCTCCAGTTCTTCAGTTCCTATCGCCTAAGGGAAAAGGTGACACCGTCCTCCAGATCTGTAGGAAGTGCAGTAAGGTAAGTGCTCAGAGCACAGGCTTCAGATGTGGCAAGCCGTGAGGCATTCAATTCCCAGGCTTTCTGGGTATCTGCTGGAAGATTGTAAGTGAAGGATACTAACCCATCAGAAACTCAGGTCCTACTCGTGTTAACTGGGGATAATAAGACTGTAGAGTGTGGTGGCAATCAAAAGGGAACACACGTTGCTAGCCTGGCAATGGGACAGTCAACTCATAGGTGCCGTCTATTCTCATTAATACCAGACATTAGAGAAACCAGCCTTGGAGGCAATAGTATACCTCCATTAGGGTTTGGCTTAAGGGAGTCTAAACCTCTAAGGCTGGTTCATCATGTGAGAAGTGGTTATGCCCAGTTTCTGTGACTCTGGGATAAATCCAGCTTCCAGAAGCAGAGATCCAAGAAGAGAGTAACTGGGCTGTGTGTGTGTCTGTCTGTCTGTCTCTGTCTGTGTATGTGTGTGTGTCTGTCTGTCTCTGTCTGTGTGTCTGTGTGTCTGTGTCTGTGTCTCCATTCTAGGAGGGGATAAAAGCACAAGAGGATCTGGAGGGCGTCTACCAATAAACATTACCAACTACCGGTGACTCGGTCTGGTCTCTTCTACAGACTAGCATCTGCCAGAGCTGCCCACTTAACTCCCAGAGCCTGACTGATAAGTCCAAGCTTCAGCTGCCAGGCCGGCAGTGGTCTGCTTAGAACTTCAAATGAATGTTCCCAAGCCCGCCCACTTTCTCCACATAGTGCTTCCAGATAAGTCTCCCCACTCCCGATAAAGGCTTTGAAGCACAGCTTGTCTGTTAACAAGTGGCTTTTGACTGTGCTGGAGTTTGATCTTTATTTTTGCTCTTCTTCATCAGACTCCTTTAAATGGCTTCTTTCACACTCGTCAGACCAGCCTAAAGGAAACCCCCCATGAAACAATGGCCCAATTCTCCCTGGGTGCGAGGAGTGAGCCAAAGGGGAACACAGGGCCCTCCTAAGGGAGCCACAAAAGGAAAGAGCAGGGGGTGATGCTCCCAGCACAATGAAAAGTGAATTCAGCCAGCTTCACACACAGGCACCCAGGGAGGAGAGCTGAGGTACTGCCAAGGCTGAGGCTCCTCACTCAACTTCAGAGGAAACTCACTGCCCCAGACAGCAGCTCCTCCTCCGTGAGAGAGAACAAGGTCGTCAGGTATCCAAAAACCCCAACATAAAACCAAATGTGGTAGTCTCCACACTCAGGAAGTAGAGGCAAGACAACTGAGATCCAAGGCCATCCTGTCCTACAAAGGCCAGTCTCCGTCTACATAAGACTTTGTCTCACAAACAAAAGAAAAAGGACAGGAGCTAGACACCTCGAGGTCGTGGATTGATTATAAATGGCCTAAACTATGGATAGGGGAATACACGATGAAGCTACTCGGTGAAGTATTAGTGGAAGAAGATAGATTGTGTGTGAGTGCTCAGGATACCAGGTTTGTAACCTTCTTGAATACTTAAAGATACATTCAAGGGGAACGTGTTCATGACAACAACAATAAACAAACAAACAAAGACTCAGAGCCCACCTTTTGCCAAAGAACAGAGAACCAACTGCTCTGATCCTGGGGGGGTAGTGTCTATCAGAGATTTGGACTTTTGGGGTTTGTTTGTTTTTTAAAATACTCCTTTGTGTGAGATGGGTGTGTGAGAGATAGAGCTGTGTGTGTGTGTGTGTGTGTTTGTGTGTGTGTTTGCACCAACGGACAACTTGTGGGAATCAGTTCTCCCCTTCTACCTTGTGGGTTCTTAGAATCAGAGTCAGATTGTCAGGCTCTGCAGCAAGCACCTTTTAGCAGCTGAGCCTTCGCTCAGGCCTTTTCTTGTCCTTTCCATCTTTCTTTGTTTCTTCGTTTCTTTCTTTCTTTCTTTTAATCTCAGCTTGGCCTTAAAGAACACAGTGTATAGCTGAGGATAACCTTGAACTCCTGAGCCTCCTAGCATCCCCTGCCATGCCAACTAGCTAATTCTCTTGCCACTCACTACCAGACAAATACCTAAGTGTGATCACCCAGCTCTCTGACCACCTCCTGTCTGGTGTGAGACTCCTTTTGGTGCCATCTACCATGGTGAAACACAGCCAAAAGAGCCCTGGCAGGACCAAGCTGGTACCAAAGAGACCTCGCCAGAACCAAGCTGGTACACGTCACTTACCTTTGAACCCCTGAAACAATGACATGCAAAAACTTTGTCTACTGCAAAGCTAGCTTGTCTCTAGTATTTCATCCTAATAACAAAAACCATGATTGATTACATCTTCCCTAATTCCTGGATTGATACCTGGCCCCAAATGTCTGAGACCAGTGAGGTGGCTCACTGAGTTAAAGAACTTGCTATCAAAGCCTGGTAAACTGAGTTCAGTCCCCAGAACCCACCTGGTAGAAGGAGAGAGCCGAGCGCTGCAAATTGTTCTCTGTCCTCCACGTGAGCACTGTGACACATGGATGTCTACATGCATACAGGCGGACATACCTATATACATACATATATACTGTAATTTAAAACAAAAGCACACATCACATCCCAGAGGAAGTGCATTTCCCTTGGTTCTAAGGAAGTCTGGGGAAGGGTAGAGGAAGCTTTATGAATTAACTCAGGATTCTCACAGATTAAGATAAGAGAGGACTTAGATGTGTGTGGGGTATCAGTAGAGAGTCGAGTCTCAAACTGAGAATACAGTGGCTAGAGACCGATAGTGACAAGGGAGATGGAGAAGTCTCACAAGGAATCAACACTGGGAGTCAAGTTTTGTACATCTCAATAACACAGAGTACGCAGCAGGCTTTGCACTTAGCTGTAGTGTACAAGGATTAAGCCATGGCTGAAAGGCATACTGTTTAAGGAACAGAAAAATAAGTCTAGAAGACAGGTAGATGGCTCAGTCAGTGAAATGCTCTCCTGGCAAGCTTGAGGAACCTATGTTAAAAAAAAAAAAAAGAGCCAGACATGAAGGTTGTGGCTTAAAATGATAGTATGAGGAAGCAGAAATAGGCAGATCCCTGAGGCTCGTGGGTAAGCATACCCAGTTTACTTACGTTCCAGGCCAGTGAGAGATGTGGTCTTAAAAACCACAGTAGCCACTCTGTCTGTCTGTCTGTCTGTCTCTCTCTCTCTCTTTCTCTCACTCACTCACTCACACACACACACACACACACACACATACACACAGAGGAAATGAGGTTTATTTAGATTGTAATTTGGAATGCTAGACATCCAAGATTGGGCAGTACCATTGGTTCAGCCTCTGGTAAGAGTCTCCTTGGACTGGATCACATAGTGTGACATCATGGCAAGAAAGAGAGAATACATGCGAATACATGACAAAACAGGAGGCCAGGAAGCCACTGGGGGGTCAGGTTTGCTCTACCCTAAGAGCCTGCCCTCAGGGCAGCAAACCCAGATAATCTGAATATATCTTAGTAGACCTTTAACTCCACCACACTGAGGACCAAGTTCCATAAACCTCGTCCAACCCACACCGAACACCTTCTGTCTCTATTGCTCTTTCTTTCCCTTTAGTACCAAGTATAGAAAATATCATCACAGCATTCTTGTCTACAGTTCAGTAGAAGAGCATAGGATAGGATTTCTAGAACTTTCTCATCTTGAAAATCTGAAGTGCCACACTCCCTAAACAATGACTCACCCTTTTTCTCTTCTCGGTCCCTGGAAACCACCTTCTACTTTCTGTTTCTGTGAATTTGACTGCTTCACATAGCTCACCCAAGCGGATTCACACACTGTTATGGTTAAAACCACACACACATACACAAGAGGGAGATGGGGTTGCAGGGAGACAGAGACACAGAGAGAAACTTGGGCTCTCAGTGTGATCTTTACAGTGTTAGGGGTAGGGTAGAAGGCTGTAGTTCTAACAGTTCATCAAGCCACTACAAACGACACTCTAAATGACAACAGTGTACTCAGTGCATACACATGGCTCCAAGCTAAGTCCTTCAGCTACCCACTGCTCTAGCAAACAGCCACTTCTCAACACCTGACACTCCAAACTCTAGCGCTTCCATGGAGGAGGTGTAACTCAACATCCGGAAGTTCCAGGCTATGGTCCTGGTCAAGTGCCTGCTATATCTTCCTCTAAAGACCAGCAAACACAGCTTTCTATAAAGGCGTAGTTAAAAAAATAGGAACTAAAAAAAAAATGCTTTGTGTGTATGTGCTCATGTGTGTCAGGGCAAGAATACGCGTGCCATGCTGCACGTATAGAAGCCAGAGGACACCCTTGGGTGTAGGTCTTTGCCTTCTACCTGGCTTGAGTGAGGATGCCCTGGTTCTTGTCCATCTCTGTGCACACCTCAGTGCTGGCTTCTGAGCCTCTAGCAGTTCTCCCCTTCCCCGTAGGAGCACGGAGACAATCAAAGCATACTGCCACATCTCTTTGTATGTGAGTTCTGGGGGTTCAGGCTCAGGTCCTAGAACTTATGTGGCAAGTGCTTTACCACTGAACCATCTCCCTAGTGCCCCCCCCAAACACACAACCCTTAAACCCACATGCTGTTCCAACAGAAACGGGAGACTCCAATCATTGAGTCATCTCTCTTTAAAACAAAAAAAAAAAATGTTTTCCATTTTATGTGTATGTATGTGCTATGCGCTATGTGTACCTGTTATGTGCACCACACACAAGGACCTGCAGAGAGTGTGGGATCCTCTGGAGGTAGAGTTATGGGCAGCTCTGAGATGCCTGCAGTTTGTTCTTTAGTGTATGGTTTTTTTTTTCCTGAGACACGAATCCCAGTGCTCTTCAGGTAAGCTCTTAATTGCTGGGCCACCTCTCGAGTAGAGGTGACCTCTTTTAGCTTGGGAGTTTGAGGAAGATCAGCGTCTCCCATAACCCGGGCTGACCTCAAACTCACTAGATAACTGAGGATGACCTTGAACTTCTGATCTTCCTGCCTACACCTCCAGAGTGTGGAATCACAAGTCCTTAGTCCCGTTCGTGGGTTTATGTGATACTGGAGATCAAACCCAGGGCCTCATTTATGACAGGCAAACTCTGCCAGCTCAGGAACATCCTTAGCCCTCAAGTCCTCTTTTTAGGTGAGAGGAATCCTCTTTTTTCCAGACTTATGGAAGCAGGGGGAAGGCACTTTTGACAGAAGAGTCCCTTTCCTGACTACTTGCTTGGCAAAGAACAAAAGATAGAAAGAGATCTTTGTGAAACATTGTGTCCAGGCCTGGATACTGATATTTAACCCATACTTCCTGCGTAAAGCCCGCGACTGTGAGTGCCTCCAACTTGAGTGCAAACGGAGCCTGTGCTCGCTGCAGGGTCCTAATCTTAGGAAGATCTGAGTAAGGAAAGAAAGGGAAAGGGGGCCAAGGTGCTTTCACGCTCATTAGCATTTTCAATTTCCTTTTCCAGCCCTCTTCCTGCTCCCTTCCTCTCACCACAATGAGCTAATTCTTCCTGATCGATTGTGGCTTGTAGATAACCAGCTGGGCTTTCTCGCTCTCATATTCTCCTGTCCATCACACAAAGCGCTCCAAATGCCGCTTGGACAGAAGATGGCTGAACCCGCCGAACATCTTGAATATCCACGGAGCATGTTGTCCTTTCAAGCTGCTGCTTCTTCCTTCAGCTTTCATAAAGGGAGAAGTAACCCTGGCTTCTTTTGTGACTTTAGAGTCACAAAAGGGAGCGTGAACCATTTGGATGCTGGAGAGATGGTTCAGTTGTTAAATCCATTTGTCCCACAGACGTGAAAACCTAATTTCAATCATTAGCATCCACATAAGAAGGGGGGGGCGTGTCTGTGTATGCTTGTAATCCCAGAGTCGAGGAGGCTGAGATGAGGATCCCTGGGGCTCAGGAAACAGAGAGAGTATTCAAATACAGTAAACTCAAGGTCTAATGAGAAACTCTATCTCAAAAGCTAGGTGAAGGGAGCCAGAAAGATGAGTGAGCAGTTCTACATGCTTGATGCCCCCTGCCCCAGCCCCGAAGACCTGAGTTCAGTTCCCAGCACCCACACTGGATGGCTCACAACTCCTATAACTCTAGCTCCAGGGGACCTGATGCCCTCTTCTGGCCTCTTCTGTCTTCCGTTTTCCCCTTTTACAAAAACATCTAAATCCTGTCTTTGGAGTGATCTTGCATTATTTTGCTGGCAGGGCCACAATAATGACCTATGCCCTCTTCTGGCCTTTTCTGGTTCCTACACTCGTGTGCACATTCCCGCACACAGACACATACATATACACCATTGAAACTAAAATAAATCTCTAAAAAGGGCGGAGAACATGGAGACACTCCTCAGGCCTTTGCATGTACAAACATATAAGGACGCATACAAATAAACACGCGTATTAATTAATCATTAATTAAATGAAATGAATAATAAAATCTAAAGAAAAAAATGTGAACTTTTGGGGACACGTATGGGCCCATCCTTGTCACTCTGACAGCTCCGAATGCTTTCATTGCACGTACCATGGGTGATCAAACTCTAAGCGCATCTTTGTTTTTCCTAAATAGCTGCATTATCCGTCTAATGCTAGAGACAGCATCTGCTCTGTGTGTAATTTCCATACTCACTTGGCACCATCAACTGCCTTTGATGACACCAAGGCTGGTGCTTTGTGGTCCCCCCCCCCTTCCAGCTGCAAGACCCAGATGTCAGGTTCCAGAATGCATTTTCTCTGGCAGGAGAGTGGCTGGCTTTTCCCTGCAGTCCCCACGTAGGTGGCTATTGTGGCCCTGCCAGCAAATAATGCAAGATCACTCCAAAGACAGGATTCAGATGTTTTTGTAAAAAGGAAAAACAGAGTCCGAATTGGGGGTGGGGGGTGGGGGTGAGCAGCACACATTTTTTAAACGCCTTTAATTATAAGCCAGACGTGTGGCAGGCTGGAGCGGAGCAAATTGTGGGGCTCTTCATCCAACATTCAACTGTTGCTGGTTTTTATTGTTGTTCTTTTCTTTTCTTTCTTTTTTTTCTTCTCTGTCTTTTGTTTTTGCATAGCAGTTTGAGTTTTGGGTGTGTGTGTGTGTGTGTGTGTGTGTGTGTGTTTAAATCTCTTTATTCTGTATCTTAAATCAGCAGCTGGGGGAATGTAGGGTCTGTTTAAATGAATCATACCTACAAGATAGGATCAAACCTGATGTAGAGTGTGCACTAAGAGAACAGGAAGGAGGGAAGGAGAGAAGGAGAAAGAATAGGAATCAGTAAAGTGCATCAGGGACAGCTTTTGGGTCACCTAGATGTTGGGGACCTCTAGTGCTGCCTTCCCTCCCTCTCTCCCTCCCTCCCCTCTCACCGGTCAGTCCTTCCTGTCTTCCTTTTTCCATTCACTCATCCTTCTACTCTCTCTTCTCTAGTATGTGTCTGTGAGGTTGTGTACGTATGTAGGTGCCCGTGAGTGGACATGCCAGAGGTTGTCATGCCTGGGTGCCTTCTCCAGAAACTTCTGCCTTGTCTGTTGTAGACAGGGTCTCTCACTGGAAACGGAAACGTGCTGAGCAACCAGCCCTTAAGGAACTGCCTGCCAGTCTCCCCAGCACTCGGGATCACAAGCATGTGTCTCCCTGCCCAGCTTTTTACCAGGATCCTGGGAACTGAATGGTGTCTTCATGCTTACAGCGCAAGCACTTTACACACCTGAGTTGTCTGTCTGTCCAGCCGCTGGCTTTCTTTTTCAGCATCCTTTGTAAATGTAGTTCAGTTGGCAGAATGCTTGCCTAGCGTGCACAAAGTCCTAGGTTCAAAGACCAAAGGAACCAAGAACATAACCCCCAACACTGGGAGAGTAGGGTCAGGAGAATCAGAAGTATGTCTTGCCTACAAAGGGAACTGGAGTCCAGCCTGGAATACATAAGTCCCTTTCAAAAAAAAAAAAAAATCCATGAATGGAAATCAAGCAACAACCTGCCTGACAACCTGTCCTGACTTAAGCTGAGTCCTGGCTTCAAAGGAACCTTGAACAAAGCAGAAACTCAAAGAGCTGCCTTGGACTGCCATATACCAGTGGGAGCCGCACTGGACCAGGAGGGGAAGGGGAACTCAAACGCATGGGCCTTGTAGTATTTAATTATTGTTAGTATTATTTTCCCCTGTCCAAAGCAGCTGAGCTGTGCTGAGGCAGTTGTGCATAGGGCAGAGTTTGGAAATTTCTCACAACCAAGTCAATGTCCAGCTGCCTCGGACATCCCCAGGCAGATCAAAGGCATTCACTGAAATGTAGTGAGAGCATGTCTCCCAGACCGAATTCAGACCCTCCAGTGCTGTTTGGAGAAGAAAGCATTATGTGTTGGGCGGTGGTGGCGCACACCTTTAATCCCAGCACTTGGGAGGCAGAGGCAGGCAGATTTCTGAGTTCGAGGCCAGCCTGGTCTACAGAGTGAGTTCCAGGACAGCCAGGGCTACACAGAGAAACCCGGTCTCGAAAAACCAAAAAAAAAAAAAAAAGGCATTACATCCTCAGGGGGTTGGGCTCCCCTGAACCCACCAGCCTGTGGCTCTCCTACCTGGCCCATGTTCATCTAGGGCAGAGGTTCTCCACCTTCCTAATGCTGGTTCCCTTTAACACAGTTCCTCATGTTGTGGTGACCCTCCACCATCATATTATTTTGTTGCTACTTCATAACTGCAATTTTGCTACTGTTACAAATCATAATAGGCATATCTGTGTTTTCTAATGCTCTTAAGTGACTCCTGTGAAAGGGCCATTCGAATCCCACGGGGCTCGGGACCCACCGGTTGAGAACAGCTGACCTAGGCTGTGTCTCTGTCTCATTTGATGGACAGGTCCATAACCAAAGACAGTGGGTGATATCTCTGTCGCTATTGAAACACACATGAGACTGGGCAATTTTGACCAAAATAGCTTTGTTTGAATCTGCTCTAGAGACTGGGAAGGTGCTGCCTAGTTCCCAGTAAGGGTATCAGACAGCCTTCACACATGAGAGGGACACACAGATCACCTATGGCAGACAGCAGTAGGAAACCAAACCCACTTTATAACAAACTTCTCAGTGACGAATTCAGTCTCATAAAGGCCAGTGCAACATATGCACCAGGCACGTGCCTGCCATCCAAGCACACAGGAGATAGAAACAGGGCCAGATGTCACCCTCATCTATAGAATAGGTTCGAGGACAGCTTAAGGTATACGAAACACTGTGTTAATAAACAAACAGATGGAAATTAAGCACCCATTAACCCAACTTTGTTTATACTCTTTGTATAAACACTGGCCCCGCTCACAGGGACCTAGACACTGCTTAGGTCCTCCTGTAGCCCACCAAGTGTGTGCCAGGTGTGCTACAGAAAAAAGGGCCCAGCCCCACCCCCACCGCCTTCTCTTGTGCCCCCCTCTCTCTGCCCCTCTCTCCCTGTGTCCCTGACTATCTCTATCTTGCTCGCCCTTTCCCCACCCCCAGCCCCCAATGAACTCCTTACACCAGATCTGTCGCATGGTGCAAGTTCTCAGCGGTACACCTTTGCCCTGCCCACCAAAGATACCCCCCTTGCCACGTTTTTTTATCCTATCACCCTCTCTCTCTCTCAAAACAAAAACAAAAACAAAAACAAAAGCCAGCAGCCCCCAGCAACCAAGCCTCCTGAGCGCGATGGCAGTGACTCCCGGTATCTTATAAACAGGGATTTCTCCTACCGTTCAGAGGCCCAGTAAGTCTGGGGTCAGAGAGCCAGGGTTTCAGTATCTAGTAATGACTTAATTCTTAGTCCAGAGGTGGGCGCTCCCTCATCGTAACCTCACAAAGGTGGTTAAAAGGAGAAAAAACTTTTTTTTTTTAAGATTTATTTATTTATTATAAGTATACTGTAGCCGGCGTCAGATCTCATTACGGATGATTGTGAGCCACCGTGTGGTTGCTGGGATTTGAACTCATGACCTTCGGAAGAGCAATCAGAGCTCTTACCTGCTGAGCCATCTCTCCAGCCCAAGAAAAAACTTTTTTTTTTTTTCTTTTTAAAAATGGACTCTTATGCAGTCAGGCTGGTCTCAAAGTGTTTAAATAGTCAAAATTAACCTTGAACTTCTGATCCTCCTGCCTCCGTGTGCCAAGTACTGGGATTGCAGGCCAGTTTAAACAGGGCTTTATGTGCGCTAGGTGAGCACTCTGCCAGCTGGGCCGGATCTCCATCCCCAGGTGCTGCATCTTCAGTCCTGAATCCTCAGGGATTCCAAGAGGGTTTTCCAACCTGTTCCTACTTACGCACACATCACTTCTTTCGCTCATCTTCGTCCACACTGATCCTGAAGATGGGCTAAAGGCTCTTACAAGAGGAGACTACAAAATGAGGCATCTTGCGGCATTCCCAGTGTAACCAGCTACAGTGTAACCCAGCTTGCATCTGAGCAACCTGCAGCATCTGGAAAACAGATCCGAGTCATCCTGCCCCTGCACAGCTGTCCATCCGTGGTGGGTGGCAGGTTCAGTCTGCTGCGTTTGGAAGTCTGGAGGATGCTATCGGAGAGCCTTCCCTGATTCTAGATTCTAGAAACATAAATATTAGGGCTAATGAGACAAACTCAGTTGATAAAGGACGTGCTTTCCAAGGACCTGAGTTACAACCGGAGAACTCATGTAAAAGTCCACGCTTATAATTCCAGCTCTGGGGAGATAGACGAGAGCTCCGAGACAGGGAATCCCTGGAAACCCCACTAGTTTACTTGGAGTTCCGGGCTAAGAAGAGACCCTGTCTCAAACATAATGGTGGGAGGTTCTCCTCTGACCTTCATGTATCTTCACCAGTGCACACCCACACATGCGTGCATGTACACACATACACACATACACACATCAAAGACGCACTAACACCAAATGTGTTAAGAGCCACACAGAAAACACAGCTGACCTGTGCCTCTGTAGTCACCCTCCTGCTGCCCTGGATGACTGTCCTGAGTATTCGAGTGTGGGCAGATGCCACGAGAGTTCTCCCATAGGGAAGACTGTGCAAGTACTTGGGAGAAATGGCTTACAGGCTTCTGACAGTTAAAAGCGGGATCTTTGACGATTCCCCCCAGCAGCTGTCAGCGGTCTCTGAAGCGCTGGGAAGCTGAGGTGTCTGATGGGAAATGGGGAAGTGTGTGTGTAGTGGGGGGAAGTTGGAGGGGAGTTTTAGATAAACTTACCTGATAACCATACTTGCAGTTGTTGCTAAATTACTTCCCTGTTTACTGAAACCTGTCTTTGAGTGTTCTTGCCTGTGCACATGCTCACGTGCGCAACTGCATGTGGAGGCCGGGAGTCCGTGACAGGTGTCTCCTCACTCACCGTTCCACTTGTTGTTGTTGCTGCTGCTGCTGTTGCTGCTGTTGTTGCTGTTGTTGTTGCTGCTGCTGCAACATAATGGTTGTTGTTGTTTGCATTTTAGACAAGGTCTCTTATTGAACCTGGAGTGCACTAATTTGGCTGGGCTGGATGGCCAGGAAGACCCAGGGGTCCTGCATTACAGGTGCACAGCTCAAACCCAACTCAGGTCCTCAAGCTTGGACGGCAAGCACTTTATTGACTGAGCCAACTCCCCAGCCCCACCATAGATAGATTCCTTTTTTTTTTTTTCTTTTTAAATTGGCTATGGATGGTGGTAAATACTTGTAATCCACACTCCCAATAAGAAAGTAGAGGCGAGAAAATTAAATTTCAAAACCCACCTCAGCTACTTAGTGAGAACCTATCTCCCAAAAGGACAAATATAGGGGATAGTGGGGAAGGGGTTTAAGTGGGGAGAGAGCTGGAAAGGCAGGGTAGAGGGGGGGAGGGAAAGTTAACTAACAACATTAGAGCTGCTCGGGAAGGCCAACATACAATTTTGTAAACTTCATATATATATAATATATTTCATATAAATATATGTCTTATTATATGTATATATTCCCTACACGGAGGAATATGCTCCTCCCAGAAAACATAGGCTGCCAAATAAAATGCCCAAAACAAAGTATGGGATACATCTCCTGAGTTGTTGTCAGAGATATCCCAGAGCACTCCAAAACAGTACAGGATATTGTCATCGCTCTTAGTTGCCCACCAGGACCTGGTGGCAAGACTCAATTGTTAAAGACACCACCCAGTTTGGCGACAGGTCATGGAGAAATCAGGTTAGCGCTGACCCAGGGGCTTCCTCTCTGCTGGCTGGCTTTGCCAGCACTGATTGATTGTTTTGTGTGAGACAGGATCTCACCATGGAACCTTGAACTCGCTATATAGACTGGGTTAGCCCAGAGATCTGTCTGCCTCTGTCTCTCAAGGGCTAGAATTAAAACTGTGTGCCAGGAGGCCAGACTTGCTCTCCTGGTATGGAAAAGTGAAGCGAGTGCTGCACACGTCATCAGCAGGATCACCCAGCTGTGAACTCTATGAGCTAAATAACGACCGCCTTGGCCAGACGTGCCCATGAGCAAAATAGGAGCCTGAGTGTGATGTGGGTAACTAATTGCTTTGTTAAAACATGATTTAAGGCCCACTCCACAAAAGGAAACCCATCTTATAGTATTAATCTAGCCAAGAACGCATGGTTAGCTCACGAACCCCAGGGATAAACCTACTACTAATATTTTGCTAAGAGGCATATCAAACCATGCTCTAAATTTCCATCTATCTGCCCGCAGATTAGCCCAGCTTTTAAATCTCAGCCAAGAAGTTTCTTTGTTCAGTGAATAGCAATCAAAGCAAAAGCTAACAACAGGGAATATGAATTTATAGAGTGTTCATCCACAAATAAGACCTGATGCCACACCCTCCATCCCCCCACAAGGTTCAGGGATCATCGCAAAAGAGGGGGAGGGAAGATGCTAAGAGGCAGAAGTTGGGGAAAACCAGAGTGAATGAAGACCTGGGGCAAAGTAGGTTGGCTGTGCTCATGAACTCGGAGCAGCTGTGGTTGCCTGCACAAAACCTGCATCAAACCAAACCAAGCAACTGTCAGATGGGGAATCGGGAGGGGCTCCTGGGCTCCCACCCCCGAGCTGAGGAGCTGTTGACAGTTGATGCCTTCTGAAGGAGAGAGAATTAGATTTCTTTAAGGGAGTCCCCCCAACCCCCAAGGCCTCCAGTGGATGGGCACCTAGACACAGGAGTATATGGACAGAATGAATTCGAATTGGTGAGTTAAAAAGAAGGGTGTAAAGTTGCTAAGGGTAGGAGATGGGCTGTGGATTTGGGAGGCATTAAGGAGAGATGTGGAGAGTGATCAAAATACATTGTGTGCACATATGATGCTCTCAGAGAATCAGTGAAATACTGTATTTAATTTAAAGATCCACAAAGCGTCAATATGATGAGGTTGACATGGCAAGTGTCTGCCTGCCAGCTGTTGTGACAGCGACAACACACAACTCACAAGGCAAGGGGGACCCTGTGCGCCACAGCAATGAGTGCGCCGTGATTTTATTCTGTTTCTCTGTTGTCGTTCTTCACGATAGTTTCTCCGGACGACGACGGGGCTCTCCGAGGCTCTCCTTGTTTTTCCAGTGTCTAGTGATTATAATGCAAGAGCATCCTCTTTCCGCCAGCAATTATTTTTCTGCCATGCCTGTGCTGCCGCAGCTGGAGGCGTCTTACAGCCTCAGCATATTTGCGTGCCCCATGGAATGCTGAACTTGGCTGATTCCTTTGTGGAGCTACTCTGCGCTGTTCTTTGTGTCTATTTTTGACCATTTGTCCTCAAAGACGGCTACTAGATTTCATCTCCTCTCTACGGAACGGGGGAGTCAAACCCACCGTCTCGAGCACAAGAGACAATCTCTAGCCTTGCCAGCTCTGAGTGATCTTTAGCCCATTGCACTCAGCACCCCAATCTTGTGTGTCTCCTTCTTTCTCACCTGGTTCCCACAGGACCACGCACCCTCAGTCACACCTCCATTCGGGTTTATTGTTTCTTAAAGAAAGATTTTGGTTTTAGTTTCCACTTTTGTGGGGCTTACAACCTAGTGAGGGGAAACGATCCTCGCTGGTAAACAGATAAAGAACATATGCTGGCGCGATGGTTTGAATTTCTGATTCTCCTGCCTTGACCTGCCTTGTGCTGGGATTAGAGGAATGAACCATGGCATCAATTTAAGCAGCATCAGGAATGAAACCCTGGGTATTGTGCATGCTAGGCAAGCACTCTACTCACTAGGCTGCATCTTCCTCTGACAGGAAACTATTTTAAAGAAACCTTGGGCTGGGGAGATGGCCTAGTCAGTAAAGAATCTGTCCTGCTAATGAGACTCTGAACCCCAACCCAGAATTCACACAAAGCCTCCAGCTCATGGACGGGGAGGCAGGAATCAGAGCGTTCCTAGGTTCGTGAGTGAAATCTGTTTCAAGAGAATAAATGGAGAAGATACGAAATGAAGGCATCTGGCCTCTGCATGAATTCACACATATATACATCACACACACACATACACACACACACACACACACACACACACACACACCGAGGTGGCCTTGAAATGACAAGGCAATGGGATTCCTATTGAGAAGCAGACATAGCGAAACCATGGTAGAAGAGACTTTATCATAAGACTTAACCTTTACTACAGGGTTGTAACTACTGCCATCTGGTAGAGAGGCGCCATTCTGACCTCCATTGCCCACTGGTGTTCTTCAGAAGACAGAGAACAGGAAATCAGAAGTGAGGGATAAATCAAGGTTGGTCTCTGTGAGCTCTGAGCATCCTAGAAAGGAGTAATCTTGAATACAAAGCATGTCAGGAACACTAAAAACACATTGATGATTTTAGTTAACATCCAAAAATGGGTTTAATTACGTCATTTTCATTCACGGATATCACTGTTCACATTCGTACCTCTCAGTAGTTTTCCTTGTTCCCTCTCCCTGTTCCTGCTGTCTCCATCCACTCTACAAATAGTCCCCTTCCTGTTTTCATGTCATGTGAACATTTCTTTGTATGTCTATGGTATTTCAAGTGCATATGTGTGTATATATACATATATACATACATACATACATATATTCTGCAGAAGCAGGCAGATCTAGTTGAGTTCAAGGTCAGCCTGTTCTATAAACATAGCCAGGGCTATACAGAGAAACCCTGTCCTGAAAAATGAGAGAGAGAGAGAGAGAGAGAGAGAGAGAGAGAGAGAGAGAGAGAGAGAGAGAGAGAGAGAAAGAGAGAGTACCCACATTTGAGCAGGGTGCCAGGTGGCACAGGGAGTGACTCCTGTGAAGGTGGAGCAGGAGGACACTATGACAGGCAGAGCAATAGGTACAAAGGGCCTGCAGTATCTGCAAGGGGTCCAGTGTGTGGGAATGGAACAGAGACAGGGATGGGAATAAAAGTGGATTGTGACCAGAAGCCAGAAGAGGTTGGCACCCAATATCAGCCTCCTGCCTCTGTAGGCACTGAGTATATGCTCAACCTTGAGCTCATCCACGCCAGCTAATCTAGCTAGCCAGCTTGCCCTGGGGACCCTCAGTCTCTGCCTCCCCTCTTGTGGGGTTGCTGTGCCTGTTCGGTTTTCACTTGGGTTCTGACGAGTAGTAGAGGAAGACACCCGATATCAACCTCCTGCCTCCACAGACGCCAGCATGTACGTGCACCCACATGCATGTGAACATACAAACACATAGACACGCATACCATACATGAGGGAAAAAAAAAATCACTTCAGTTGTGAAGTGGGAGACTCTATGACACAAAGGCCAACACAGAAGCAGGGAATCCATTACACATGAGAGAACTCGGGCACGGGGAGGCAGCGAGAAGCCAGGGGTTTGTCTCAGCAAATGTTCATTTCTGATGTTTATTCTACAGCTGAGGGAGATGACAAAGCGTCCCAGCCTCGGGATCTGTAGAAATCATGATTAGAACTACAGACTAGACTGTAGAGAGTTATCCATCTATAAATAGTCTCTGAAGTCATGAAACCGGATGACATCATTTTGTGATTTAACATCTTTGGAGATAAGGAAGCCACCATCCCTCAGGACTGGGGACTCCAGTAAAGAGACTGTACTAGAAAGGAGAGGATTCAAAATGGTCTCAGTATTTAAATCGGCCTAGTGTTTCAGGCTGAGTGTGGTGGCACAGCCTGAATCCCAGAACTTGGGAGGTAGTGTCAGGCAGGTCAGGAGTTCAAGGACATTTTCAGCTGGACATTAAGTTCCAGGCCAGCCTGAGCTCCAAGAGACCCTATCTTAAAATAAAACTGAAATTGGGATTGAGTGCTTAGCCCTAAATAGGACATCTACATCAGTACCACCCCTCCCTCACCCTCACCCCCTCCCTGACTTACACCCCCACCCCTATGCTCCACCAAGGCTCAAGGAATGTCATGAAAATAATGTAAGAGCTGCAGGACGGGGAGGAGTGTTGTGGCCAGTGCAATCACAACCTTACAGCAGCAACGGTGGCTGCCACAAGGCACACACAAGGTCAAGCCAGCAAGACCAGGCGGCAAGCTGGCAGGCAGAGCTAACGGAACTCAGTGGGTTGTAAAAAAGAAAAAGAGGGAAAGATGGGAGGGAGGGAGATGTGGGGGGTAATATTTAAAATGTGTGAGGGGAGATTTGGAGTGTGTATATATTTTTAAAGTATCAAAGAATAAATGCATTCTATTTTTAAAAGGGGGGGCACTGGAGAGACGGCTCAATGGATAAAGCACTTCCAAGCACAAGTGTGTGAGTACCTGACAATGAATCTGCAGAATCCAGGTAAAGCCAGGTGTGAAAAGCACGTGTCCATAACCCTGAAGCTCCTGTGCACATTCACATTCCTGTGTGCACACATGTGTGCACAGAGAGAAGAAAAGGGAGCTCTGAAACGGAAAAGTTTGGTGGATGGTAAAGGTGGAGTCTTGTTTAAAGGACTTGTTTAAGAAGCAGATGAGAAGAAAAGAAAGGAAGGCGAGGATGAATTATAACTCTTTTGGAAGTTCTGTTACAAAAAAGGATAGCTACAAAGATGTAGAGGTCGGGTCATAGAAGGTCCCATTGTGCTTTGATTTGCAGGCTGGAGAGACTAAGAGAGAAAAATGGCAACATAGTAACAATCAGGAAGGCAAGTGTGACTGGAGTTAGCCTTCCCAAGGAGTGCCCGATTCCACTTACGTGTTATTACTAGAGGAGAGGCGGGAAATAGCTAAGCCCCCTTGACCAGGAGCGCACTCAGGGCTCCTGAATTAGGAATAACAGTTCAGCTCCTAGCAGGGATCAGCAATGGAAGGGCGGGAAAGGCTTGACGCCATGAGAGTGACCAAACAAAACAAAAGAGCATTAACTGCGTGCAAACACAGGAACACCCCCCCACACACACACACATACAATTACACATAAGTTGAAAAAGACAGTTCAGAGGTTGGGCAGGAATTGGCTCAGTCAGCATCTACAAAGGCGGTGCGAACCTTCCTTAGGCCTGCCTATCATCTTGTGGCTGCTCTGCTACATCTCGAAATAAGTCAATGAGCTCAATTTCCTCTCCAGGCTACAACACAGCCCCTATGCCTTTGAAATGACACACCCTGTCAAAATATGTGAAGTTGAGAGTCCTGAGGCAGGACCTCCTATGGAGATCTGCAGAGAAGAAAGAAGCAACTACTCCGACACCGCTCTGACACCGAAACACCGCGTGCTGGCTGCTATCACCTCCTCCTTCCCTTTGCCTCCCCTCCCAGGCAGTTGGGTATGGGAGCCTTGGCCCACTCGGCTCAATTCTTTTCCTTTTTTTGAGACTTTTTTGCACTTGCTGTTTGTCTTAACTAACGTTTGCCCATATTTGGGATGGAGGAGTCAGCAATGGAAAGATTCGGCCCCTCTCTTTCTCAGGACAGACCGCCTCTGCTCCATTCCTGAGACCTTTAGACATGTACGTTATCTCTATTTTGGATGGCTACAGCTAGGGGAGGAACCAGCTTATTTTGTCTGTCTGTTTGGTAACTGGGAAAAGGAGCTGGGTGTGGAGCTCAAATGGTACAGTGCTTTAGCCTTCACAAATCCCTGGGTTGCATCTCCAGCATCTTTTTTTTTTTTTTCTTTAAATTTGGTTTTTCAAAAGACAGGGTTTCTCTGGGTAGCCCTGGCTGTCCTGGAACTCACTCTGTAGACCAGGCTGGCCTCGAACTCAGAAATCCACCTGCCTCTGCCTCCCAAGTGCTGGGCTTAAAGGCATGCGCCACCACCGCCCGGGCATCCCTAGCATTTTATAAACCAGGTGTGGATCTGGGCAAGGCAAAAGATCTTTAATCCCAGTACTCAGGAGACATATGCAAAGGGATCTCTTCGAGTTTGAGGCTGACCAGTGCTTCATGGCAAGATCCGGTTTCAAAAAAAAAAAAATACAAAAACAAAGCAAAACAAAACAAACAAACAAATAAGCAAACCCTGATGTTTGAACAGGCCTGAATCTCAGCATAGAAGAGATGGAGGGAAGAGAATCAGAAATTCAAGGACTCTGGCTAGTCTTGAGGCCACGTAGGACCTCTGGGCTACGTGGGACCCTGTCTAAAACTATAATAAGTCGGAATAGTGTGATTTGTTTCAGAGCTAGTTGAGTGACTATGGGAAAGACCACACCCCCTCTCCTAACTCCACTGGAAAGACACGTACCACACACCTTTTAATTTTTATTTTAGCGTATTTCCCATGCTTCCCAGAGATAAACTCAGTGTCATCTGTCCTTCCATAGATAATTTTGTAGGTTTCAGGGGATGGCGGAAACCGCACTGCAGCAAACAATAAAATATGGTGTAGATGTCCCAGTGTTAGCATTAAAGATTATTGTTTAGGACTCGCCAGGCAGAGGAAATGGAAGTGAATACATACAAATGAAAAATTGTTTGGTTTTAAATGGCAAACAAACTAGGTAAATGTGAAATTGTAACATTAAAGACAAAACCAAAAGAAAAGACCAAGAAGCATTTATGTTAAATAAATTTGAGTATAAAGGAGATTCACCTACCCTACAAATGTTGGTACCCTCCCTAACTACAACCTCTCTGTGTCTGTCTTTCTGTCTCTGTCTCTCTGTGTCTCTGTGTCTCTGTCTCTGTGTCTCTGTGTCTCTGTGTCTCTGTCTCTCTGTGTCTCTGTGTCTCTGTGTCTGTCTCTCTGTGTCTCTGTGTCTCTGTGTCTCTGTCTCTCTGTGTCTCTGTCTCTCTGTCTCTCTGTGTCTCTGTCTCTCTGTCTCTTTGTCTATTTCTCTGCTCCCCTCCCTCCCCCCTCCCTCTCTCAGGGAAATTACCCACTGCCTTCTCTGGAGCCTTTTGCAGGTTTGAGGAGATAATATTCAAGAACTTTCTCACTAGACAAGCCTCACGTCCAAATAGGAGGAAGGAGGCATTTGTCTTAGAGAAGAAGTGAGAGGAAGGTAGACATCACCAACTTTGGAGCTCGGGGCCTGGCGAAGCAAAAAGGAAAGGCGAAAGAGGGAGTTAGCCAGGGGCTCTGACAGGGGCTTAGCCTGATCTGAGAACCAAAGGAGGCATGAAGAGAGAATGTAGCTTTTGGATTTCTGAGTTCGAGGCCAGCCTGGTCTACAGAGTGAGCTCCAGGACAGCCACGGCTATACAGGGAAACCCTGTCTCGAAAAACCAAAAAAAAAAAAAAACAAGAGATACGACTGAATGAAGAACATGAAGAACATGGATACATAGATAGATAGATAGATAGATAGTCATGGGGTATTCACTGGAAGACTGCTCAGGGATGGGTTTAAGGCAATAGAAAGTCTTTATTAGCCAGCAGTGACTACACTGGGTGTTTGGAATCCCAGCATAGTCCCCAGCCTTTCTCAGGGTGAGCTTTTAAGAACAAAAAACATGTCCTGGGGTTGGGGTGGGGGTTGAAATACTTCAGTTAACAAGAACAGTTAGCCAGAAATAGAACTATAGGAGCCAAAAAGCAAGATTAGTATATCTAGAGACTTTCCCAGAACTATGGACTTTGATGGATTAGGTCTTTGTTTTAGATTTAGCAGGTGGTGCTGTCTACTTGCTGAGTTTCACAGCCTGAATGGTACTTCCATCATGGAGTCAGTTGTGCTAAGGTCTAGGGCCCCATTACAGATAGATACATGATAGATAGATGAATAGATAGATAGATAGATAGATAGATAGATAGATAGATATGTACGTATGTATGTACATATGTATGTATGTTTGTATGTACTTGCATACGTGCATACATACATACTTGAATGGTAAAGTGACAGAGCTGGCTTCAAGTTCATTACAGAGCCAAAGATAAACTTCTCACCTTCCTGCTTCTTTTTCCCGAGTGCTGGGATTGCAGACACAAGCTACCACGCCCAGTTTATTTGGTGCTGAGGATCAAACCCTGAGCCCCTTGCCTAGGAGGTGAGCACTCCACCAACTGAACCACATCCCCAAAGCAATGCTCAGATTCTTGAGGGCAAATTATTTTATGTTAAGCATTTAATCTGTATGGCAACTTGTAAAGATAAGTCCTGTCATGGGTTCTGTTTTACAATATCAGAACCCGAGGAAGAGAGATTTGTAAGCAATGGATCTAGGGTGTGAGTAGCTCCTTATTCTTACTGGATAAAAGAATAAATCAGTGAGTCACAATTCCTATATTTTGGGTTTTGTTTTGTTTTGTTTTGTTTAAAAAAAAAAAAGCCTTTCAACTTTCTCAAGCAATTTTAAGATGTGTTTGAGATTCCTAATTAAAACCCTGGACACAAACCGCTTAAAGGACCAACTCACTCGAAGCACAAAGCAGTCAAAGGGTGATCTTTAATTAGTTTATTTGACTGTAAAATGCAAAACAGTAAAGCCTGTTATCTCAAGGAAGAGGTAAAAGGCAAGCCGAGGCAGAGATAACAGATTTCACCGTCAAAGGAGCCGCTCTTTGGAAGCACAGCTGTTTTTCGTATCTGCCAGCCAACTGGAACTCATCAGACGCCTTTGTTGAAAGCCCACAGGTCCTGGAAGTTTAAAGAGGCATTCATCCAGATGCCATGAGAAACTGGCCTGCTAAGGAGATGCCCCAAATATCCAATCTGCTGGCTTTCTCTAAGCTAAAGTGCATGCTCAAGAACTGTGAATCAAGTCACACACACACACACACACACACACACACACACACACGTGCTTGGTTTGCAATCCTAAGAAACTTAGGTCAATCCCCAGATGCCATATAAAAGAGCCATATGTGGTTGCCACACTTTTAATCCCAGATCTGGGAAAGGCAGATGGAGACAGGAAGACCCCTGGTGCTCACTGGCCAGCCAGCCAGACCTACCAAGTGAGTTTCAGGCAAGTGAGAGACTCTGCATGAAAGGAAAAGGTGGATGGCACCTATGAGCCCACAGTTGTCCTCTGGCCTTCACACCCACATACATACTTGTATACACAAACGCTCACTCACCCACACACACACACGAATTAGGAAAAAAAAAATTTAATGCTTTCAGTAGGTTGACAGTTTTGTGCTGGGTCACATTCTCGACCATCCTGGAGTACATGTGACCTGTGGGCTATGGGTCCCCACACCCATGCTGGAGAATCCCTTCACTCATTCTGCATTCAACTGGAGAGCACACTCTCACCGCTAGGACTAGCAAGGAAAGGAGACACTGATAAGACTGTGTGGATGGCCAGGCTACTCTTTACTACTTACAAGTAACATCAGGATTAGAATGGCCATTGCTACGGTTTAAAGACTTGCCCCTTCGCAGACTTGGGTTAAAAATGTAATCACTCCCTGCAATCATATTAAGAGGACGAACTTTTGTTGTTGTTGTTTTTAATGTTCATTAGTGTTTTGCCTGCACATACATCTGTGTGAGGATGTTGGATCCTGGAACTGGAGTTAAGCATCCATGTGGGTGGGTACTGGGAGTTGAACCTGGGTCCTTTGGAAGAGTACTCAGTTCTTAAGTGCTGAGCCATCTCTCCAGCCCTGAGAGGAAGGACTTTTAAGAGATGATTAGACCAGAAGGCTCTCTGAAACTCATGAATACATAAACACTATTATTGCTAGACTTGCCTTGTTAGAAAACACATTCGGGTTGATGAAATGGCTCAACTTGCTACCAAGGTAGAAGAACTTGCTACCAAGCCTGATGAGCTGAGTTCAGACCCCAGGCCTGAAGAAGAGAATCAACTTCCTTAGGTTGTTTTCTGACTGACACACACAGGCACATGCATACACACTAAAGAAATAAATGCTGTAAGAAGTGTGTGGGGTTTTTCAAAATTACCATTCCCCTTTCCTCCCTTTCTGTCCTGCTACAAGATACTCTGCCAAGAAGACACGTACCACAGGTTAGCCCCTCATATGAACTACCAAGCATCCAGCACTGTTAACCAACAAATCTCTGTTCATCATAACTTACTCAAGGTGGAGCTGAGGATAGTCCTCAGCTGGTAGAGTACTTTGCCTGGCATGTGCAGGGTCCTGGGATCCATGCCCACTGTTGTATAAAACCTGGCATGGTAGTGCTTGTGTGCTGATTTGAGTATGCCTAGCCCAGGGAGTGGCACTATTAGGAGGTGTGGCCTCGTTGGAGTAGGTGTGCCACTGTAGGCTTGGGCTTTAAGACCCTCATCCTAGCTGCCTGGAAACCAGTCTTTTCCTGTTTGCCTTTGGATGAAGGTATAGAACTCTAAGCTTCACCTGCACCATGCCTGCCTGGATGCTGCCACATCCCTGCCTAGATGATAATGGACTGAACCTCTGAACCTGTAAGCCAGCCCCAATTAAATGTTGCCCCTTATAAGAAGTGCCTTGGGGGCTGGAGAGATGGCTCAGCGGGTTAAGAGCACTGACTGCTCTTCCAGAGGTCCTGAGTTCAATTCCCAGCAGCCACATGGTAGCTCACAACCTCACAACCATCTGTAATGGGATCCAATGCTCTCTTCTGGTGTGTCTGAAGAGAGCAAAAGTGTACTCATGTATAAAATAAATAAATAAATCTTTTTTTAAAAAAAAGTTGCCTTGATCATGGTGTCTGTTCACAGCAGTATAACCCAACCAAGACAGCATGCATAAACCCAGGAGAGTAGTATATACCTGTAATCTCGGCACTAAGAAGATAGAGGAAGGAAGATCGGAAGTTCAAGGTCATGCTCAGCTATATATTGAGTTGGTGGCAAGCCTGGGCTACATGAGACCCTGTCTCAAATATATATTAATCTGAAGAAAAGTGAATTACCCAATCTGTGGTATTCTGCTGGTGGTCAGTCAGCCAACAAGTCAATCAACAAGCTTTGGGTAGGACCCACTCTGTTCTGGTTCAATGCTTGGATTTGCCAATAAAGTAGAATGGTCCCCTTGGGCTACAACTCATGGGACTTCATTTCTTTATAGAAACCAGGAAGCTAGACACGAGTTAATGCAAGTCAGTTTCAGATGGAAAGCCAGCTGCATTGACAAGTCCTCTCAGCAGCTCTAATCCAATCAACACGACACCTCCAGCCTTATCTGCCTGTCATCCAGGCAACAGGGTCAACTGGATCTGGTGCCTGACGGTTTCCTCACCTATTCCCCTCTGACTACTTCTACTTGGCCTTGTCCGTAGCACTGCTGTCCCTTGAGCTGGCACTCGCGCTGAGCAAAGTCACCTTATTTCCTTCTCGCTAGGCCTTGTCTGCATGTCTCACACTTCTGCTCCTCAGAAAGGCACGCTGTGAACAGTGGCTGCCCTGCAGCTTGGCTGAGGTGGAGGGGGGAAATGGGGTTAGCATTTACTGAAACTGGGCAGGCTGAAGTGGAAATCCCCCAAAAGAAAGATGCAAAGCGTACTGTTTCTAGCAAGGATGGAGAGATCTCTGGAACCAAAACGGATGTAGGCACAAGAGCGCAAGGCAAAATTAATTCTATGGTGAAAGGAAAATGTGAAGAAGACCCTATCTGCTTAAATGAACAATAAAAATGTTTAAACCTATAAATTAACAAAGGGAATAACCTAATAAAGCCCAGATGAAATGTTATGCCTACTTTTTTCTCCAAGTCCTTTAAGAAACACGGTAATCAGGAGTGATTGTGTCTGTAGTGTGTAGTCAGGAGGCTGAGATAGAAGAATGGAGAGTTCAGGCTAGCCTGAGCTACATAATAAGACATCTCTAGAGGGAATTGAGGGAGAGGGAGAAAGGGAAGAGAAATGAGAGGAGAGGAGAGGAGAGGAGAGG
>NW_022196891.1:25023807-25029836 GCF_008632895.1 Mastomys coucha | reverse complement strand
GAGGAGAGGAAAGGAAGAAAAAAAAGAGGTCTGAGGCTATAGCTCAGTTATTAGAGTGCTTGCCTAGTGTGCACAGAGCCCTAGATTCAGTCCCCAGCACCTCATAGAACTGGGTGTCATGGTGCATGCTGGTAATCTCAGCTCAGAGGTACAGTTTCGAGGATCAGATGTTCAAGACAATTCTTGGCTTTATGGCAAACTCAAGGCCAGGCTGAGCTATTCAAGTCTTATCTCAAAAAAAGGAAAAGGACAGGGGTGGGGAGAGGAGGGAAGGAGAAATCGAGAAACGAGTTAAAGACTGCCTTTTGTTATTTTGGTCTCATGTTCCCCATTTCCCACTCGGTGAAATGCTAATCATTTTCAAAAAGAAGAGCTACTGATACTCAGTCTTCGTGCTAGAGGTTGTTGGTGGTGTGTGTGTAGCTTTGTGGTGGTTCTTGCTTCATGTCAAATCCCATAAAGCTATTCTAAGCATCTATCTGCCTCTTTAAATACGGGAAATGAAGCAAATTCCATTTCCTGCAGACCCCACTGTGGATGAGTGAAGTCCATCTCTGGGCCACTTCAGATGGAAGGATACTTGTTTTACAGCTGCTCTGGACCCCATTTTTGAATCTCTCCTCTTTCAATAGATGTTGTTTCCTTATGGCCTGTATCGCCTTTGAAGCTAGCCAACACCTCCCACTAAGAGCCTCTCTCACTTTAAGTCACATAAGTGAAAAGAAATCTGCCTACACACTTCATGCAGATTAATCCATTTCATCTCTACAGCCCTCATTTGAATAGATCCAATTACTATTTCTAGTTGTGTGTGTGCACATGCATGCATGTATGGGTGCATTCATGCACACATGTAGTGTATGCATGAGTGTGTGTTTATGTAGTAGATCGTATTGTGCACTCACCTATGCATGCACACATGGAGACCAGAGACTTTGGATGTCCACCTCAATTGCTCTCCACCTTATTTTTTGAGAATGAGTCTTTCACTGGAGCTAGAGCTGACTGTTTCAGTTAAGCTAACTGGCCAGTGGTGTATTGATGGTCCTCCTGTCTCTGCCTCCCCAGTGCTAAGTTTATAGGCATATTCCACCACACCTAACTTTTACATGAGTATTGAATACCCAGAACTCAGGTCTTCATGCTTGCACAACAAGCATTTTACCCACTAAACTATTGTCTTCGTTTGGGTTTCCATTGCTGTGAAGAGATACCATGACCAAGGCAACTCTTATAAAGGCAAACATTTAATTGAGGCTGCCTTACAGTTTCAGAGATTCAGTCCATTATCATTATAGTGGGAAGCATGGCATCATGCAGGCAGACATGGTGCTGGAGAAGGAGTTGAGAGTTCTACATCTTGATCAAGGATCAAGCAGCAAGGAGACTGAATGTGTTTCACAATGAGCAGAGCTTGAGCATGTAAGACCTTCAAGCCTCGCCTCCACAGTGACACATTTCCTCTAAGAAGGCTACACCTCCTCCAACAAAACCATACCTCCTAATAGTCCCATTTGCTATTGCCAAGCATTCAAAACACATGAATCTATATAGGGCATAGTTATTCAAACCAACATATCCCACTCTCTGGCCCCCATAGGCTTATAGCTATAACATAATGCAAAATGCATTTAGTCCAACTTCAAAAGTCCCCATAGTCTATCAGTCTCAGCAATGTTTAAAAGTCCAAAGTTCAAAGTCTCTTCTAAGAATCTTCTAACTGTAATCCTCTACAAAATCAAAGTCAAAAAGCAATCACAAACCCCCAACTTATCATGTCACATACACATTATCCTTCTAACATGTAGGAAAGACAGCATAGTGAGGAAATATAGGACCAAAGCAAAACCAACAATTACCTGGTAAAACTCCCAACTCCGCATCTCCATGTCTGATGTCCAAATGCTCTTCCGATCTCCAACTCCTTTCAGCTTTGTTGACTGAAACATACTTTCTTTCCTCTTGGGCTCTTTCCACTCCCTGTTAGCATCTTTCCTCAGCAGGTATCCCCCACATCTCTGGCATCTCGAACATCTTGGAGTCTCCAAGGCAATCCAGGCTTCACTTTCACAGCTTCACGCAATGGCCTCTATCCCATAGAGGCCTCAGCAACTTTGTTTAGTCATGGAGGCAGACTCGTTGATTCTAAAGCCAGAATCACATGGCTGAAGCTGCCAAGTTCTGCTGCTTGCCGGGGCTGGAATGTGGCCACCTTGTTCAGCTATATCTTCACCAGCTTTCTATTTTCTATGGTTTCCTTTTACTACCTAAGCTTGCTCTGTAGACCAGGCTATCCTTGAACTCAGAGAGCCACATGCCTCTGTCTCCTAAGGGCTGGGATTAAAGTCATGTACACCTGGACATAAGCTTTTCTTTATTTTCTTACAGATCTTTATAAGCATGGCCACTATGCCTTGAGATCCTATCAAAAGCCTGTATCTTCCCCCCACAAGATATAGATCAAAGGCATGTTGCCTTCTTGGCACAAGATCCCAATCAGGTGTGCCTTCCATTTCTGAATTGTAATTCATTCCAGATATAGTCAAGCTGACAATGGAAAGTTGCCATCACAATCCAGTCTTTGTCAATTTGATATGCAATCATAGCTCCTTATGTCTGAGTAAAAGCAATAATCAGGTCACAATAACACCTAATGTGATATAACTACCATTTGTATAACCACAAATGCACTGTAAATTTAGAGTAGGTGGCAATGTCCTTTGGGGAGCATCTGTTTCACAAGATGGAAGCTTAGCTGGGTGGGATTTATTCCCAAGGTCACTTCTCCCTTATTTCTATTTAATATCTTTAATTTTTTTATCTCCTTGAACACAGGATTTATTTCTATTCTACTTCCTGGTGTCCCTTTAATCCATGAATCATATATTTTGCAATTTTTTTCCTTCCTCAGCTTGCTATGTTTGATCAAAATGGCCTTCAGAAGAATAATCCACAGGACAGAGTCTATTCTAGACTGTTTCAAAATTTTCTTTGTCAATGCAATTAATCTAAATCTCTTCACTTTCGCCTTAGGCAAATTCTTCAGACAAGAGCAAAAAGTAGTCACATTCCTCACCAAAGTATCACCAAAAAAAAAAAAAAAAAAAAAATTCTAGGCAAAAAACCTAAAATTCCTCTCATTTAAAACCTCTTGATTCAGACTCACACAGTTCAAATCACCCTCAGCAACACTGCCCTCCATGTTGCTACTAATCTGGCCTATTAAGCCTCACTTGCAGTGTTCCATTGCTTTCCTAATCCAAGGTCCCCAAATCTACATTCCTCCAAACAAAAGCATGGTCAGGCCTATCACAGCAATACCCCACTCCTGGTACCAACTTCCATCTTAATTAGTGTTTCCATCACTGATGAAAAGACATCATGACCATGGCAACTCTTAAAAGGAAAACATTTCATTGGGGCTGGCTTACCATTTCAGAGCTTTAGTCCATTATCAGCATGGTGAGAAGCATGGCAGCATCCAGACAGGCGTGGTGCTGGAGGAGGAGCTGAGAATTATATATCTTGATCTGAAGGCACAAGGAGAAGACTAGATGTAGTTCACACTAGGTGTAGCTTGAGCATTTAAGACCTGAAAGCTCTGCCTCCCCAGTAACACACTTCCTCTAACAAGGCCACGCCTTCTTCAATAAGGCCACACCTCCTAATACTGTCTCCTCTATGACCAAGCATTCAAACACATGAATCGATGGGGTAGGGGAGCAAACCTATTCAATCCACCGCAGCCATCATGCCCATTTTACAGATGAGAAAGATTATTTGTAAAATTTCCTAGTCTTCCTGTGGGGTTCTGTGAGGGAGTTATGGGGCTGCTCGGAGAGTCTCATGTACAGCTGTGCACTGTGTCCTTGTCCCAATTGATGTCATTGCACTTTATAACAACTAGATCTATAGATTCAAACTATCCCATTGTGTCAGCAATTGGTTGTTTTGTAACTACCCCTATGTGCTTGACTTTCTCCAAACACAGTTTCTATATCTTCACAGAGAATTCACTAGAAGACAAATATTGCCAGGGACCTAGCTTGCCCATTTGGTATGCAGGAACAAGTGAGCTACCCATCCATCCTCATGAGCCAAAGGAGAGACTCGGACTCCACTGGAGGTACTGCATGGCACTCAGCAATAGCAAGACACAAGCCAGATGAATATAAACATTACAGCCATAGCCTCCCTGCCCTCTTCCTCTCCTTCCACAGTCTGACCACTCTTCCCTTCCAACTAGCGAGGCCAAACAGCAATCATCCCTTCATGGCCCAGCTTAATTCATCTCCAAAATGGAATCCCGTCCTGATCCCTTGGGATTCCCCCTCAACAGCATGAAATTGCCTGATGTATTCTCTCCCTTCCTCTCCTTGACTTCCAAGGATTAAGGATAATAGCTTATGCTTGTGTATACCTAATAACCACTAGAAGACTCACTAAAGGGGCTGGAGAGATGGCTTAGCAGTTAAGAGCCTTAGATGGGGTTGGAGAGATGGCTCAGCAGTTAAGAGCACTGACTGCTTTTCCAGAGGTCCTGAGTTCAATTCCCAGCAACTACAAGGTGGCTTACAACCATCTGAAATGGGATTTGATGCCCTCTTCTGGTTTATCTGGAGACAGTGGTAGTATACTCAGGTATATAAAACAAATACATAAATCTAAAAAAAATTTTTTTTAAAAAAATAAAAGAGCACTGGCTGTTCAATTCACAGCATAAACATGGTGGCTCATGGCCATCTGTGACCACAGTTTCAGAGATCCTATTCCCTCTTTTGGCCTCCACAGGTACTAGCCACACATGTGGTATGCAGTCATACATACACAGGCAAACATTTTTTAAAAAGAAAAAGGACTCACCGACGGTTAGGCCAGCAAGAGGTCTCAGCTGCACAGGCCTGACATTCTGAGTTCAAACCCTAGAGTCCATACGAAGTATTGTAAATAACTCTAATACTTTCTACTGCTCGACAATGATAGGTGAGAAAAATCCAAGAACAGTTATTTGTGCTGTGTTTACATTTTAAACAAATTCCTGTTTCACTATACACATTGTAGCACACATTTAAAATTCCTGGGCTGGGGCATAGCTCAGTTGGTAGAGTACTTGTCTAACATGAATAGGGTTAGATCCCCAGCACTGCATAAACCAGGTGTTGCCAATCATGGCTTTCATCCCATGATTCAAGATATAAAGGCAGGAAAATCAGATCAAGATCAGCCTGGGCTACATGAGATGCTATCCCCAAAATAAAATAAAATAGAATCAATTTCAAAATGAAGGCTGTGGCTTCAGTAGTATTTAAGTGTGGTTTCCTGCCCCACACAACAGCATGATTCACTATTTTAATATAATTTGACATCAGTGGAAGACAGAGCCGTTGATCAAGATGCACCTTGCCAAAAGAACATATTATGGCAGAAGAGCAAGTGCTACCATTTGCTCTCTGACTAGAGGTCAGGAAACCGAAACATGAGGTGTGAGACTGAGGGTGAGCAATCACAGGGCGAGCAATCCCAGGGAAAGCAATCCCAGGGCAGGCAAAGTGAGAAACACCAGTATGTTGTTATCTTGCTTGATCTGTGTCATTGACTATTTTATCCATTTCTTAAATGATGACTTAAAAACGATGAGTGAAAAGTACACAGCAGACAGTGAGGCTGTGACTCAGTCATTATAGTATTCACCTAGCAGAAGTCCTGGGCTCCATTCCTCACACCATATACACTAGGTGTGGTGGAACATGTCTGCAATTCCAGCACTGAAGAGAAGGAGACAAGAAGATCAGAAGTTCAAAATCATTCTTGAGGCCAGCCAGAGATGAGAGAGAGAGAGAGAGAGAGAGAGAGAGAGAGAGAGAGAGAGAGAAGAAGAAGGAGGAGGAAGAGGAGAGGAAGGAGGAGGAGGAGAAGAAGGAGAAGGAGGAGGAGGAAGAGGAAGAAGAAGAAAAAAAGAAAGAGAAGGAGAAGAAGAAGAAGAAGAAGAAGAAGAAGAAGAAGAAGAAGAAGAAGGAGAAGGAGAAGGA
>NW_022196891.1:24994918-25023648 GCF_008632895.1 Mastomys coucha | reverse complement strand
AGAAGAAGAAGAAGAGGAGGAGGAGGAGGAGGAGGAGGAGGAGGAGGAAGAGGAGGAGGAGGTGGAGGTGGAGGAGGAGGAAGAAAAAGAAGAAGGAGAAGGAGAGAACACAGTATTGACTCTTGAGGCACACTGGGTAAGAAGAGAGGCAACTGACAGGAAGGGTTCCCAGAGCAGAGAGTTGTATTAGTCAAACAGGGATCTGTGGTCATGGTGTGTTTACGGAAAGCCCCACTATTTACAGCAATTCAAAGACAGCAAGGTCAGTAGACATTGGGGCGCAATGACGCCATCAGGAAGCTATACATCTGATTTGATGGTGCTGAACACCACTTGCCCAAGAACCAGCCAGAATAAAATGGGTAGCTCAAAAATGGTTCCAGACAGTGACCTACATAGTCTCTCCAGCTCTGTCCTAGACTTTGTAAAGAGCCACCACATTCCTGGAATGGAGGGGTTCTTTACAGGAGAATGTACAACTTACAGTGTCTATACCACCCGTGAAGAAAATGTCTGCCTCTAAGCAGTCATTAACTGCCTCAGAGAGGGCCAGTGCCTATGACTGAGTTCCTCGGACACTCCTGCTCATGTAGTGCCTCCTCAGTTTTCTAGATCACCTGGGAAAGGGGGACCACCCACCCCAGTCACCCCTGCTCTCAGTAGACTTCCCTCATGATTAACTATATGTGAGCCATGACTATGGCCATAAAAACACAAGTTATCCTGAGATCATAATTTCCTGAGTTTTTCTCCTACTAACCAACTTTATTGTTATTTCATCATTAACACCTCGCTAGAGAATACGGGACAGGAAACAAAGCCCCTAAGTAAGCAATAAAGAAAACATTTAATCTGGCCGATTTTGTAAGAGAGTCTTTAGGGATGGTGAGATGACTCAGTGAGCAAAGGTGCTTGCCGCCAAGCCTGGCGGCCTGAGTTTCATCCACATGATGGAAAGAGAGGGCTGACTCATTCAAACCAACTCCTGCCCTCCACACAGGCACAGAGGCACACACACCCAACACATAAAGCAAGTAAATAACACAATAAGTTTGTTTAAAGGATCTTTTTTGAAGTGGCTTTAGGGATCATCACTCTCCGAAGATGCTACCACTGTCCAAATGCCTTGCAGGGGTGTGCCACCTTTCAACAACTGGCAAATGCTGTCATCTCTAGATTCCCACTCAAGAGGTGCTCAGACAAGTTACAAAATAAGAGGTTTTTTCTTCAATTGTGTGGTGTTTAAGAAAGCTTATGATTTTGTATTGAGCTTCATTCATAGCTATATTGGTGTACATGAAATTTAAAACATGACTTTGGCCATAAGAATAAGAGAATATAGGGTTAGGAATGTAGCTCAATAGCAGACTGCTTGTCTATGGGCAGGGTATTGGGCTCTATCCCACTGAACAGTTCAGGAGTTAAGAAGGAGGAAAAGGAGAAGAGGGATGAGAAAGGAAGATGTAGGGGAAGGGAGGGAAAACAAGGGAAGTCAAGGAGAGAGGAAGAGGAAAGAGAGAAGAATGGAAAAGCAAATGAGAAACAAGGAAAGAGAAAGCCAGTCAACTCCTTTGAATAGTAAGAGCCATGGGTGAGCAGCACTGGGATCCATGCTGTGTAGTGGAGGGGGCCAGGCTCTTACAGACGCCAGGTTCTGTTATCCTCAGATTACTGACTTTTCTCTTCACAACTGTTCATTTTTGTCACAGAGATGGTCATCCCAAGCCCAACCACCCCTCTCCAGTTGGTTTCAAGGCAGAGAACAGAAGGCAGGGTGAAATCTTTCTCCTTGTGTCTTCATTTACTGGTAGCCCTTGGGTCACAGGAGCCAGATCTCATCTCGAGAGAGGTCCAGTCATATGGGTCTTTATCAAGAAGAAGGTAGGAAAGGCTTTGAAATGACTCAAGGGCGAGTTGAACAATAGCATCTGACACCAGGAGAGACTCCTTTATTAGAGAGAGAGAGAAAGAGAGAGAGAGAGAGAGAGAGAGAGAGAGAGAGAGAGAGAGAGAGAGAGAGAGAGAGAGAAGGAGCCTCCTTTAGCTGAGGAATAAATCTCTTTTAAAATAAAAAGATTCCAAGACTTGATTCTTTCTGGATGGTTATTACAGACCCATCTTTTGACAGGACACACACACACACACACACACACACAAAATCATTCCCTCAAACATATTAAGAAAGCAATTACTCGGGATTGGAATCCAGGGCTAAATTACTTGATTCTCTTATAAAATAGATGGATGAGATGTTGGTATCTCCTGAGCAGATCCATCCCAGAGTATGTACAGTGGGAGCCATGCCCCTTTGCCTCTCCTGTGAAGAAGTGATTTTATAATGAACAGTTGAATGGATGGTCATTTCAGCAGCACATACACTAAGAAATTAGAACGCAAAGAAGATGAGCAAGACCCCTGTGTGAGGATGACAGCCTAGCCCATGACGCATCCCACCCTTTTCACAGCAGAACCGAAAGAGTCTCCAACATCACTCTGCTGTGGGATCGGAAGCAAGCAAGTTAAGGGCAAGACTCCCGCCAAGAGAATTAACGTGCAGATTGACCACTGCAAGCACGCTAAAAGCCAAGGCAGCTCCCCGAAACAGGCAGAAGAAAATGGCCAGAAAACAAGGAAGCCAAAGAGAAAGACACCTGGGTTCAAGCAAAGTGCCAGCTGCTCCACCCAGAGAATCACATTTAGTGAGGACAGAAGGGAGCCTGAGCAATTGGACCATGATCCTCAGAAGTTCATGGCTTAATGGAAAAAAAAAAAAAATGAAGGACCAAGACTGCAAATCATCATACTTCTAAAGAAAAACAAAATTTTTTTAAACAAGAGACCTAGTTTTTTTTTTTTTAAGATGTATTTATTTTATGTATGTGTGTACACTGTAGCTGTCTTCATGCACACCAGAAGAGGGCATCGGATCCTGTTACAGATGGTTTTGAGCTACCATGTGGTTGCTGGGAATTGAACTCAGGACCTCTGGAAGAGCAGTCAGTGCTCTTAACTGCTGAGGCATCTCTCCAGCCCGAGAAAAATTTTTTAAAGAGAAGTTGAGGATGGGGTTTGCAGCTCAGTGGTAGAGGACTTACCTACCATGCAAGGCCCTGAATTCAATCCCTGGTACTTTAATAAACAAATTTAATTAATTAATTAATTAATTAATTCAAAAAAGGGTAATTGATAACTTTGAAATCACATGACACTTCTATGGTCTTTCATGAGTTGACTAGGAACTCTGTCACTATTTCCAAATACAGAACCAGTATATTTGGGGTTTCGAGCAACCAACTAGAGCATCTAATTTTAGAATAAAGGCAACTCATAAATAGTATTCACCTGTGACCCCTGTAGAGTAGTTCCTGGAAATTCTTATGTCATACTTGTATTCTTAGGTACCCCATGATTATGAGAAGTCTTTGGTAGTTGGCAGGGAGTTGCCCAGGCCCTCTCCAAAAAAGGCTCTCCTATCTCTCCGCCCTTCCAGGATCAGAATACCTTTCCCTGCAGCAGTCCCTCCTGAAGATAAATCTACGTCTCATCCTTCTCTGCCACAGAGATCGTAGAGAAAGACCTATGGGTATGATGGGCACAGGCTGGCACCTCTCAGATCCCCTGCCATGGACGGACTTACTTTCCAGATGCAAGAACTGTAGACAACAGATGGCTACCAGCTGTCGTCCTTTTTCTCATAGTTACCCTCCAGTAGAATTTTGCCAAGATTGTGCCTTCTCAGAATGGTCTGCATTGACTGGCTGAGCAAGGCAGTAGGCTGCAAGCTAGGACAGCCTGGTTTGGCCTGGAAAATACAGGTGGACAATACTCTCCAGAGATTTCCAGAGGGCTCGAGGTTTTTGTTGGACCTACATGGCAATTCAACTTTTTCTTATACCCAATCCTATGATGCGCCCTATCTCTTAGTTGGGTTTTATTCACCAGCAAGAGACCTTGCTTTATAGAACAATTTCTGGTGTATATAGAAGTTGAGACGATTTCTCGGTTAGCATATACCCTACGTTCAGTTTCTCCTATTATTAACACTTTCCATTAGGATGGCTGTTTATTGTGTTATGTTTACTTGCTTGTTTGCTTGATTGATTATTTTGAGACAATTTCTAGCCCAGACTGGCCTCAAATCCCCTATGTAGCCAAGGATGATCTTGAATTTCTGATTCTCCTGCCTCTGTCTCCCCAGAGTTGAGATTACAGGAGTGAGTCTCCATAGGAGCTTTATGCCACGCTGGAAGACCAGGACCAGAGCTTTGTGCATGCTAGTCAAGTTCTCTACCAACTCAGCTGCATCGCCAGCCCCACTGATCCAAGTAACGAACCCATATCAACACACTGCTATCAACTGGTCGAGCGAGCTTTGCTTAGATTTCCTTTGTATGCAGCTACTTCCTTTTCCTGTTCAGGGGTGGCATCATGGCTACCACATTGCATTTGCTCATCACGTTTCTTTAAGCAATGGGGCTTCAACAGGGCTTGGTTCTGTGTAGTGGCTTGCATCTAAAGTTCCATCTTAGAATTTATTTCTAGAGGCAGACATGGTGGTGTTTGCCTGAGATCCTAGCATCTGAGGGGTCAGTCAGGACAAAAAAGATAAGGTGTTCAGAGTCACCTTCATCTACATAAAAAGTTGAAGCCCAGCCTGGGCTACATAAAATCCTGTGTTTAAAAAAATAATAATTTGTCGGGCAGTGGTGGTACACGCCTTTAATCCCAGCACTTGGGAGGCAGAGGCAGGTGGATTTCTGAGTTGGAGTCCAGCCTGGTCTACAGAGTGAGTTCTAGGGCAACCAGGGCTATATAGAGAAACCCTGTCTCGAAAACAAACAAATAAACAAACAAATTTAATTTAAAAAGAGGTGCAAGAGAGACGGCTCCATGGTTAAGAGAACTTGTTTCTCTTCTAGAGAACTAGCATTTGGTTCCCAAAAATCATCTAGGGTGGCTTACGACTACCTCTAACTCCCGTTCCAGGAGATCCAATACTCTCCTGACCTCCAAAGGCACTCACACACATGTGGCACACCTGCATAGCAGCACGAGGGCAGACATGGTGCTGGATAGGTACCTGAGAGTTCTATATCTGGATCTTCAGGCAGCAGGAAGAGAAAGAACCACTGGGCCTGACTTGAGCATCTGAAAGCTCAGAGCTCACTCTTCTTACATGCTTCCTCCAACAAGGATGAGTCCACGGGGGCTGTTTTTATTCAAACCACCACATCCCTGTAAGCAACCCTAATAAAATCCAGTGTGACACACACACCACACGTGCACGCACATGAGCGTGTGTATGCGCGCGCGCGTGCGCGTGGGCACGCACACACACACAAACACCTATATGAAAGTAGAGGGGGAACTCATTGAAAAGAAGAAGGGATCAGCAGGAGTAGGATATAACAAGAGAGGGTGATGGCGGTAAATAGGATTAGAATATATCATATATATATAGCAAAATACCTTTTTTTTTTTTTTTTGGTTTTTTGAGACAGGGTTTCTCTGTGTAGCCCTGGCTGTCCTGGAACTCACTCTGTAGACCAGGCTGTCCTCTAGCTCAGAGATCCGCCTGCCTCTGCCTCCCAAGTGCTGGGATTAAAGGCATGAACCACCACTGCCCCCAAAATATCTTAATGAAAGACATTATTCTGTACATTATGAATAGCATACTAATATCCTAGTAAAAACATCTTAAAGTTATAAGAAGGCTCTGAGGAGAGAGTTTGTTGGTGTGGCTTTGGGCCCTGATCTCACCCTATCTGCCCTAGACCCTGTTGAGTGATACCTGTAACCATAATGGCCCTAGGCAATGTGGCAGACTTTAAGAGGGGAGGGCTCCATACCCTCTGCCATCACTGAGCTACAGAACCAACACCGTAGCTAGAATTCCTGTTAAAATCATTTATGTTTACAACACCACCATTTCTACGTACTAGGGATAGCGCAGAATAGGGGATTCCAGGGAAGAGCACAGGGGCTAAGAGAAAGATAGAATTCATCCCATTTGTGTCTGGGGGCTTATGCATGCGGTATGTGTGTATATGTAAGTATGCATACAGATGCATGCACCCATGTGTGCCCACTCATAGGCCAAAGAAGATCCTTCAGGGTCTTTCTCTACTGCTCTCGGCCTTATCCTCTTGAGATGGCTCTCTCAACTCAAACTGGAACATACCATTTCTCTGCTAGCCTGTCAGCCAGCAAACCCCAACAATCCTCTGGCCACCAACTCCCCAGCGTTGGGGATCAAGCACAACTAAACCCAGCTCCCCCACCACATACACCCAAGACAGGGCTTCTCTGTGTAGCCTGACTAACCTGGAACACTCTCAATAGACCAGGCTGTCTTCAAACTCAGAAATCCTACTGCCTCTGCCTCCTGAGTGCTAGGAGTAAAGCCATGTACCAACACCACCCAGCATCAAACTCAGCCTTTTAGATGGATAGAGGGAATCCAAACTTAGGTCTTCCTAATTTCATGACCAGAACTCCTCCCCACTGAGCTACCTGCCCAGCCCAGGACATAATGAACGCAGGGCAACGGAGGTTAAACTGGACAGTGGTTCTTGCCAAGGCAGCAATAAGAAAGACCCTGGCTGGCAGGCTCTTCCCCTCCCTGCTTTGCTCTGAGTCTTTTCTCTGTCTGTCTCCTACTCTCCGTAAAGATGACTCACCTAAAGCCCCCTGTGCTTCCCTTAATCTAACCTTCCCACCGGAGAGTCTCATTCAGTCCCTGTTGAAATCTCTCAGAAAGAGAGTAGTTAGCCCGACTCATCTTTGTCTCTGGAGCCATAACTCAGGACAAACCACTACTTGGAATATCTTGTCAATCAGTTATGCTTGGAGGAACATAAAGCCCAGTCCTGCTGAGAAGCCTCTCCTACAGGACTGTACAGGGGATAGAGGACTCAGGCACGGAGACACTGGGTCTAAGACCCTGGTATAACTCTAAACATCATCTCTGTTCTCTCACCAGCTTAATCTGCTTCTAATACTTGCTGTACATATGTATGTGCATGTGTGTGCATGCTCATGTATAGGGGTGCATGTATGTGTATAGGATGTACACACACACACACACACACACACACACACACACACACTGTGTAAAGGCCCAAGGACGACCTCAGATGTGGTTCCAGAGGAATCCTGCTCCTAGTTTTTTGAGGCAGGGCTTCTTACTAGCCTAGAACTCGTGAACATGTTTATGCTGGTAACCAGTGAACCTCCCCTTTCTACCTCCCTAGCATGGGGGATTATAAGCATGCACCAGCATGCCAGCTTTAAAAACAAAACAAAACAAAAATAGCACACACCCATTTATCTACATATATTTATTTACTTTGTGTGGGTATACATGTGTGTGCCACAGCACATGTGTAGAAGTCAGAGAACAGCATGCGCGAGTTGGATTCTTCTGCTGTCACCAGGCGAGCCCCAGGGATCACCCAGGCGTAAGGCTTGGTTGCAGCCACCTTTACAGACTCAGTGCCACCAGCCCAGACTTGGCATTTTAAAACATAAGTTCTTAGCCAGGTGGTTGCGCAGGCCTGGGAGGCAGAGGCAGGCAGATTTCTGAGTTCGAGGCCAGCCTGGTTTATAGACTGAGTTCCAAGACAGCCAGGGCTACAGAGATACCCTGTCTCGAAAAACCAAAATAAATAAATAAATAAATAAATAAATAAATAAATAAATAAATTAGTTCTGGGGATCAAACTGAAGCTGTATTGTTATACAAATGGGAAGTGTTCACGTCTCACATGAATAAAAGTCAAGATATTGACATGCATAGCTTTGGTTACTCCTAAGACAGGAGAGAATGGGTAAGGGAAGAGAGCGGAGGAAGACAAACACAAAGCAAGAGAAGGACGTGTTTGACAGACTCAGACAGGTGCTGTGAGAACGACTTGGCACTTTAGCAAGAGAGGAAAGCAGAAAACACAGCTTGGGAGGACTGAGGTCCAAGCCAGCTCACATCTCAAGCCTGAACCAATGGAAGACAGAGAGAGCTTCATGGAAGACAGAGGTTTTCATGGGTGATGAAGGCTAGACTAATCCAGCAGGCTCCTGTGGTTCGGCTCTGCCCTGTGGAAAGCATCCCAGGCCTCCAACCACACATGGGTCACTGGGTTCTTCTCACAGGAGTGCCATGTCTCTTCCCTGACGTCAGAGTGTGGTCCATTGTTACTGAATAGCTCACCCGAGTAGCCTAAGCTAACCCCACTTACCCTAGAGCCAAAGAAGACGCCAACTGAGCACAGTAAATAAAACAAGCAGTTAGAAGACTCAGCCCAGTGTGCCCAAAAGCACAGAGTGAGACAAGAAGCAATTGTACCCCCATGACACAAGTTTCTCGCAACCATTTGCTGGGCCAAAACCTTGGCTTATCATTCCTCTCTTGAATTTTAAAGCTGGTCTTTGAACACTACCTGGTAGATAGTCGGTTCTTTTGATGTTTAATGCTTATATGAAAAAAGATGAGTTATTTTCATTTTCTGAAAAAGTGGCTAAGCCTGTTCTGTATGGAAAGAGGCAAGCCGTTCAGGCATATGTGACATGCGGGAGTGAAAGCTGTTTTTCTTTGAAGGTTCAAAGTTAATATGTCAATTAAGTTCCAAGGAATTGTGCATCAGACCTTGAAATGTGGAAGCTAAGTTAGGAAGCTCAAAGCACAGGGTTAGACAGTCGCTCTTAGGAAGACAAGTGAATATGAAGTACTGGCCGTAGTGGAGAACTTTGTTTTCCTCTCTGTTTTTTGTCACCAGTGTACATGTGTTTGTGTGAGTGTGCATGTGAATACGTGTGGAAGCCAGAAGTCAATAAAAAACACTTTCCTCTGTCACTCTCCACCTTATTTCCCGAAACAAGAGCTCCATCCAGAAAGATTACCTGACTTTCAAGTTCCAGGGAACTGCCTCTGCCTCCCAAGTTAGAGGTTCACACCACCGTGGTTGACTTTTGCATGTGTGCTGGAGATCTAGGCTCAGGTCCTCATGATTGGCTGGCAAGCACTTTACCAACTGAGCTGTCCCTCCGGGAGACTTTTTTTTTTCTTTCCTTTTCTTGTCTCCAATTATCTCTGCTGCCCTTTTTCTTATTGCAGGGAAACTTAAAGGGGACTTTTTTGATCATGTCTGTCAAAGCAAGGCCACCTAAAAGTTATGTTTGGTTATGTAGATAGGTTGGAATACAAGCTCAGAATCCCAGGGCTGAGGAGGTGGGGACAGGTGGATTTCTGGGGCTCAATGGCCTGTGAGTCTAGCCTAGTTGGCAGGTTTCAGAGCACTGATAGATCCTATCTCAGAGAAGCTGGACGGTGTTCCTAAGCCTAATGCTGCCTGAGGCTGTCCTCCAGCCTCTACCCCCCCCCACACACACACATGCACACACTCACACATGCACACACTCACACATATACACACACGTACACGCACACACATATACATACACACACATAAACACACACGCACACACACATACACATATACACACATACATACACACACGCACACACATATACATACACACATATACACACACGCACACACATATACGCACACTCACATGCACATGCACACACACGCAGGCACACACATACATACACACAAGTGCACACACATGCACACACACGCACGCACACACATATACACACACTCACATGCACATGCACATGCACACACATACACACACAGGCACACACATACACACACATGCAGGCACACACATGCACACACACATACACACACACACGCACGCACATACACATATACACACACGCACAGAGGAACACATACTCACATATTAATAATAAAGAGGAAGATGAGATACATGACCACTTTTTTTTTAAAAAAGCATAGTTAACAAGCAAAGCCCATCAGAAAATTAAAGAGTCTTTTACTGTTTTCTCTATCATCACATTGCTTTTTCCACAGGCTTCCGTTACAGGCATCTGTAACTCTTGATATTTTTATTTTTATAACTTATTTTTTGCTCAGAGGCACTATCCCTTCATGAGTCTATCTGAATCAGGAAGTCGGACCCCTTCAGGAGAGCACAGACCAGTCTGTGGTAGGCAGAACTTCCTTATCATGAGGGCATGCCCCTACCCAGACATTACAAAGAAATGTTAGAGGTTTCTTCATTCCAGAGCATGCCTGTCGGCTACAAGAGAAGAGGGTATGAAAAGACACCAAAAAGGAGTTCCCCAACTTGGAACTAGAATTCGTCAGATCCCTGGGCTAACCAGCTTTTCTTTTTTCTTTTTCAAAAAAGGAAAAAAAAAAAAACAGGAAAAGGATTGTTTTATGACAAGAATTGCAAACACCTGGACAAGACTGGGGAGACGATGCAGGGAAGAGGCACCCTTCATGCCAAGTGTGAGAACCAGAGCTCACACCCTCAGCACGCTCACCACAGAAAGGCCACACAGTGAAGTAACAGCAGCTGCTGGTCACCCCAGCCCTTGGTAAGCAGAGACAGAGCATCCCCACAGCAAGCAGGCTGGCCAGGCTAGCCAATCGGGGGCTCGGAATTCACCTGAGAAACCCAGCCTCAGAGAATAGGCAGCAGTGGAGAAAGACACCATCAACTAAGCTGGGGCTCGACATGTGTGCAGATAGCTACACTCACACCTGTTCACACATACTTAAGTCCATATACATGTGAGCAGGAATATACACACATAAATCGTGCACACATACATATGTAAAAAAGGGGGAAAAAACCCTGAAAATTTTAGATGGAGCTGGGGAAATGGCTCAGTTTGTGAAATGATTCCCACACAAGCAGGAAGACCTGAGTTTGATCCCCAGAACCCATGTCAAAAAAGGGGGGGCTGGATCCATTGGCATATGCTTGTAATATGCTTGCAACAGGAAAGTAGAACTAGGTAGATTTCTGGGTTTCACTGGCCAGCCAGTATAGCCAAATAAATAAACTACAGACCAATAATAGATCATGTCTCAAAAAAATCAGGGTAGATGGTATGCCTGAGAAATACTAGCCAATGTTGATTCTGGATTCCACATGTATAAACACACACACGCACACAGATAGCACACACACACACATGCACCTACACACAGATACAGATAACACTCCCCCCACCACACCACACCCACCACACATAAGAGCTATAAATATTTGGACTAGAGAGAAGAGATGAAGGACGTAGGAAAGGCAACTTGCATATGAAGAAAGCTGCTTCTCTCACGGTCTTCTGCTGTTTCAAGAAAAAAAAGATAAACCGGGCGGTGGTGGTGCACGCTTTTAATCCCAGCACTTGGGAGACAGAGGCAAGTGGATTTCTGAGTTCGAGGCCAGCCTGGTCTACAGAGTGAGTTCCAGGACAGCCAGGGCTACACAGAGAAACACTGTCTCAAAAACACCTAAAAAAAAATAATAATAAAATAAAAAAATAAAAAAAAAAGAAAGAAAGAAAGAAGAGAAAAGAAAAAGAAAAAAAGAAAAAAGATGATAAACATCTTTGGTGGCAGCCCAGAGACAGAGTTATGCATTCAATAAGTGATTTTAAGCATCTGTTGTGTGGAAGGACTGCTCTCAGACCAAGGCAAAGCAAACATACATAGTAAGGAAGCTAGGACTTAAGTAGAAGCCACCTAACTAAGAGGTGGGGGGTGTTGACTGGTGGTAGAGTATGTGCCTACCATGCGTGAAGCCCTGAGTTCAATCCCCAGTACCAAGAAGACAAACAAAACCCATACACAGTTAACTGTAAGAAGCACGAACAGCTTGAGATGCAGCCTTGGCCCCCTGGTAAACCACAGCTTCTTCTGTGTGCTGGGCCTGAGGAGACACTTGCCCGATTCCATCTCTGTGATGCAGATCTCATCAACCACAGCTGGTTCTTCAGCTCCAGCTGACCAGTACCCACTGTCCCAGCAAAGCGAATAAGCTTTTGATTCAGGGGTGCTGATCTCTTGCTCATCACAGCTTATGCTTGAACCCAAGCTGACCACCATTCATGGATTCTTGGCTCTACAATACCACAGGAACATCCCAGAGAGCCTCTTGTTTTACTTCACGAGCCAGGCCTCCAGTCCACACTTCTCTCCATGTTACGGTCACCTAAGCATGCACGAGAATGGCTCGTTAGCTTCTGAACATTAGATGACTTCTTCAACTCCGCATTTCCAAATACTCCACAAACTTCCCAAAATTCCAAAGGCACAAGCCAGGTTTCTCAGAGCCACTCTCCACTCTCCGCACTAATCTCGTTCCCGGTTTGCTGTTCCATTGCTGTGATAAAACACTCTGGCCATAAACAACTTAGAGGAGAGAAAGGGTTATTTCATCTCCTACTTCTAGGTCACCATCCATCATTAAGGAAGTCAAGACAGGAACCTGGAATCAGGAACCTTGGAGAAGAGCTGCGTACGAACTTGCTCACAAACTCATGCGTGGTGACCTTTCTTATACAGCCCCAGCCCACCTGCCTAGGGATAGTGCCACCCACACCAGGCCTTCCTACAGCAACGGTCAAGCAAGACAGACATGGCCGTAAGTCAATCTGATTGAGACAATTCCTTAATTGAGGTTTCCTCTTCCCAGGCAACCCTAGATTGTGTCAAAGTTGGCAATAAAAACTAACCAGTATAGAAGTATTGTGATAGAGACGTGTGTGGACCACAAGAATGAACAAATGATGAAGATCTGTAACCTAGTCTTGGGTGTCAAGGAGCTTTCTCTAAAGAAATGGCACTTAAGGTAGATCCAGAGAGACAAGGAAACATTTGTCACATTAAAAAATGAAAAGACAGTTGTTTTTTTGCTTTTTGTTTTTTTTCTCTCTCTCTACCCCAAAGGAAAGAAGGCAAAGGGGAAGAAGTTGGCCCTGGTCCCCGCCGTCATCAAGAAACAGGAGGCCAAGAAGGTGGTCAATGCTTTGTTTGAGAAGAGGCCCAAGAACTTCGGCATTGGGCAGGACATCCAGCCCAAAAGAAATTTAACGAGCTTCGCCAAACGGCCTCGCTACATCAGGCTGCAGCGGCGAAGAGCCATCCTCTATAAGCGTCTCAGAGTACCTCCTGCCATTAACCAGTTCACCCAGGCCCTGGACAGGCAAACAGCTACTCAGCTGCTTAAGCTTGCCCACAAGTACAGGCCAGAGACAAAGCAAGATAAGAAGCAAAGGCTACTGGCCCGTGCTGAGAAGAAAGCTGCTGGCAAAGGGGATGCCCCAACTAAGAGACCACCTGTCCTCCTAGCAGGAGTCAATACAGTCACCACCTTGGTGGAGAACAAGAAGGCTCAGCTGGTGGTGATTGCCTATGATGTAGACCCCATTGAGCTGGTGGTTTTCCTGCCTGCCCTGTGTTGAAAGATGGGGGTGCCCTACTGCATCATCAAGGGAAAGGCTAGGCTGGGGCACCAGGTCCACAGGAAGACCTGCACCACTGTTGCCTTCATACAGGTTAACTCGGAAGACAAGGGTGCTCTGGCTAAGCTGGTGGAAGCTATTAGGACCAATTATAATGACAGATACGGCGAGATCCATCCCCACTGGGGAGGCAACGTCCTGGGTCCTAAGTCTGTGGCTCGAATTGCCAAGCTGGAAAAGGCAAAGGCTAAAGAAATGGCTACTAAACTGGGTTAAATGTACACTAAGTTTTCTGTACATAAATATAATTACAAAATTAAAAAAGAAAAGAAAAGACAGGCAGCAAAATGATTCTTTGGGTAAGGATTCTTGCTGACAATCTAATGACATGAGTGTGAGCCCCAGCACCCATGTGGTGGAAGGCAGAAGGAAGGGCACCAGTCCTGAAATGTGTCCTCTGACATCCACGACCACCCTAGGGAACATGATTGCCCATGCTAGTTTAATGTCTTTGTTCTAATAAAGTTCCCTTACAAAAGCAACTTAAGAAAGCAAGGAGCTTATTTCACCTTGCAGCTCCAGCCCAGCCCTGTAGGGAAACCGAGTCAGGAAAGTGAACTGTCTAATCACAGTCGAGAGTGCATAAATAAATGCAAGCTCCATTGCTTGCTTGCTTGCTTCTGCTCAGATTATTTCTCCACTTCCATACAGGTCAGGAAATGATGCCATCCACAGGGGGTCTTTCTACATCAGTTATTTAAGACACTCTCCTACAAACACGCCCACAGACTGGCCCAAAACAGACAGCCCCTCAAGGAGACACTGCCCAGGCGACTCTGGGTTGTTGTCAAATGGGCAATTAAAGCTAACCATCACATGAATGTGATTTGTACAAGAATCTAAAATGCGCAGTGCTCTACTAATCACAATGAGAGAAAGGATGTTAAATTCATCATTCTTTGATTCCTCTATATCATAATATATGATATTATTACATCATAATAATAGTAATACAAGCATAAATGTACAGCATTTTAAATAACTAGTTGATCCAGACTTTGTAGATATAACGCTTTCTCCAGCAGGTAACAATATCCCCATATGTCCATCACTTTACATTGTATTTTCCTCACCTTAGGAGTTCCCTCCCATCCTCCTAGTCCCTTCCTCTGTACCTAACCTCTGTCACTATTTGGAGGGAACTAGAGTGGGAAATGAGATAGAGAGGGAGAGGGAAGTGGGGGGTAAGAGAGGGAATACTACAGTCAGCGCACACTAAAGGGTCTTTGAGAAACAGACTACAGTAGGAGCTTCTTAAAATGTACACATAGGTCAAAGAAATCTAAATAGAATCACCAAATAACGGAAGAGACGAAGCCCAAACTAGACTTCTCTTGCTATCAAATGAACCCTCAGTGCCAGCAATGGGTTATGGTTCTAGCTGTTTGCTAAAGCTATTGATTGATGGCTCCCTACAAACGGATGGGAAGGCTCCATTGCTGAAGACAGCACCTGCATAGCTCATTGAACACAGAGAAGTCAAACGAGTTCCTAAATAGTACCTTCATGCCTACTGACTAGTGCCCATGGTACTGGAAGATGCTCTGCACACTACCAGAAGTGAAGGCTAAAAACTAACTCCTCTATCTACAACAGTGAGCTGTCTGCAGGATACACCAGTGTGATGGTGGTACACCATCGGGACTAACCAACAACTATATGATTGGACTTAAGGCCCGCTCCGTGAGATGGATCTCATGCCTGATACTGTTCCGGTGGCTTAAGCCTAGAACCTGAAACTAGACAGGCTATGGACCTAGTAGAAAACCAAATACTATTCTTCTGCTAAAAGAACATTGCAATAAAATAACTCCTCGTGACATTCTGCCTACAGTGTCTTGCACAGACATCATTTTAGAAATTAATACAGAGACCCACAACCTAACAATGTACAGAGAGACCTCGAAACACTGAGTCCTAAATGAGATTCCTCCACTCAGGGCTCAAAGATCCAATGGCGAGGGAAAACAGACAGCAGGTAACGGTGCCTTCCAGACACAGTGGGGCTGATGAACATACGAATGAGGGATAACTTAGGAACACTTGCATGGCAATAACTTTTTAACTATGTGTCTTATTTCTCTTGGATCTGTCTATCAGTAAGAGTAGACCTACTAAATCCTACAGTAACTGTGTGTTTAGCCACCTGAGAAATCACCACACACACACACACACACACACACACACACACACACACACACAAAACCCAAAAAACAAACAAACAAAAAATACTTTAAGCCAGGTGGTGGTGTGCACCTTTAATCCCAGCATTAAGGAAGCAGAAGCAAGGGGATCTATGTGAGTTTGAAGCCATTGTGGTCTGCAAAGCTAGTTCCAAGACAGCCAGGGTTATATAAAGAAACTCTGTCTCCAAAAAGACAAACAAAAGAAGGAGGAGGAGAAGAAAGAAGAAGAAGAGGAAGCGGGAGAAGAAGGAGGAAGAAGAGAAGGAAAGAAGGAAGACCAGGCAAGGAAATTTAAATGTGTATTTATGGGACTGGAGAGATAGCTCAGTGGTTAAGAGCACTGAGTGCTATTCCAGATGATCCAGGACCATTTCCTGGCACCTACATGCAGGCTCATGTAACTCCAGACTTAGAGGATCCTTACAGGCACTGAAAACACCGTGCACAGGCAAAGATCCAAGCAAAACCCTCATAAACATAAAATAAAAAGATTTACAAACAAGTGCATTTATAAGCATACAAATACTAAGAGATAAAAACAGAATCACATAAAATGCTCAGCTAAAGAGACAACAGGGATTAGTACGGGCAACACACGTGCAACCACAGCTTTTGGAGGTGAAGGAAGACAGGTCAAGAGTTCAACTCCATCCTCAGTTACACAAGGCCAGCCTGGGATACATGAGACCCTGTCTCAAAAGGGGGTCCATGGTGGGATGTGGGGGAAGACAGGAAGATACCTGGGCTTACTGATCTCGCAACCGAGCCTGATCAGCCCACCTCTGGTAGAGCAAGAGATCCTATCCTAAAAGACAAGATGGATAGCGTGTGAATGACACTGACGTTGACATTCAGCCTCACACACACAGGCACATACACAAACAGACACCTGAACAAACATGCACCCACATACACATATACAACATACAAACACATATAAACACTTCAAAAAAGCTAAAAATATCCAAAAATGGATCGCTGACACTATCATGTGTGTGCTATGCAAGCTTCTGCAACCATGGTTTCGGTTTCTTCAAAGTTAGACAAGGGCCTACAATAAGATATACCTATTTCAATTCGGAGTACTTATGATTCATCCATGAATGTTCAAGCACTCTGTGTGTGTGTGTGTGTGTGTGTGTATAGTTTGGAATAACTGGTTCTCTCTGTCTGACATGGGTTCTGAGGCTCAAGCTCAGATTATCTGGCTTGCCTAAAAAGCGTTCTTACCTGCTGAGCCATCTCATTGGTCTGCTTCAATCTTATTTTTTGAGAGTCACTCTCCAAAGCTGGAGCCCACCATTTCCACTAGACTGGAGAGCTCCCAAGGTCCATGTGTCTCTCCTCCCTCAACACTGAGATTGCAGGCACATACATGTGCACATACAGTCATGTCTGGCTTTAGTGTGCACATACATAAAGTACATGTCTGGTTTTAATGTGGATACTAGGGATTTTTCTGCAATGAAAGTTGTTTTTTAACAAAATAAAATATATTAAGATAAAACGACAGCCATCCCATCAAAGTTGGACAAGGCAAATCCACAGAAGAAAAAGGGAAGTCACAAGAATCAGAATTCATATATTCAGGAGTCCCATACAAATAATAAACTGGAAGCTAGAATAGAGGACCTGGTGCAGACCCGTGTTGGCCCTGTGTGTGCTGCTTCAGACTCTATGAGTTCATATGAGCTTTGCAGACCCGTGTTGGCCCTGTGCATGCTGCTTCAGACTCTATGAGTTCATATGAGCTTTGCTCGATTGGTTGAGGACTTACATCCCCTCTGGCTCTTTCTGCCCCCTCTTCACTGAGCCCTGATGGGAGGGGGTTTGATGGAGACAGCTCATTTAGAGCTATGTATTCCAAGGTCTCACCTCTGTGTGATGTCTGGCTGTCTCTGTACCTGTTCCCATCAGCTGCAGGAGGAAGCTTCTCCCCATCCTGGAGATCTTAACTCAGTTCCTTGTGTTTCCACAGAAAGCACTGCACCCACCGAGATAGTTCTCCAACGCCTCTAATTCCTTCAGCATGTTCATGGATGAACAGTCATGGTATATTTATCCAGTGGATCGTTTCTCAGCGGGAGCGATGGACAAATTGACAAATGCTGTAACGTGAGCGAATAACAAAGGATTCCAGCAAAGCCCAACCCCACACAAGAGCTTGGTGGATGCTACAGTTTGTATAAAATCCTAGCAAACAAATCTAATGACAAAGAAAAACCTTCTGGCTTTCCTGAGCATTATGTGGGGAGGAACCTGCGGTGGCTGGGTAACAGGGGTGAGGAAGGGAATGGGGAAGCCTGGTTGTAATGAATAGGCTCATTGTCTTCACTGTGGTAGGGGTTTCAAGGGAGTGTGCACATGTGTATATGCATGTACACATATATATGTACATATATATACAGTATGCACATGTATATATGCATGTATGGATGTATACACATTCATAGACACCATACGCATCATATATATGCATCAAACATATACACCATATACACATACACATACATATACGTGTGTCCAATATCAAACTGGAGGCCAGGGTGTAACTCAGTTGGTAGAGTGCTGGCCTAGCATGGATGACACCCTGGGCTCCATCCCCAGCACTAAGTAAACTGTTGTCATGGTGCTGACCTGGAATCCCAGCATTGAGGAGGCAGAGACAGGAGAATTAGGTCAAAGACAGCTACACAGCAAATTCAAAGCAGACATAACTACGTGAGACCCTGTCTCAACAGTAAAATAGGAAATGGTACATTTAAGTATATGGAGTATTTTGTACATTAATTACATACACTTCAGGAAGGTTTTTTCCAAGGTATATATTGTAATTTAGGAAAATTTGAATTTTATATAAATTTTTATTTTGCCCTGGGCCAAACAGTGGCAATTTTTTCTACCTAATCATCTTTTCTACTTTAGTTCCATTGTCTATCATACACTATTGACATTTAAAAATTATTAGTGATAAATATTTATATGTCTCATTATATATATTTTTTTGTTCCATGAACTATTCTTTCAGAAAATGTATATTCCAGAGCTGAAGGTGTAGCTCAATGACAGAGTGCTTACCTAGTATACATAAGAGCCTGGGTTCCATGTACAGCACTGTAGTGGCTTGAATAGGTTTGGACCCCATGATTTTTGAATACTTGGCCCATAGGGAGTGGCATTATTAAGAGGTGTGGCCTTACTGGAGTGAGTGTGGCCTTGTAGTTTGTGTTCCATTGCTGTGAAGAGACACCATGACCAAGGCAACTCTTATAAAGGACAACATTTAATTGGGGCTGGCTTACTGGCTTACTCTTCTTCTTCCTCCTGCTCCTCCTCCTGCTCTTCCTCTTCCTTCCTCTTCCTTGTCTTCCTCCATTCAGTCTATTATCATCATGGCAGGAAGTATGGAAGTGTCCAGGCAGGCATGATGCTGGAGTTGCTGAGAGTTCTACATCTCGATCGGAAAGCAGTCAGGAGAAAATTGTCCTCCAAGCAGCTAGCAGGAGGATCTTAAGTCTCATGTCCACAGTGACATACTTCCTCCAACAAGGGCATACCTACCCCAACAAGGCAACACCTAATAGTGCCACTCCCTGGGTCAAACACATTCAAGCCACCACATTAGATTAGACCTCGGAAACTATAAGCCAGCCCCAAGGACACGTTTGCTGTTAAAAGAATTGACGTAGTCATGGTGTCTCTTCACCGCAATAAAACCCAAAGTAAGACAAACATCAAATAAATCTTGGGTGGTGGGACACACCTGTAATCCAGGCACTCAGGAGCTGGAGGCAGGAGGATAAAAAGTTCAAGGGAAATGGAACCAAGAATAGTCTAAGCTTAAAATCAACTTTAGCTACTTTTAATGAGATCTTGTCTCAAGAAAAAAAAGGGGGTTGCAAAGAAGAGGAAAGGGAAGAAGAGGGAAGGGAAGGGGAGGGAGAAGGAGAAGAAAAAGGGAAGGGAGGGGGATGAAAGGAAACGGGGAAAGGGAAGGAATAAAGGAAGTGAGAAATAGACAGTTGGCTCTGAGGGAAGCGGGCTGAGAGCAGGAGAAGATCCTTGAAATAAATGGCTGAAGGTAGAGAGCCCCGCCTTCTCAACCAAAAGACAATATGCTATATGTCTCCAGAAAGCTACGCTTTATCTACCCTCTCTGGGAGCTTAGCCTTGCAAATAGAAGCTCCTAGAAACAGAGACTGCCCTGTTTATGAGTCTTTCCCAGAGCATCGGGGCTGAAACATGCTACTTGATGAGGCCGAGGGTGTGCCAAGGGAATCTTGATTGTGCTCTAAAAATCTAGTTACTTTGCAGCTGCTTAAAACAAGTGTGGCTTTTAGGGATTCTTAAAAATGAAAACAAGCCAAGATAACCCATTGTTTCAGACACTGTCTGGATGCTACGAGGCATACTGTCTTGTAGATTCTGGGCACGTGGGCCTTTATGTCCTCATCCATCATAAGCCCTTCCATAAGCCTTTGCAGGCTTCCCCTGGAACTATGGCTGGCGACCTCATCACTAGGGTCTCTCAACCAAGGGATGGCTAGCCCTGACTTTACCACACCTCAGCCTGTAACTACCATTAACTTCATTGTGTCTTAAGTCTATCCAACTTTGTGGAGAAAGAAACATGGAAGATGAACGTGTTTTACACATGTTCAGTGGATAAAAAATTAAGCAAAGTAGTGTTTATTTTTAGAAGTTTTTTTTTTTTTTTTCCTGCCGGGCAGTGGTGGCACACACCTTTAATCCTAACACTTGGGAGGCAGAGGCAGGCAGATTTCTGAGTTTGAGGCCAGCCTGGTCTACAGAGTGAGTTCCAGGATAGCCAAGGCTATACAGAGAAACCCTGTCTCGAAAAAACAAAAAAAAGAAGTTTTTTTTCTTTTTAATTATTTTTCTTATGTGGAGAGAGAGAGAGAGAGAGAGAGAGAGAGAGAGAGAGAGTAGGTTGATGAAAAGAGTCTTTTCTATCACTCTCTGCCTTTTTCATTGAGCTCCCCCAGGTGAACACAGAGCTTACTAATGCAGCTCGTCTTGTTAGCAGCCTGTTCCCAGGACCCCTGTCTGTGCCTTCTGAGCATTGGGATTCCATGCCTCATTGCCTAACAAGCATTTATGTGGATTCTAGGGATATGAACTATGATCCTCATGGTTGCTGCTTGTGCAGCAACCGCATTGATGCTAAGGCCATCTGACTCAGCACTTCTTTTTTTTTTTTTTAATGTGTGAGTGTATGAGAGGTGTGTGTGAGAGAGAGAGAGACAGAGACAGAGACAGGGAAACACATGCATGTATGTATGTATATGAAGGAAACAAGTCAACATTATGTCTCTCTCAATCACTTTCTACCTTCATCTTTGAGGCAGACTATCTCATTGCTCTTGGAGCTCACCAATTCAGCTAAGCTTACTAGCTTATGAGGTCTGGATCCTCCTGTCTCCACCTTCCCAGCACTGGAATTGCAGGTGTACATCACTATAAATCTCCATGTGGGTGCTGGGGGGTCTGCATGCTTATGTGGTGGGAAGTTTCCTGGCTGGTCATGTCTCCATACCCAACTTACTCGTGCCTTAAGCCTATTTCACTACATTGAAAAGGAAGGCAGAAAGAGTAATATCTCTTACACACGCAAGTAACACAAATTGTTCACTGAGCCTCCTGTTTGAGCATCGTGTTGTTCAGCTTGACAGAATCAGGCTGGAGGAGAAAGGTTGATTTTGACTCATGGTTTCATCCACAGTTGCCAAGCAACTGTCTGCACCCAGGTGTAATTCGGGGGGGGGGGCAAAGCATCATGGTTGGGGGAGCAGGGCTGTTCACTTCATAATGGCCAGGAGACAAGGACAGAAGGACCCGGAGCCTGATCTCCCCTTCCAGTGCACACTCTCAGCTTCCTTCCACTGAGCACCCTCTCCAGAAAGCTCTTCATTCTCCCAACAGCAGCATCTGCTTCCTCTGGCTCCCTCATTATTTCTGTCTCATCTTCCTCATTTTACCTGCCTTGTGGGGAGTAAAATAAATGTCTTAACTTAAACTGGAGACCAAGTCTCCAACACATAGCCTATTAGGGCACATTGAAGATCCAAATCCAATACCTACTGTCCAAACTTCTCATATGGAATATGAGCATTAACATGCTTAGCATTAATCTTGCTGGGTATAGGATCCTTTCTCCCCAAAATTGTGAGTTTACCAAAGGCAGGGCAATGTGAACGTGTACCTCTTTGAGTATCAAGATATCGAGTATATATATTCACCCTCAATATTTTTACTTTCAAAAAATATTTTTATGACACCTCCTAGGCAGTCATCTATGTCAAGATGAAGCTGAATAACTGGCTCTCAGGAAGTCATTGAAGTGGACAATGAACAAAAGCTTCTTTCTGTCTAATCATGGCCACCCTGGAAGTAGCTGCTGATGCTCTATGTGAAGAGTGGAAGGGTTGTGCGGTCCGAGTCTGTGGTGGGAATGACAAACAACATGTTTTTTCCATGAAGCAAGGCGTCTGGACCCACAGCCGAGTGTCTGCTGTTGAAGAAAGGGGCATTCTTGTTAGAGGTCAAAGGGAAAGAAAGTGCAAGTCTATTCATGGATGCATGGTGGATGCCAGTATGAGTGCTCTCAACTTGATTACTGTTTTTAAAAATGTTTTTAATTACAAAGGAGAGAAGGATGTTTCTGGACTGACAGACACTACTGTGCCAAGGCACTTGGGGCCCAAAGAAAGCACTCGGAATCCAAAAGCCTTTCAAAAAAGCTTTTCTCTAAAGAAGTTGATGTCCACCAATATGGTGTCAGAAAGGCCTTACACAAGAAAGGTAAAAAGCCCAGGACCAAAGCACTTATTATTTCACGTCTCCTGCAACATCAATGTGGATGTACAGCCCTGAACAAATGATGCACTAAGAAAAATAAGGAGAAGGCTGTAGAATGCAGCTTAGTTAGGGTTTTACTGCTGTGAACAGACACCTTGACCAAGGCAACTCTTCTAAGGACAACATTTAACTGGGGCTGGCTGACAGGTTCAGAGGTTCAGTCCATTATCATCAAGGCGGGAACATGGCAGCATCCAGGCAGGCTTGGTGCAGGAGGAGCTGAGAGTTCTAAGTCTTAGTCTGAAGGCTGCTAGCAGAATACTGGCTTCCAGGCAGTTAGGGTGAGGATCTTAAAGCCCACATCCACAGTGACACACCTACTCCAACAGGGCCACACCTTCTAATAATGCCACTCCCTGGGGCAAACATATACAAACCATCACACTCACCTTTTTGCCAAAGTTCAGAATTCAAAGAGAAACACCAGGAACAGACTGTCAAGAGACACAGGCTCTCCGGGAGCTTCTAGTTCTATGGTCTGACTCCAGACAATAACAAATAAAGAAACAGGAAAAAAAAAATCTGAGCATATAACAGTTGGCTTAACCATGACAGTCCATGTGGCTTATAATGAGCTTTTCTCACATTACATCCTATTTCCCTGTCTTGTCTCCCTTCTCCCATGGATCCCTTTCCTGTTCTTAGATACTTTTCTGTTCCTTGTACTATTGTTTGGTTTCTTCTGTAAATGTAAATAGAATTACTTACAGGAGTGTGGGAACCTTACCACTGACTACTCCATTAAAAAAATTCACTTTTTCCCAGCAACCATTAACTGCTCCTAGGTCCTGAGGAAATGGTAGGGCCTCACTGCACCTCACACCCATGACAGACTTAATAGATTTCAAGGACCTTATGAAAAAAATCAGGGAATTCAAAAAAAGACCAAATAGAATAAAATTTAAAATAAGCTGATGGGTAGGGAATGCAATTCAGTGGCAGAACATTTGCCTAGTATGTGCTCTGAATTCAATTGCCAGTACTGCAAAAATAAAAAATAAAATAAGTTGATTATAGAAAAATAGTTAATGATGAAGTTGGAACAAAGGAAAGTTATGGTTACAAAATAAGATAAAATGGAAATTGAGGCTATTATAGAAATTTCATGTCTTGAAGACAATTCAACCTGATACACAAATCATTGCAAAATGAGGGAAAAATGGGCCAGTTTCTCGAAATAAGAGTAAAAGCTTATCCCGTTGCTGAGAATAAGGAGATCTACGGGCACGGGATTTTGTGCTCTGTGATGAATAATAAATACCCCCAAAATATTCTTAGAATGAACATATCAGATAACATAAATAGGTGGTTGTAATGGTGTGTGTCTTAATTAGGGTTTCCACTGCCTTGTAGAGACACCGTGACCAAGGCAAGTCTCATAAAAGACGTTTACTTGGGGCTGGCTTACAGGTTCAGAGGTTCAGCCCATTATCATCAAGGTGAGAACATAGCAGTGTCCAGGCAGGCATGGGGTTGGAGGAGCTGAGAGTTCCACCTCTTGTTCTGGAGGCAGCTACCAGACTTGCTTCCAGGAAGCTAGTATGAGGGTCTTAAAGCCCACGGCCACAGTGACAAGCCACAACTACTCCAACGAGGCCACACTTCTTAATAGTGCCACTCTCTGGGCCAAGCATATACAGTGTGAGAGGCAGGATCAGAAGCGGTGAGGATACCAAAACCAGGGGCGCTAAAGCCACAGGATCCAGAATCAGTTTTACCTGGTGTAGACCAGCTTGAGGATGGGTCTTTTTCTTAGACACATAAGACAGCACAGTGGGAACCCTTAGCAGTTCATGGCCCTCCATTTGCCCAGGGAGCCATGACTAGGGATATATTTGACCCCACAGATATCAGGTTTGAGCCACTTCACAGCCACCATGTGTTTTTAATCCATTGGCATTAAACTTGGTGAAGCCTTGCTTCTTTGAATGGTGCCTCTTCTGTCAAGTAAGGACATTGAACTTGGCTCTATTCAGGACCTTGGTGATCTGTTCTTTATTCAGCAACTTGGTGTGGATGGACATGATGACTTGGCCAATATGTACCTTGGCCACTGTGCCTTTGAGCTTCCAAAAGCCACCTGCATAACTGTCTGAAGCCTGGGTTGGGGACAGCACTGAGGTCAGAGACATGAATATCCAATAGAAATTTGTCTCCAGGATCCCTTAGGGCAACTTGTTTGGCAGCAGACTGTGGGTACTATCGTGGCCATTGCTGTTTGTGGCCAATGTACATCCAGCTCCGTTGAAGAAAGCAACTGATCATCTTTTTTCGGGGGAGGTGTCAAAACAGGGTTTTTCTGTGTAGCCCTGGCTGTCCTGGAACTCACTCTGTAGACCAGGCTGGCCTCGAACTCAAAAATCCACCTGCCTCTGCCTCCCAAGTGCTGGGATTAAAGGTGTGTGCCACCACCGCCCAGCGCAACTGATCATCTTAACAGGCTACAGGGTGATGGATATTTCTTTTAATCTCTAGATGAACTATGTACTAGTTACTTTCTCATTGGTATGATAAAGCTATATTTCCAGGCCAAGATTAAAAATTTTTACATTTCTTCATGGCATCAAAAAAATATGCTGGAAGTCTGTGTTCTACTAGATTGAAATAGCTAGGAAGCTGAATCCATTCATCTTCTTGTGATAAGGCTTGCAAAATACACAATAATGTCCAGCACTCAGGAGGCAGAGGCAGGTAGATTTCTGAGTTTGAGGCCAGCCTGGCCCACAGAGTAAATTTCAAGCTAGCCTAGGCTACAACAGAGAATCCCTGTCTTGAAAAAACAAAGGAGGAGGAGAGGAAAAAAGAAGAGAGGAAGGAAGAAAGAAAAAAGGAAGGAAAGAAGGAAGGAAAGAAGGAAGGAAAGAAGGAAAGAAGGAAGGAAGGAAAGAAGGAAGGAAGGAAGGAAGGAAAGAAGGAAGGAAGGAAAGAAGGAAGGAAGGAAAGAAGGAAGGAAGGAAAGAAGGAAGGAAGGAAGGAAGGAAGGAAGGAAAGGAGGGAGGGAGGGAGGGAGGGAGGAAGAATGAACAAACACGGAGGCTGGAGAGATGGCTCAGCAGTTAAGAGCACTGACTGCTTTTCCAGAGGTCCTGAGTTCAATTCCCAGCAACTACATGGTGGCTCACAACCATCTGTAATGGGATCTGACACCCTCTTCTGGTGTGTCTGAAGAGAGCTACCTACAGTGTACTCACATAGTTGCTAATTTAAAAAAAAATAGTACAGAGAAAAATGCCTCTGAAGTGCTGAGAACCGAAATCAAAGCCCATACATGCTAGACAAGCTCTCTAATACTGAGTTATTTCTCCAGCCCCTAAGGAAAATTTGTATTTAATCAACTGTAATCCAACCACCTATGGAATAGCACTTAGAATATGTGCTTCTAGAAGTGACTTGAGAAGACTCGGCTCATCAAATATTTATGTGAAATCTTTGGGCTCATGAGCCCCAAGGATAAGACTTTGCTATCAGCCCTTCAGCATAATGGCCAAATCAGATAGACGAACAAAGGTAGAACAGGCCAATTTCTTCAGAGAAAATTCATTATGCGCCTTTCTTGATACGGCTATTAAAATGGTGGGGGTGGACTGCTCGCCAAAGGTAACTTTATAACCAGGACAAGATATGCTATTACTGCCTTAATAACCAAATTACTCTGTGATATTACTCTCATTCAGGAATGTTACATGCCTAATAAGAAGTGCCAGGATGGGGGCGTGCTCTGAATTTCCATACTCATTTATTGCAGCACCTCAGAGCATTAGAGAATGTCTGAGTGAAATGTAATTTTCCAGCTAGGTTATGAATCTGCCGAGTTAGGGAAACTCAAACTTTCGATTTTGTCCAGGAGAATTCGGAATGTAATGTTATTATGACTATCTCACACACCACAGTAAACCCTGCAGTGTTAAATCTCACTGGAGTTACAACTGACTTACAAAAAGAAAACAAGCTGAACAGGAGCTGGAGAGACGAGAGGACTCAGCGCTTAAAGGCACTAGCTACCAAGCCTGGGGGGATCTGAGTTGTTTCCCCAGAATCCACATTGTAAAATGACAAAACCAATTTATACATGTCTTTTGAGCTCCATACGTTCCTTATGGTATGTGCCTATCTACACATACACACAAAGAATGAAACCTAGTTCAAGGGGGAGAGGCAGTTGAAGGTGGTAGCACATACTTCTGATTTCAATTCCAGCACTTAAGAAGATGAGACAGGAGGATCAGGAGTTTAAGGGCAGCCTGAGCTACAAAAGGAGATGAGAGACAGAGGGAAAGAGACTAATACATTCATTGAAAAGCTAAAGGCAGCATGATTATTCCATATACCCATCCAATATAGTAGAAAAATGGAAAGAGGACTGGGGATGTGGATCGGGTGATGAAGTATTTGCCTAGTGTGCATGAAGCCCTAGGTTCACTCCACACACCCCAGGCATGCTGCTACATTGCTGTGATCCTAGCCGGGCAGTGGTGGCGCACGCCTTTGATCCCAGCACTTGGGAGGCAGAGGCAGGTAGATTTCTGAGTTCGAGGCCAGCCTGGTCTACAGAGTGAGTTCCAGGACAGCCAGGGCTACACAGAGAAACCATATCTCGAAAACAAAAATACAAAAACAAAAAACAAAAAACAAACAAAAAAAAATTGCTGTGATCCTGCCAATAATAACATGGAAACAGGAAGGTCAGAAGTCAAAAGTCATCCTCCACTACAGACCGAGTTCTGGGCCAGCCCAGGGAACATTCAACCCCACTTTTTAAAAAAATAGTGGAGGTGGAGGTTAGAGAGACAGATCAGTGATTAAAAGCACATATGGCTCTTCCAGAGGATAGTAATAATAATAATAATAATAATAATTTTCCTCTTTCCCAGTCCCTGCCCTTGGAGTGACAGTTCTGAGGCTAATTCCTTATTATTAGGGCATAAGCTTTTGCTCGTTCTCTGATTAACTTGTAACTTATTTAACCCATTCTAACTAGTCTATGTCTTCCACATGGTTAGGCACTTCTCCTTCAGACCTGCCCTGCTTCTTCCTTTCCATCATCCTCAGAGTCTCCCCCAGCATCTCTCTTGAATGTCCCCCAGCATCTCTCTTGAATGTCCCCCAGCATCTCTCCTGGGTCTCCTTTTATTCTCTCACTATTTGCCAGAATCCTCTCTCTTCCTGCCAGTGTCCCACCTCCTATTTCCTGCCTCAGCTCATTGGCCATTGGCTTTTTCATTGACCAGTGATGCTTATAAGAGATTCTCTCTACAGAGGACCTGAGTTCCATTCCCAGCACCTACGTCTGGCAGCACACAACTTCCTACAAACTCTAGTTCCAGGAAATTCAATACCTCATGTGCTTCCATGAGCACATGAACTCTCATACACATACCTACACACAGACCCATAATTACAATATTTTAAACTAACAAATGATATATAAACAAAACCAGAGAGAGGTCAAGATATGTAAGAATAGCTTTAGGCCCTAACTGGACAAAACAAATTGGTCAATGACTAATGACGCCGCAGCTACCAACCTGACTATATTGCTGGTAATTAATTTTATGTGTGCTTACAATTCATTCCCAAAAGTTCTAAGACGTCCTAGCTAGTACCCTGCGACTTCATCTTACCTGCAAGTTCAAAGGTTATTTTAAGAATCTAAGCCTCTAATGACGTCCTTATTGGTAATTATACATTGGGGAGTGTATAACGATTCCCCCGATCTTTTGATAAAACTAAGAACTGCTGAATGAGACCCCCCAAGAAAAAGCAGAAACTCAGAATTTCCTTCCTTTGTGATTCTAAGAGTCTAAATCTCACCAGTGCTTTCTCATTGTTTGGGTCTTATTGTGTGAAAGGGCAGGGCCACCCTGATAAGAGCAAAGGAAAAACCTTAACAGGGTCAGGAGAAGGCAGCAGAGATTTCCTCCAACATCAGCACAGGGACCCACCCTGCGGGGCTAGAACCATGGGAACTTCCTACAGAATAAAGTACCAGTCTAGGGGCTGAGGAGATGGCCCAGTCAGCAAAAATCTTGCCTGATGAGCATGAGGACCCCAGTTTAATATCTAGCATCCATGCAAAAAGCCAGACAAGATGGCAAACACTTGTAACCCCAGCCCTGAGAAGCAGACAGGTGATAAATAACTTTTTAAAAAGCTGAAAAGAGCTGGGCGGTGGTGGCTCACGCCTTCAATCCCAGCACTTGGGAGGCAAAGGCAGACGGACTTCTGAGTTCGAGGCCAGCCTGGTCTACAGAGTGAGTTCC
>NW_022196891.1:24978198-24994908 GCF_008632895.1 Mastomys coucha | reverse complement strand
AGGACACGAGTGCTCCTAGATATGCTGGATGAGAAAGTCTACTGTAGATAAAAGGGAGAGTAGCCAGAGGCAGTGACATCCACAAAAGTGCAGAGTAAACATGACCCTAAACCTGGCCCTATGAGGATGTGAGGGAGGAGGGAGGGAAGAGCGGGAAAAAAACAGACCAAGAGGCTAAGAAGGTAATGGATAGACCAGAAGAGGGCAGGCAACCAAAATGGCTGGATTATATAGGGAAGGGCCGCCCAGTCCTGGGGCTAAGGAGCTGGGGTAGAGGACTGGTATGCCAGCCATGCCCTGTAACAAGCAGGCACTGAGGGGTGCTGAGAGAACCTGGAGGCCAGGTCCACTTTGGCATGTTAAATAGGTACCTCAGCCATTTGTCCCAGGGTTTAAGGCTTAACAAGTGGATCCCTGATGCTCACTGGCCAGGAAGTCTAGCCAAATAGATGAGGTTCTCGTCAGGGAGAAACTCTGTCTCAAAAACTGAGGTAGAGCTGGGCAGTGGTGGCACACTTTTAATCCCAGCACTTGGGAGGCAGAGGCAGGCAGATTTCTGAGTTCAAGGCCAGCCTGGTCTACAGAGTGAGTTCCAGGACTGCCAGGGCTATACAGAGAAACCCTGTCTGGAAAAAAAAAAATGAGGTAGAAGAGCAGGGACTAGAATAGCTGGGTGGTAGAGAGCACTCACCTCTCATGCACAAAGTCCTAGGTTCAATCCCCAGAACTGCCATAAATAAACATACAACTATGTAATGTGGAGGGTGACTAAGGAAGACAATGGCTGTCATTGTATGCTCTCAGTAGATCATCATGAAAGACTCAGGCTCCATAGAAGAAGAAAGTTTCTCTAGGACCACAAAAGAATTCCATTTCTCTGCCTGAAGATGCCAACCACAGAAGGTATCAGAAAGGGAAAAGGAATCACAAAAGAAGACACAACAACTTTGAAGTCACTTCTGAAAACAGAGGATCTTCATATACTCTGTTCCTGGGCTATCCTATCCAAAAGGCTCTGAGTCCATCCACCGTCGCCTTACAGCTGTGACTGTCACATTCCTTCAGTGATACTCTGCTCAAGTTCAGTTGAGACTGATCTGTTTAGGAAAGCTTTCAGCCACAAATATGTGGCCTTAGCAGCCCTCTGCCTTCCCTGCACGTCCATAGACACTTGGGATCCTGCCCAGTTGATTAACACAGTGAGCATTCTACTAGGATGGTTCTTTTCAACATGGGGTGACTTTATCCACCCACATGAGACTTTTGGTGTGTGTGTTTGTTTGTGTGTGTGTGTGTGTGTGGGTGTTCATGTGAGCGGGTGTGTGAGCATGTACATGATTGTCTGTGCATGTGAGTATAGAGTATAGAGGCCAGAGGTCTGATGTCTCCACCTTTTAAAAAAAATGATTTAGCTATTTATTTGTGTGTGTGTGTGTGTGTGTGTATGTGTCTATGAGTCTGTGTGTGTGTATGTGTGTGTCTGTGTTTGTGTCTTTTGTGTCTGTGTGTATGTCTATACACATGTGTATATGTGTGTGTGTGTGTGTATGTATGTCTGAAGAAGCGGTACAGATGCCCACAGAGGCTAGAAGCATTAGCTACCTCTGGAGCTCGAGTTACAGATGCTTGTGAGCCGCTTGACCTGGGTGCTGAGAACTAAGCTCGGGTTTTTGGGACGAGCAGTAAGTGCTGAACCATTTCTCCCAGTGGTACTTCAGCTTCCATTTCCCCAATTCTGGGATTACAAGGACATGCCGCTACATCCAGCTTTGGAAACATGGATCCTGAGGATCTGAACTAAGGTCCTCATGCTGGCATGGCAAGCCCTTCACTCACTAAGCCGTCTCCCTAGGCCCCCTGAAAACATTTGATCATCCTACCTAAGAGAAGCAAATGTCAGTCTCTCCTAAGAGGAGCCAAATGGTAAGTGCTAACTATTCAAGTTGCTTCAACAGCTTTTCATGAATTGACTTGCTTTTCCAGATGGTAAAGAAAAACAACCCAGATAATGGTCTCTGCAGCTCTTCAAAGATTTGAGTGTGTGTGTGTGTGTGTGTGTGTGTGTGTGTGTGTGTGTGTGTGTGTGTATGAGCTGTCCTAGCTACATTCAACTCGTGCACACTTGACCAAGCAAAATGTGTAATTCCTAAACTTGGCTTAGCAAATCAATAGGATCGACTATGAAGGAAACATAAAGCCACAGGAAAGAAAATAACACCTCAATGGCTCGTTTTCAGGGGAAAAAAAGTCTTATAATGCTGAAGTCCAGGGAAAGAAACAGTCAAAGGAACACAAAATGCTAGTGGAAATCTGGGTCTTGGTGCACACTTTTAACCCCAGCACTCAGGAAGCAGAGGCAGGCGGATATCTGAGTTCGAGGCCAGCCTGGTCTACAGAGCAAGTTCCAGGACAGCCAGGGCTACACAGAGAAACCCTGTCTCGGAAAACAAACAAAAAATGATAACTGAGGAAGCTATGACAAGCAGGACTAGATAAGGGAGATAAGGGGAGGACACATTCTTTTTTTGTAAGTGATGGCTGGTTAAGGTTGGCTGTCAACTTGAAACACCTGCGAAGTAGGGGACCTTCAACTGAAGAATTGCCTTAACAGAATAGCCTGTGGGCATGGTGAGAGTGGGAAGGGGATGGAGGGGTGTGGCAGCTGGTGGTCACATGATTTTTCTAATATCATTGGAAGGCCCAGCCCACAGTGGGCAGCACTGTTCCTAGGTAGGCAGGTCTGGACTGTATAGGAGAGGTAACGGAAGGGACAAGGCTGAAAGCAGTGTTCCTCCATGGTCTCTGCTTCAGATCCTGCCTCTAGATTTCTACTGGGGTTCCTGTCCTGACTTCCCTGAAGGACGGACTGTGATGTGGGCAGAGTTAAGACAAATAAGCCCTTTCCACCCACAAGTGTAGGTCATGGTGCTTATCACAGCCACAAAAAGAAGCTGCAACACGTTAACTACCTCTCATCTCTTCCCCCTGTATACAGATGTTGCTTGTTTTTCGGAAGTACTACAGGTAGGACTAGAAATGTGGCGTAGTTATTATATTTCCAACCTAGCATGCACAAAGCCCTGGGGTCAGTGCCTAACACCAAATAAACTGGGTGTGGCAGTACATGCCTATAATTCTAGTACTCGACAGGTAGAGACAGAGGATCCAAAAGTTCAAGTCTCCCCCCAACCCATCCCTCCACTCCCACATCACCACCCAGGGCTACATAACAAGTTTAAGACGAGCCTTGGGTTAATTGAAATCCTGTCTTGGAAAGAAATAAAGAATCAAAGGTTATCCCACCTCACACCCTCCCTCGGTTACAAATCGCAACCGCCCAGATGCTTGCATCTGGAAACGGAGTGATCCGGGCAGCCTGAGAAGCCCTTACCGGTTACCATCCTCTGACCTGAAGTGCGCCTCCACTCCACGTGCTTGGTTTACAGAGAACATAAAGAGACGAAGAAGCAGAGTGATGTAAAGGAGGGTCCCCCGCTCAAACAAACAGGCATGTGGACACAACGTGAGTTTGGACACAAACTGCCACGGTTCACCTTGATATTCAGCTTGGCAGAATTTGGAGTCAGTCTGGAGATACACCGTTGGTCATATCTGGGGAGGTGTTTCCAGAAAAGTCTAACTAAGGAGGGAAGATGATCCCTGGAGGTCGATGGCCCCGTCTCACACCCTGGGGTCCAGCGCTGAATGAGAAAAGAAAGTCTGGCCTCTCTCTCTCTCTCTCTCTCTCTCTCTCTTCCCGTCTCTGCTTCCTGACTATGGAGGCAATATGACCAGCTCCCACACCCCACTGCCATCGGGTCTCCAGTCTGATGGACTGTAGCCTCATACAAAAGCCAAAGCAAACCCTCCCTTCCTTATGTGGCTCCTTGTCAGATCTCTGCCAAGGCTACAAGAAAAGCAGCTGACACAGAAGCGGCTACCTATGACGACACCACCACAACGAATTAAAGACAGCCCACGTCCAAGCACTTTGTTGGTTTTTTTTTTCCCCCTTCTGAGAACCCTTCATATGTCCTCTTAATTTACATGAGGCAGGTGTGGCAGTGCACACCTGCAATTCCAGGACTCTGGAGTCTGGGGTAGGACAATTGCCACTTTTAGACCAACCTGTGCTACAACAGTAAAACTCTGTCTATAAATAAATATATACATAAATATCAATGTAATATAGTATTGCTATAAGTAGATACCATATCATACATGTTTGTTTATTTGTTTGTTTGTTTGTTTTTAGAGACAGGGTTTCTCTGTGTAACCTTAGCTGTCCTGGAACTCACTCTGTAGACCATGCTGGCCTTGAACTCACAGAGATCCAATTGCCTCTGCCTCCTGAGTGCTCGGACTAAAGGGACATGCCACCTCTACTCAGCCATATAACAGATTTCTAGAACTCCTGCCCTGTTCTCTTTCTTTCTTTCCTTCTTAGGACAAGGTCACATCTATCCCAGACTGGTCCAGAACTTGCTGTGTAGCTAACTAAAGGCAACTTTGAACTTCCAACACTTCTGCCTAAGCCTCTTGAGTTAGGACTATAAGTGGTAAGGGGACTGGGGGTTTCAAGTTGGGTTAGGCAAGCACTCTAGCAACTAAGTGGCACACCCTTGCCCTCCCTATCTTTTCTTCATAATTTGTAGTGCTCTGCCTGAAATATAATAGTCCTTTTAGACAAATATAAAGAAACATCTTGGGCTGGAGAGATGGCTCAGCGGGTAAGAGCACTGACTGCTCTTCTGAAGGTCCTGAGTTCATATCCCAGCAACCACATGGTGGCTCACAACCACCCGTAATGAGATCTGACACCCTCTTCTGGTGCATCTGAAGACAGCTACAGTGAATTACGCCTGAGCGAGGGTGGCCTGCAGAGGTCCTGAGTTCAATTCCCATCAGCGACACACATGATGGCCCACGGCCATCTGTACAGCTACGGTGTACTCATACACATAAAATCAATAAAATAAATCTTAAAAAAAAAAAAAAAGAAAGAAACATCTCGGGCTGAGATGGCTCAGCAGGTTAGAGCACTGACTGCTCTTCCGGAGGTCCTGAGTTCGGATCCCAGCAACCACATGGTGGCTCACAACCACCCGTAATGAGATCTGACGCCCTCTTCTGGTGCGTCTGAAAGACAGCTACAGTGAATTATTAGGGAGCAAGCAGGGCCAGAGCGAGCAGGGCCAGCAGATGTCCTGAGTTCAATTCCTAGCAGCCACACACATGATGGCTCACGGCCATCTATAGCTACAGTGTACTCGTACACATAAAATAAATAAAATAAATCTTAAAAAAAAAAGAAAGAGAGAGAGAGAGAGAAAGAAAATGCTGTCTTTAAAAAAAGAAAAGGAAACATCTCTGTTTGTACAACTAATGAACTCAAGGAAGCGATACCAATGTCTGTCTGCAAAGCAAAGGTTCCCTTGTGCCCTGCTTGGTCTTAGACGTTAGACCAGGAAAGGAATAGGGAGTGTATGTGTGTGTCCACAAATATGAGTGTGTGGTTAAACATAAGCCGATCAAGAATTGTCTAGTTCCCAATTAGGACAAAATGGTTTTGATTATTTGTTCTGGTATTTCCATATTTAAAAAGAAACAAAAAACACTGAGAAAATTCTTTTACCCAACCCTCAGGGTCAAAGAGTTCTGTGTTCTTGGAATGTTGGGGCTTTTTTTTTTTTTCCAGACTGTGTGATATTAATTGCTTAATTACCAAAATGGAAGGGGTGGGGTAGTAGAGAGTTTCGTTTTGGGAGGTCTTGGGTCCATATGTCAACAATATTAAGAGAAAACACTGCTTTGTGTCTGTGATACACTCACACCACATCAAACTCTGACTGGCTTGCCTTCCCACAAATCCCGTCCTTTCCTGGTCTAACATCCAGGCCTAAGCATCCCATCTAAAAGCTCTCTTTCTGATTTTAACCACGTTTGCTTTTTATTAATATTTCTGATTAGCATACAAAGAATTTGGTTTTGCCAAAAAAAAAAAAAAATCTTCATCCAGTTGAGATGTTATACTTTGTTCTTATCCATTCCCCTCCCCAACTGCCTGCCCCTTCCCCTGCACCTCTCCTCCACTCTCGCTGGTTCCCTTTCCTTAGGTAGCCCCGCCCCCCTTTTGTTTTTTTATTACATGTATCCCTTTCTCTATTTCCCTGATTCCTTTAAGATCTCTTCTCACCCGTCATGATCTCCTTCCTTCCTTCTTCCTTTTCTCCTTTTTCCCCCCCTAACACAAGGTTTCTCCATGTAGCCCTGGCTGTCCTGGAACTCAGTCTATAGACCAGGCTGGCCTCGAACTCACAGAATCCACCTGCCTCTGCCTCCTGAGTGCTGAGATTAAGATAAGCACTACCCAACTCCCCACCCTTGCCACTCTCTACTCCCCCTTAGTCCCCAAAACTTCAACCCCCAGGCTTCCTGATCCCCTTTCTAGTTTTACAACTTGAAAATACATATAGATATATAATTTTAAGTTTAGATCCTGGGTATGAAAGCCTGGCTTATTTCATTTAAGGTGATTTCTAGTTCCATTCATTTTCCCGAAAAAGCCATTATTTCATTTTCTTTTTTAATGACAGAGCAAAACTCATACATATGCACATATTTTATTTATTCATTAATCTGTTCATGGACATCTAGGCTGGTTCTATGTCCTGCCTAGAGTGAACAGTGTAGCAATACACAGGGTTGTGCCAATATCGTTGTGGTGCTCTGCCTGGGGTCCTTTGGTATATGCCCAGGAATGGTACAGATGGGCATGTGGTGGTTCTGTTTTGGTGTTGAAGAATTTGCAAGCCGATTCCCTGAGAGCGAGTTCCAGCCCCACTGTCAATGAACAGGGCTCCTCCTTCCACAGCCTCACCAGCGTTTGTTGTCATTGTCTCCTTGAATCTTGCCAGTCTGGTTGTCTTGAGATGAAATATCAACATAGTTTTAATTTGTATTTCCCCAGGGCTTAAGGACACTACACATTTTTTTCCAAGTATTGCTTGGCCATTTGTGTTTCTTCTTTTTGGCAGTTCCCTATTTTGTTAGTCCCTTTACTGATTGGAAGACCGGAGGTTGGGGCATTTAATTCTTGCGATTTTTTTCTAATGCTGGATATTAATCCACTGTCTGATGTGTAGTTCACAAAGGTTTTTTTTTTCTTCTTCTTCTTCTTCTCTAGACAGCCTCTTCAGTCTGGTAATTATTTCCTTTGCTATACAGAAGCTTTGTAATTTCATACAATCCTGTTAGTGCTTGAGGTTATTTCCTATCCTGAGTCCCTTTCAGAAAAATCTTGCCTCTGTCTATACGTTTAAGTGTTTCCCTGTGTTTTCCTCTCGCAGTTCCAAAGTTTCCGTTTTTTTTCCCTAGCGCTTCTCCATGGGATCTAAGATCCACACCGCGTTAGCAGCTGTTTTTGCAAAGCAGGCCTCCAGGTGCATGGTAGTCCTACTTTGGAAAATATTCCGGCCTACATAAATGAGTTTCAGCTGGCCACTTGAAACGGGTTTGTTTTTGTTGTTTGTTTCGGACTGCTGACGCGTTTCACACAATAGGCAGACAATTGAGTGCAACATCTGGGCTGGAAGCTGCTAGAGGAGGAAGCACTTCTGCGAGCAGGCCCGAAGCAGGGCACTGACTCAGAGGATTTAGGAAAGCGAGTTCCTAATGACCTCCCCTTTAAGGATACAAGACCTATCCCTCACCTCACGTATCCACTGCCTCAGCCCCTGACTTTGTTTCCTGATGCCCTAGCCAGTCCTGTGAACGCTGGATTCTCGCTTTCCCCCCAGAAGTCTCTCAGGGCGCTCTGCAAGCGCAAGCATGCAGCGTCTGGTTGCCTGGCAACGAGCAGGCCCTCGGCTCACTTTGCAGCCAGCCTGGAGACACATCCGCACCAGCCAGTCTGCCCTGGGAACCTTGTCCTGATTTCTCCCCCTCCATTGTTGTCGGTCACACAAAAGACTATTACAGAGCCAGTGGAGTCACCGCGCCTGCGTTACAATACACGCACGGGTATTATTTGGAATCAAAGCTTTTGTGGATAGAGATGGCGTTCTATACCAGGAAGGATCAGAACTCCTGGCCAGGCTCCCTCCAACGCCCAGGTGCTGTCTCAGAATCCCTTCTCTCTGCCTGGTTCATCCGCCAGCTGGTTGCCAAGCCCCTGGCTAGCCTTTTGGCTGGTATGAGGTCATTCTTGTGGCTTGATGTGGGCAGTCAGTCCTCCCCCGCCGGCGCCCTTCACTCACAACCCAAGCACGAAGCATCAAATGCCAGTCTGGCTCGGTCATCTTATCTTCATCCCAGCGGGGTCTCTTTCCCTGCCCCCATGCCTCTCAAGTTTCCAAGGCTATAGTTGCCATGGAACTCACTGAGGACTGTAAGGTTTTCTTTGGTGTCAGCCAACTCGTCAAACGCACCGTCAAACGCACCGCACCGAGTGGAAGACTGTGTGCTTCCCTGTCCTCCAAGCTCAAGCATTTAACCCCTCACCGTCCGCTCTGTGACTCCGTGTTCAGGATCAGATTTGCATTCTGGGAAACGAAATCACGCCTAGAACCCATTGAGTATAAAAACAGGAAGGGGTCTTCCCATAAAGAGAAAATACCGCGAATCTGTGAGGTTTTTCTTCAGCGTGGATAAAAGTGTTATTGCATCATTCAGTTTAAACTCCATATTTCCTGAGGGATAAGGGTGTGAAGAAACACTAAGCTGTTTCTTTCAGTGGTATTATTAGTGTGGAAAACATGGATTCGACGCACAGCATCATCTGTGATGGCCAGGGGTGGGAGCGCAGGCGTTTACTGGTGTCTCAGCACTTACTGGCGGTATAGAAATCCAGGTGTACCATAAATGGGAAACGTCCCGCCATCTCTGTTTCTCTCGTTGTCCTCATCATCCTCCCACGAGATGCTGTTGAAACTTTAGACACAGGAAAGCGATGGAGGTCACAAGAGGGAATCGAACCTGAATCAGAGGCCTGTCTTTTATCTGTTTTAATAGTGTGTGCTCGGGCAAGAGAGTGCATGTGTGCGTGCACGTGTGCATATATGCATGTGCGTGTGTATGCATGTGGGTGTAGCAGTAAACGCTTATGTATGTGTGTATGTGAAGACTAGAGGACAACTTCAGCTGCCCTTTTCCAGATGTCATCAGTCCTGTTTTTCCAACAGGGTCTCTCACTGCTGTGGAGTACGCCATGTAAACTAGGCAGGCTGGCCATCAAGCCATGGGGATCTGCCTGCCTCCCCAGTGCTGGGATTACAAGCTTTTTTTTTTTTTTTTTTAAACGTGGATTTTGGACCTTGAACACATGTCCTCGTGCTTGCTTTCAAGGAAAGCATGTTATCAAGAGAGCTACCTCTCTAGCCATTTAACTTTTTAACTGCTTCTCCTTCAAACAGCAGTTGCCATATCAGCAAGGTAGGTATGATATCCAAATATCTATCAATGGTGTGCCAAAGTATTGACCTGTCTGTGAAGATGCACTGCCCTTGGCAGTGGCTCTACTCCGTGCTGAGAGTGAACCAGGTTACTACTATGACACAAGAGGGATCACAGCCCATCAGAGGCAGGTGGGTGGGGATGAAGGGAAGACCCAAACATCGCCTTTTCCCACAGAGCTATTTCCTATTTGGCTAAAAATAATAATATAAATTCTTTCAATGATGATAAATACTAGGTGAAAATAAAGTCACATAGCTGAGAATTTTTCTCGATAATGGATAAACTTTCAAAACAACACCCCCCCCCCACTGAAATTAGTATCGCCATTTTGCCTATGTGGTACTTTATAAAATGATTTTAGACACATCTGTGTTCAACCTTTTGAAAAGATTTATTTTGCTCTCTGTGTCTATGTTTGCATATGCCCGTGTACATATTGCCGCATGTCAGACAACAGAGGTCAGAAGATGCTATGGAGATGGATTCATAGGCAGCTGTGAGTCTCCTAATGGGGTGACTAGTCCTCTGTAAGAGCTGCTGAAAAGGTCAGCTCAGGAACTCTGGGAAGGTCATGGAACCCTTGCCCCTCGGGAAAGGAGAGGTTAATGAACATTCCTCTGACCACGGGGGGAGGGCAGGGGGAGGACCTCATTCCCTAAGACAATCAGTTTGAAAAGTCTCGTTGTTCTGCCAATCACATTGTGCCTAATGGCTGCCGCCCTGAAAACTGTATAAAAAGCTCCGTGAACAAGCTGCGCAGGGTCGCCACTTCACTTTGGTGCAGGATGACCCCAATGAGTTGGACCAATAAATTCTTCTTGCTTTTTGCCTCGATTCCCTGCTCTGAGTGGTTCACACAGGGGGTCCCCAGGAAGCTAAGGTTTGCCAGAGTCTTACATAGCAAGTGCCATCACAGAGCCATCTCTCCAGCACCCCAATCTTTTTGTTTTTAAATTTTTGTTTGTTTATGTTCCTATTTTAGCTTTTAGAGACAGGGTCTGTCAGTATAGCCCTGGCTGTCCTGGAACTTTGTAAGCCAGGCTAGCCTCGAACTCAGAGATCCACCTGCCTCTGCCACCCACAGACTGGGATTTGCCGCGGACCGGGATTTCTTTCAGGGTTCCTTGTTCCGCGGGACTAGGGGTTCTGGCCAGGTGGGCACGGGATTTGGCTTTGACAGACTAGACACGAGTGGTGTAAGGTCTAAGTGTATTTCTTTAAAAATGACATGAGGCTTTTACAATCATCAAAAAGAAAAGAAAAAAACAAAAACAAAACATAAAACCACCGATCATGCAAGGTTTGAAAGAACCCGTTGTAGAAAGGCCAACGGGTGGTGATGGCGGTGGCGTAGCAAACTTGGAGGAATAGGGCAGAGCCACTATGCTTTTCAGAAAAGGGGAGATGATGTCAGTGTTATTAGGGATCCCTCGTGGGAGGGGCCCCAAGCCTCAACCACACACCAGAGGTGGCAGTTGGGAAATAGGGCCCTCAAGACAAGCAGATGAGGAAAGAGAAGAAATGAAGTAAGAGGCTCTTAGGAAAGACTCTTGGCCACTGCTCCATGTGGAGGATGTGAGACAGGAGAGGCAAGAGTAGCAGAGATTTCCAATGAGCAGAAGCTTGTTATAAGCAAAAGGTCTCAAGGTGCTAGGAAGATGGTTCACTGGGTAAAACTCCTGCACACAAGCTTGAGGTCCAGAGTTTGGATCCCCAGAACCTACGTAAAGCCAGACTCGATAGCACGCATGCGTAATGCCAGTGCTCCTGCAATGAGATGGGAAGTGGAGACTGGAGAATTCCTGGAAGCTTGAAAGCCAGGTAGCCTGTTGTAGAGCAGCCACAAATAAGAAGCAACTTGTCTCCAACAAGGTGAAAAGCAGAGAGCGAAGACTGTCCTGTGACCCCCACACGTACACCATAGCACCAGAGTGCTTTCTTCATCTTTCTGTCTTTCTCCTCAACCCACAGGACTTAAAAATAAGTACTGGTGGTGGCGCACGCCTTTAATCCCAGCACTTGGGAGGCAGAGGCAAGGGGATTTCTGAGTTCAAGGCCAGCCTGGTCTACAGAGTGAGTTCCAGGACAGCCAGGGCTATACTGAGAAACCCTGTCTCGAAAAACCACACACACAAAAAAAGTACTGTCTAAGGCCACACCACCGTGAACACTGCCAATCTCATCTAAAGAGTGAAAGTTTTCAAGTGAACCTGCAAGGGTTAACTCCACAGCACAAAGCACCCAGCTCACCCCCCTGAGGAGTTCACTGACAGAAAATCTGAACCAATAAGTAACTATTAAATTACTTTACATTATGTAAAACAGTGCCAGGTACACAGTAGAAGCTAATTGAGTATTCATTGATTGACTGACTACTTCAATAAACTGAAGAATAAATCTGTGCACAGACCTTAAATTGTTGTTCAAATTTATGTCTTTAGCCTCTGCCTCAACATCTACCTAGAAGCACCCGAAGCAGGGAGGTACCTCTGGTGAAAGCAGGAAATTTGGGTTTGTGTCCTGGCTCTGCCTCTAACTTGGATGGAATGCCTTACCAAGATCAGTTAAAGTTGCTGGGGAAAGGAGAGAGAGAGAGAGAGAGAGAGAGAGAGAGAGAGAGAGAGAGAGAGAGAGAGAGAGATGTTTTCTTAAGTGGTTTAACCACTGAAAAGTCACCCAGAATCCCTTCTCCAACCTGTGTGCCCATTGAAGCTCATTGGAACACACACATACACACACACACACACACACACACACACACACACAAGATGTGATAGTAGGAGACCAGTTAGGAAGAAAAGAGGGATCCACAGGAGTAAGAGAGGAACAAGGGATAAAGGTGGCTATGACTGTGACCACAATACATTCTGCACATGTATGAAAATGTCGTGATGAAACCCACTGGTATTTATAATGCATGATAAAAATTTTATGTAATGAGAAGGGCTGGGATATACACATTCGGTATTCAAACTTGAACTCTAATACTTGGCTCTTATTCAAAATTCCTAATTAATATAGTCTTGCTTTATAAAGTGACATATATAGTTCCCTGTAATTAGGTATGTCTGTTAGTTACACTAATCATCTAAAAATCTAGATTTGATGATGTAGACCTGACCAAAGGACTTGAAGAAAAAAAGGAAATGAAGCAGCTGTTGTTATTGCTGTTGTTGTTGAGCGTGCTTCCCAGCCTCCTATAGTCATAGAAATGCATCTTCTTGTTAAGTGGTGAAGATCGTCATATTTTTAGTCTCCTTCTTATAAGACTCTTGGCAACTGGAAGAGGTTTCCCGCCAATTTTGATTCTTACAACTTCACACTAAGGAAATGTCTGCAGAGAAGCGATGTCTCTGGCAGCTCTAAGCTCATGATCATCTGAGAGTCAATACAAGTTGCCCAGATGTGTCACAGGAGAATAGGTTTCACAGGACAGAAAAGAAGTCCCTTTCTCCCTGAGCGTAAATCAGAAAACCCAAGTGACGTCTTCTGTGCTCGCCAGAGAAGTGGGAGCCTCCAAAATGGAAAGGGTTTTCCGTGTTCTGATGATATTTTGTGTTGCATTATAAGGAGTGTGTGTGTGTGTGTGTGTGTGTGTGTGTGTGTGTGTGTGCATGCGCATGCAGGAGTGCTCGAGTATGTGTATTTGAGCCAGTCTTGTGTGGCTCAGGCCGATTTTTAATTCACCATGAATCCAGAATGACCTATAAAACTTCTGGTCCTCCTGCGTGCACCTCCCAAGTTCCGGGGTTGTGGGAATGTGTCATCACACCAATTGTGTGGCCCTGAGGATGGAACCCAGGGTTTCGTGCATGCTTGGCAAGCATCCGACCAACTGAGCTCCATCCCCAGTCTGTGCCAAATGGAACTAGATCCATCTCTTTTAGCATTTCCTATTGAGTTTTTTCTTTATACTCTCCATACCATTTAAAAGGGGGATAGAGGCTTTTGTACATGTGGACACTGAAGGCTAAGTGTATGCCTTGATGGCTCTCCACCTTGTTTTTTGAGACAGAGCCTCTCACTGACCCTGAGGCTCATCAATTTAGGCTATGCTGATTGTTTAGTGAGCACTGTCCTCACCTCCCCAGACATGACCTGTATCTTCATCAACTACAAGTGCACCATGCCCCAGCCTTTAATGTGATTTCTGGGGATTGAACTCAGTTTCTCAAGTGGTTTTCCCTACTGACCCATCTCCCTGTCTACTAATTTCCATATTTTTAAATGGAAAAAAATAATAACTATACAGAGTAATGGCTACATCAACCAAAAATGGAAGGACAGTCCCTCTCCTAAGACAGAACAAGAATATTCTGCATTCTATCATAAATATGGATAGATGCCAGGGGAGGCCTGTGATTAGTAATGCTCATGTCTGAGGCAGGTTTGGAACTCTTCCATCCATATTCTCTTTCTGTGAACACACACACACATATCTGTAATGTCGTTGAGACTAAGACCTGTGAGCACACACTCACATCTGTAAGGTCATTGAGTTGAGACCTGTGAGCACACACTCACATCTGTAAGGTCATTGAGACTGAGACCTGTGAGCACACACTCACATCTGTAAGGTCATTGAGGATGAGACCTGTGAGCACACACTCACATCTGTAAGGTCATTGAGAATGAGACCTGTGAGCACACACTCACATCTGTAAGGTCATTGAGACTGTGACCTGTGAGCACACACTCACATCTGTAAGGTCATTGAGACTGAGACCTGTGAGCACACACTCACATCTGTAAGGTCATTGAGAATGAGACCTGTGAGCACACTTGCACATCTGTAAGGTCACTGAGGATGAGACCTGTGAGCACACACTCACATCTGTAAGGTCATTGAGACTGAGATCTGTGAGCACACACTCACATCTGTAAGGTCATTGAGGATGAGAGTGCAGTATAACCAGACAAAGGATGAAAGCTCTCTGACCCATGCTGACCTCTGACACTGACCCCATTAGCTAACCAAATGGGCTAACCTCTCTCACAGTCACAGGACATTACGTGTAAGGCTTAAGAATCAGCAAAAGATCGGCTTTAAGGATGCCTCGGACTTGATCCCTTTCATTTATTAAACATAATATGAAGAGTACATACACACGTTCTCTTCACCTTTCAACATTTTTTTCCACGTAATGCAATCTGGGACTTCATAGAAACCAAAGGTTCCCCTCCATAACTCAGGAATTTTTCCTTTGATACACTTAAGACAAATTGTAAATGGTAAGTTTTTTCTTTAATTAGTTACTTTAAAACAATCTTTACCAGTCAATTCCCAAAAGGCACAGATCTTCTCCCTATGGTCTGCAATCCACACCCTGCATTTAGCAAGAGCTGGGAACCTAGTAGGTATTTAAAGTAAATGTGTTGGGCTGCTAATAAATCTCAGTTGAGCTGTCTGCTTGCCTAGAATTCGTGAATCCCTGGATTCGGTTCCTAGTACCACATCAACCCAGTGTGATGGCTGGAGTTACTAAGTAAGTAACCCCAGAACTGGAGAACAGAGGATGAGAGGGCCAAGGTCATTGAGATGAATTTGAGGCCAGCCTAGGATGTATAAGATCCCATATAAACAAACAAACAAACAAACAAATAGTGCACTCACTGAGCTAGCCGTGATGTCACATGCTCTTTAATTCCGAAACTCAAGAGCTTACTGGAGGAGAATGGCAAGTTCAGGGCCAGCCTAAGCAAAACAGTGAGACCTCGTCTGAAACCAACATTGTTGAGCAATTGACTAAACAAGTAAATATATAAACAGGGGTCATAGGACTAAATCCAAGTCCATAACTAGCTTGTAGGACTAGATAAACGCCGACTGTCTTATTATTAGGTAGAAAACTTGCCCTGCCTTCCAGCATTCCGTGTTCTAATGAAATAGATTTATAATAATACAGATGGCTAACGTTGCAGTTGTAGTCCAGCCACATTAACTCGTTGAAGTTGAACCATATAGCAGCTCTAAGAGGGAGCTACCCAGTATGTGTGAATCCTAAGGCACAGTGAAGTTAGTTGCCCAAGTCCACACATCTAGTACCTCTAGTTCCAGGTGGACTTGTATGTAAACACGGGCTGTTTCCACAAACAACACCCTTTTCTCCCTTGTCCTTTGTGTTGCTGAGGCTAGAACCTAGGACCCCCATAAGGCCTTGTCCACAACAGGCAGAGATATTCAACCACAGCTACAGCCTCAGCCCCCAGAACCTTGGTTTAGGTTTGTTTGTTTGTTTGTTTGTTTTCCTCAAAATAGGGTTCACTATTTAGCCCAAAGCTGGCCTCAGATTCTCTATCTTCCTATTCTTGTCCAGGCTGGCTGACCTCAGATTTTATATAGTTGAGGATGACCTTGAATTTCTGATCTTCCCACTTTCACCTCCAGAGTACTAGGATCGCAGGGGTGCACTACAATGCCCAGTTCTACGCCGTACCGGGGATCTAACCCAGGGCTGGATGCATTCCATGTAACACTCTACCAACCGAGCTACAGCCCTCGCTCGGAAACCATACATACTGTTAACCCGACACTTGGATAGCTTCTTCTCTGATAAGCCAACAGACTGAGGCCAAGAGAAGCCATGGGGAGGGGTCTAATAGGATGTGAGGAAGCAGGGGAGGAAAACCGGATGCAAAGCAAAGAAATAGCGACGGCCAAGAGTGAGCGCGTGCGTGTTGCTGGAAAAGATCTCCTGAAGAAGATCTATGCAGTGGACACAGAGAGCAGCCCGGTGGTTCCCTGTGGGCTGGTGTCAATCTCCCCTTTCCTCTGCTTCCTCATTTCAGCCTTGGTAGCAGTGACCTTCACTGTGAGCTCTGCGCAGGAATCGAGCTCTGGCTTCAACAGTGGAATGGATTCAGAGGATTTTGGAATGGGGCTATCAATGACCCCCTAAGTTCAGAACTGAAGATGCAACGAGACAGTCTCCCTACACACTACACAGAACTGTTCTTGGCCCTCCCTCTCTATCTTTACCCTCTTTCCTCAAGAAGGAGCGACCTATCTCCTCCAGTCTCCACATGCATCGGTACATCGAGTCTTTCAAGTGGGATCACTTCCTTTAATTACTGATAGGCTATGAGTGCGGCTTCTTGTTCCACTTCTCGTGTTTCAAGCGGAGTCACCATCCCACTCACGCCTCTCTCACGGGGCTCCACAAATTACCCTAGTCTGTAGACTTCATAAAAAATATACTCTTGGTTCCTCAAAGCAGTTCAACGGAACTTTGAATTGCGGGGGGGGGGGGGGGG
>NW_022196891.1:24972089-24978184 GCF_008632895.1 Mastomys coucha | reverse complement strand
TGCACGTTCCTCTGGTGGTGCAATTTTTAAACTTGATCAGACCAGTGCAGTTGGAAAGAAGGTAGTATTTAATCCATGCCTTCTCAGAGGGAGCTATCTTTAATTAGCTCCTTGGTCACCGAATCAATAAAGCAAAGACCTTTTTCTATGAGATAAGTTATAGGAAGTGAAATAAAAGAAAGCTTCCACTCAATTAAAAGATACTTTGGGGATGGCACTATGGATCAGCGGGTAAAGGGGCTTGCTGCCAAGCCGGACCACCAGAGTTCCATCCCTGGACCCGCATGGTGGAAGGACAGAACCAATTCCCAGAAGTCCTCCTCCCGTCACACAAACACATGTTCACATAAATAAAGGAAAGTGGGCTGAGTTCGAGGCCAGCCTGGGCTACAGAGTGAGTTCCAGAACAGCCAGGGCTACACAGAGAAATCCTGTCTCGAAAAACATAAATAAATAAATAAATAAATAAATAAAAGTGGAGGGCTGGAGAGATGACTCAGTGATTAAGAGCTCTTCCAAATGTCCTGAGTTCAATTCCCAGCAACCACATGGTGGCTCACAACCATATGTAAAGGGATCTGATGCCTTCTTCTGGTGTGTCTGAAGACAGTTACAGTGTTCTCATATACATTAAATAAATAAATCATTAAAAAAATAAAATAATAAAATAAAATAAATGAAAGTGATTCTTTTTAGGTTACTTGATATGGCTCTCCTAACTTTCCCCATTTTCAACTTTCCATACCTTTTAACTTGTTTTCTTTCCTCTTTCATATTTCTTTCATACTTAGGAAGTACCTGAATTTCTCAGTTCAAAACAAAAACATTTCTGCTATAAGGGAAGTAGCTTAGTGGGTAGGACATTTATCCGGCATGCACATGAAGCTCCGGATTCTACCACCACCACCCCACTGTAAAGATGTGGCATGGCAGCATGCACCTAGAATCCCGGCACTCTATAGGCAGGAGGGTCAGTTTAGGATCACTTTCAGCTACCCAGGAAATTCAAGGCTAGTCCCTAGGACCAGGGCAGGGGAAGGGAGGAACAGAATGAGGCGGGAGGGAGCTGGTAGGCTCTTCTTCCTGTGTTCCACTTACCCCTTGGCATTTGGTAATGTCTTTCTTCCCCACCCTTTCTCACAGCTCCCAGTCTGCCCAGTTTCCTTTCTCTCTGGTCCCTCCCTGCTTGCCATGCATGTCTCCACCATGGATCTGGTTTCTTCCCCTTCCATGTGCCCAGGGCACAAAACAATTAGTACTTGCAAAACTATTTTTCTTCTCTTCTATGTGTGTGATGTGTGTGTGTGTGTGTATGTGTGTGTGTGTGTGTGCACTCTCTGCCCTAGGTTTTTGAAGCAGAGTCTCTTGCTGAACCCAGAGTTTGCTGATCTTGCTGATTCTAGCTAGCCAGCTTGGAATCCCCTGAATCTGCTTCTCATGCACTGGGATTCGAGACAGTCCAGCACTTCTGCCCAGAACATGCATGGATGCTGTGGATCCAAACTACAGTCCTCAGTGCCTACCTGCTGACCGTTCCCAGCCCTATAATGGTACCCCTCTGTGCCATTACAGGCATACCTGCATCTGCATTCCTGTCTCTCTGCCTCTGATATGTTATCATAGACTTTGCCATTGCTTGGATAGTACTAGTCATGACTTGCAACTCAGTTTTTTTTTTTGTTTGTTTGTTTTTGTTTTTGGTTTTGGTTTTGGTTTTTTGAGACAGGGTTTCTCTGTGTAGCTCTGGCTGTCCTGGAACTCACTCTGTAGACCAGGCTGGCCTCGAACTCAGAAATCCGCCTGCCTCTGCCTCCCAAGTGCTGGAATTAAAGGCGTGGCCACCACCGCCCGGCTTGCAATTCAGTATTAATAATCTCCACAAATCCCACTGTTTTCGAAATATACTCCTTTGTAACAGAGGCCGGTGGAACTACGGTTAATTCCTAGCTAGTGAAGGCTGAAGTCCACTATCTCTCCTTTCTGTCTAGCATCTTCCCGTGAACTGCCCTAGGTGAAGTTAGTTATTTTATGGCACACCGTGTAGAAGTGCTCTAGAGGTGCTAACCTTGTGTGTGTGTGTGTGCCTGCGTGTGTGTCTGCTGTGTGTGTGTCTGCCTGTGTCAGTGTGCCTGTGTATATTATATGCACATGTGTATGCATGTTTATAGAAGATAGGGAGAGCTTTGAATGCCAACTACCTTATTGTTTTTATTACAATTTTTTATTATTTTTTGTAAGGGAGTGTTTTGCCTTCGCATATGTTTATATACTGCATGTACAGTGCCCTAGAAGAGATCCCCTGAAGCTCCAGTTATAAGTGGTTGTTAGCTACTCAATATGGGTGTTGGGAACTGAACTCAGGCCCTCTGAAAGTGCAATACATGGGCTGGTGAGATGGCTCAGCGGGTAAGAACACTGACTGCTCTTCTGATGGTCCTGAGTTCAAATCCTCGAAACCACGTGATAGATCACAACCACCCATAATGAGGTCTGACGCCCTCTTCTGGTGCATCTGAAGATGGACTGGAAAGAACAGGGCAGACTGGAGAGACCAGAGGTCTGAAATTCAATTCCCAGCACCCACTTGAAGGCTCACAACCATCTGTACAGCTACAGTGTACTCATATACATAAAATAAATAAATAAAAATTAAAAAAAATAAACAGCAATATGTGCTCTGACCCAATGAGCCATCTCTCCAGCATCACTCACATACACACTTTTATTCTTGGGAATTTTGCTTTCCTTGTGAAATACCAATTACATTCACATCCAGAGAAAATATGAATGAAATACAAAGAGGCGAGTGGTTGGACTGAAATAATCACCTGATACAGTGAATTTTCTCTGATAGTTCTGTTTGGTTCTGTTTTGAAGTAGAGTCTCACTATGCAGTCCTAGCTGGCCTGAACTCCTTCTGTAGACCAAGCTAACCTTGAACTCACAGAAATCCACCTGCCTCTGCCTCCCAAGTACGGATATTAAAGGCATGTGCCACTCACAGCCAACCGTTTTGCTAAACCTGTTGCCTAACTAATATAATTGATAATTTGTGGTGCACACTGCAACAACAAAAATAAAAGCAGAAAGAAGGCTGCCTTCTGCAGTGTCACTGTTCAAAACAAACCCTCTTTCAACAAAATGCCCACATCCTAGGAGGGGTGTCGAAACACACGCAATGTGCAACTCCTAATAACTTATGCGCTGTTAACTCCCTTTCTGCCCGTTAGCACTCTACAGAGCCTTAATGATCCATATAATTAAATTACAGCTCAGAACAAGAACTTCCTGGGAATATATAATGCTAGAAATATAGATTTCGTATAAAATCAAAGCAGTATAATTTGAAGATAAATGGCTGGGTGTGATTGAAATTGGGAGAGCAAGGACTCGAACAAGAAATGCTTCTGAGAAGACAGAGAGTTGGTTGAAGGCGTGTGAGAGAATGGAGAGCCACACCCCAGGGGCTAAGGTCAAGATTAATTGACTTTCTAACTAAGACAGATGAGCATCATTGCGCAGGAGGCCAAGAAGATGAGGGTCATGCATCAAGCTCTGATGCCTGTGGATCGCAAATGCTACAAATGGCCCCTGAGCACTCATCAATTCTGTTTCATGGGGCAGTTCTTAATGAACAGGGGATCGAGCTTATGCAATCACATAGCACAGAGGTGGGGCAGGTTTTGACCAAGAAGTAAGTGGTGTTAGATTCTTTGTAGAAATAGAACTACAAAGGAAAGGGGAGTGGAGGCGTAGGGTTCATCATCAATAGAAGGCAAGTAACTATGTCTGAAAAGAAAGTGCAGGGATGCAGCCGATGCCTTTGGATGAAGTGCTGCTGTCCTTAGAGGAAACAGAATATTGGTCTGGATGATATGGGAAATTTCTCAGTCTGTATTAGCTGCTTGCATATTGCGTGTATGCCTGCTTGCCTGTGGACACCAGAGGACAACCTTGGGTTTGATTCCTCAGGCATGGCCATTCACCATGTTTTTGAGATAGTCTCTCACTGGCCTGGAGTGTGACAAATAGATTAAGCTGCATGGCCCGTGAGCCCCAGGCATCTGTCTGTCCTCACATCCTGGGTGCTGGGATTACAAACATACATCACTACACCCAGCTTCTTTATGTGGGTTCTGGGGAGCAAACTCCCGTCCTTCTACTTGCAGGGCAAACTCTGTAATGACTAAGCAAGGTCTCCATAGCTCCCAGCCCGTGTTTTCAGATTTTTTTTTTTTAAAGGTGAAAGAAATGTTCAGCTCTGAAGTAGATATACACTGTGTGTGTGTGTGTGTGTGTGTGTGTGTGTGTGTTCTTGTGCACTCAACCTCAGGACCAAAACATTGTGAGACTCCTCATTGTTCCCTAAAGCAAATGAGTCACGCTCTTCTAGGTGGCCAGAGAACAAAGGCAAGAGCCCATTCTTGGCCCACCACACCCCTCTCACAGTTGGGGGTAATGTCCTCTAGCTACTGTAACGTGGGAGGCACAGTGGAATATGCCCAGTCTGTTCAGACACACGCTAACACAGCACTCTGGTAGGTCACATCTGTTAGAGCTTTTAGATTAATTCACAATGTCTGCTTAATTTAACACACTTTCCAGACAGAGATAAGAATCTCTTGATATGTATGACATATTATCTGCAGATCAAAATAGCTGGCCACTACAATAGCTCTAGCTCTGTCTAGCAGTCCCCATTGTCGCTTGCTCCAACCCCATCATATGTTGTGCAGAGACTATATCATTTTGCAATTGTAAGTAACTGATTAATGTAGCTTAGTTGATAAAGTAATGGCTCAGCATGCACAAAGCCCTGGATTTCATCCCCAGCACCATATAGAAGCCAGGGGTGGTAGCCCACATTTTTAATTCCAGAGGTTAGAAGGGAGAAGCAGGAGGTACACCTCTGCATTCCATAGGAAGAGGCAGTGGTAGATTAGCCCAGAAGTTGAAGGGCAAGCTATCCTGGAATACAAAGTGTGACAAAACTAGAGACTCTGGGGCTGGAGAGATGACTCAGGTTAAGACCAGTTGCTGATCTTGCAGAGGACCTGGGTTCAGTCCCTAGTACCCACGAGGCAGCTCACAGTGATCTGTAACTCCAGTACCAGGGAATCCAATGCCCAGTTCTGGCCTCTTCACATGAATGCAAATGCATACATACAGACAAAGCCCTCATACACACGAAAGAGAGAGAGAGAGAGAGAGAAAGAGAGAGAGAGACTACCTTAATGAGGTAGAAAGGTTGTCTCCCACATACATTAACAATAAAGTAATTAAAATTCAAAGTCATCCTTGGCTATACAGAGAAGTTGAGGCCAGCCACATTCGATCTTGTCACAAAAATAAAGAAGTAGGTAAATAGGGCTCAGGAAGCCCAGGTTATCGTTTGAGGGTAGAACACTTCCTGGCATGTGTAAGGCCCTGGGTTCAAGTCTCTAGCACAGCATGTAGAACCAAATACACAATGAGGATCTAATGCCCTTGCTGAGTGTAGAGTCGATACAGAGTGACAATTCACAAAATCCAGTTCAACTTTGCCTCGTTCACGTGTCTGATAACCTGTATCCCAGAGACATGAAGCCATCTCTCTTGGACTGAAAGCCCAGTCCAAATCGTGCACCTCTTCTTGTAGTAATGGTCCAGTTTTCATAACGGTGTCCCAAGATGAGAGAGAGACTGGATTCTCTAAGAATCCCTGAAAGCCACAGCGTTAAAATTCCTGTTTGGCATCCAGACGTCTCGGAGAGTTGGTTCTCAACCTGTGGGCCTCGACCCCATTGAGGGTCAAATGACCTTTTCATAGGGTCACAGATCAAATATCCTGCATATCAGGTATTTACATTACAATTCACCAAAGTTATGAAGTAACAAGGAAAATAATAATTTTATGGTGGGGGGGGGAGTCACAACATGAGGAACTGTATTAAAGGGTCGCAGCTCTAGGAAGGATGAGAACCACTGTCTTGGAGTCTTTTGCAAACCTCCTGGCTAGTCTGCTTCGCCTCAGCCAGGAGACATTTAAAGGGAAAGGAGAGCCTGAAGAGAGAGAGGAGCCTATGTGAAGGAGACAAAAGAAGAATGAGAGTGAG